>NW_020174704.1:3549610-3655322 GCF_003031525.2 Neophocaena asiaeorientalis asiaeorientalis | reverse complement strand
CGGACCAGGGCACGAACCCGTGTCCCCTGCATCGGCAGGCGGACTCTCAACCACTGTGCCACCAGGGAAGTCCCCTATTTTATATTTCTTGATGAAATATTTTAAAAGTAAAACGATCTTTTGGCTAATTAAAAAGTTTGTATGTGGGAATAAATATTCCTAAGGTTTACTCAGAACTACCAAATGTTAAAAAATTTGTACTCTAAATTAAAAGTTGTCAATTGCTTTCCTTCTTGAATATTAGATATACTATTAAAGGAAGTTAGATTAAAAAATAATCCATGTTTCATAAAGGATTTTATCAATATCTCTGCACCATATAAAAAGAAAATTAAATACCAGGACTCAAACACTCATAAATAAGAAAATTAATGAAGCTATTTTACTGGATTTATATTCACTGGCAAAAATTCTAATGGGTTTTAAGTAGCAGCTTGGCTAAACTTAATTTGTCCACTGGTAATGGTTTTGCTAAGTCACTTCAAACAAGTCGGCTCTATGTCATGCATTCAAGGCAGGGCACATGGTGTGGCCTTTGTGGGCTGGAAACAGGCACCTCATAAGCACAGGTGAAGAGACAGGGAGGGGCAGGATATCCACAGCCCCTGCCCTGGCTCACTGGACAAGGGAAAAAGTGATGAATTCCTGTGAACATATTTTGATGCCCATGCCAACATCACTTCCCAAGCCTGAACCATCAGAAGAAGTTGGGATTTCCTTGATTTTCAAAGTCTTCCATCCCTTGTTTTAGGATAATCCCTGAAACAAACAACATCTAAATTTCAGCAGCTTAACACAAACTTTCTTGCTCATGTAACAGTGCAGTGAGGGTGGGTGGTGGGCTCTGCTTTATGCAATGATTCTGGGACCACAGATACTTCTCTCTAGTGACTCCACCATCTTTCCTTAGCTAGATCCTCTCCATCTGGACAGTTGACAAGTGATCAGAGAAAGAAGGGGACACCTGGTCTGATCATCTCAGCCTGGATCGTGACATTTAGAACTTCTCATGTTCCACTGGCAAGAACCATTCTCATGGTAACCACCTAGATGCAGGCTCCGCCACATACATCAAAAAATAGGTTTCTATATTTCCCCAATTCTGTGACCTTCTTTCATTTTTTTCCACTTCCAGGGTGGCTACTTCCCTAATCCTGAGTAGAAGAATTATTAATTAAAAATCTTACATGTTCTTTTAAGATGTAGCCAGATGTGGTGGAAATATACCAACTAACATTTGATGTAGATATCATTGACATCTCAATAACTTGTTCCCATTATCTCTAAGAAAATGTAAAATTTTGGCTGAACAATTATAATATAGCATTTAAACCTTTTCATCTACCAACCTCCAGTCTTAGAAATCATATTTAAAGTAAAACTCTCAACATGTTATGCTATTCTTAGCTCAGATAGAAAATGATGCTGATTATAGCAGCGTAACTATGGTGTTGCCATGGTTATCTACCTATTAATGATTAAACTTGCTTCCTTATGCTCGGTAGAAAGTATACTTTAAAAGCAGAAAAGAGGTTTCAGTTTACTAGCAGTCTGTAAGACCCAAAGTTCTCAAACAAAAGTTTGGATATCAGAAACCAATTCAGGCTCTGATATTCAACAGAGTTTTCTGTTGTGTCCATGGTTTTGGGTTTTTTTTTTTCCCTCATCAGCTCCAGCAATCAGTCTTCAAAGGGATAAGCATTTTATGCATCATACAGTCATTATGACTTCCTGGCAAGAGAGAAACTTAGTGACAGAAAGTATGAATTATGCAAAAATATAAATTTGTTTAAAAATCATAAAGCATAAGCAAATTGAATCTGTTTATTCTTTTCAATTATTTATGAAACCCATCCTCCTGGGTCTACATACAAAACTATCACCATAAATTACCAAAGCAATCAAAGTTTCAGAATCATAGGAACAAGAAGAATAACTAATAGTTTTTCACAGAAATGACTTTGAGATTTATAATGCAAGATACTTTTGTTTATTGTATTTTTAAAAGCACTCAAATGTTTGTAGGTATTTCCAGCTTCCAACACAGCAGATAATTTATCTCCTCACATTTATACTCCTCACTACTGGTTTTTAGGAAGAATGAAAGCTTGGAAAAGGTGTACAAGATGTCTCTGTCCTCAGATCATTTTGTTCTGCATCAGAGAAAAAAATAATAATTATTATGTGGTAATGTTTATCTTCCTGTGCTTCTCTATTTGGTTATCCAACAGACATTTCCTGAGTGCTTCATATGATGTGCCAAGCCCTGTCCTGATGCTAGGGATACAGAAATGCACAAGACAGATATAGTTCCTATCATTATAGAGCTTTTAATAGCACAGGTAAGAAATGATGGAGGCCTAAACAAAGGCTTGTGAATGAATCACTCTCTTCTGACAACAGGATGAACCCTTAGCCTGACCTTCAAATTCTTCAGCCTATATTTTAAGCCTTCCTTGTAGGAGTATACTGTGCTTCCTCCCAACTGGTTGTCTGCATACATAATTTGGAACCAAATTCCCATGTCCAAGATCCTGTTTTCTATCTCTAAGAAGTAAATTATATCCAGATTTCAAGGCCTAACTCAAATCCCACTTTCTCCACAAAGCCTTCTCTGACTGACTGTTTTCTCTGTCCTCTGTATGCCCATAGACTTTTTTTTTAATGTTAAAAACTCATGTAGGAAAATTTACTCAGTTTATATTATGAACCAGATATTTCACAAACTATAATAGTTTGCACTTTGAATCTTATAGTGAAAAATCTCTATTTCATTGATGAGAAGACTTGAATTTCAGTGGAGATAAATAAGTTGCCCCAAGTTAGAGCTATGATTCAACTCAAGACATTATGATGAAAAATCTATGTTGTTTCCAACACATCACATTGACCCTAGTAGTATATATTTTTAATTTCTTATCAGATTATAAATTCTGTTAGGTCAAGAATCAACTTTACATATGTCTATATTTCTCTTAACATCTAAAATTAATGCTTTACCTATAGTAGACCTTGATTAAATTTTTTTCATGATAATTATAATAACAGTGCAAGATACAATACAGTAAATACCTTCTTCCTCACATGGTATATAAAATAGCAATTAGAAGAGGTCAGGAAGAAGAAAAGCATAGTGGGGTGGGGTAGTGATGAAAGGAAGCTGAGAACTAAAGGGTGAGTAGCATTTCAGTTGCTGGTATCATTAAGTAAAAGCATTCATTCCAAATATGGGAAAAGTCAAGAGCAAACAGGTTGAGATGAGAATGCACAGGTTCCATCCATGGGACAGCAACTGGAAGGCTCTGATACAGTGGAAGATAGCCTAGAATGGGCAGTGGGTATGCTAGACAAAATAAGGGCCTCCCCAAAGACATCCAGGCCCAATCCCCGAAACCTGTGAATATTGCCTTACATGGCAAAGGGACTTTACAGCATGATTACATTAAGGATTTTGAGAGAAGATTATCCTGGATTATCCAAATGGGCACAGTGTAAACACAAGGGGCCTTATAAAGGGATGTAAGGAGATCAGAGTTAGTAGAAAGAAATGTTGTGATGAAAGCAAGAGGTTGGATGATAAGAAAGGGTCCATAACATTTTTCACAGGACTAGAACAAAATATTTTATAATTTGTATGGAAACACAAATAGCCAAAGCAATCTTGAGAAAGAAAAACAAAGGTGGATGATTCAGGTTCCCTGACTTCAGACTATACTACAAAGCTACAGTAATCAAGACAGTATGGTACTGGCACAAAAACAGAACTATAGATCAATGGAACAGGATAGAAAGCCCAGAGATAAACCCATGCACATACGGTCACCTTATTTTGACAAAGGAGGTAAGAATATACAATGGAGAAAAGGCAGCCTCTTCAATAAGTGGAGCTGGGAAAACTGAACAGTTAACATGTAAAAGAATGAAATTAGAACACTTCCTAACACCATCCATAAAAATAAACTCAAAATGGATTAAAGACCTAAATCCTGAATGTAAGGCCAGACACTATAAAACTCTTAGAAGAAAACATAGGCAGAACACTCTCTGACATAAATTACAGCAAGATCTTTTTTGACCCACCTCCTAGAGAAATGGAAATAAAATCAAAAATAAACAAATGGGACCTAATGAAACTTAAAAGCTTTTGCACAGCAAAGGAAACCATAAACAAGACCAAAAGACAACCCTCAGAATGGGAGAAAATATTTGCAAACGAAGCAACTGACAAAGGATTAATCAAGCAGCTCATGAAGCTCAATATCAAAATAACAAACAACCCAATCCAAAAATGGGTAGAAGACCTAAATAGACATTTCTCCAAAGAAGATATAGAGATTGTCAACAAACACATGAAAGAATGCTCAACATCACTAATCATTAGAGAAATGCAAATCAAAACTACAATGAGGTATCATCTCACACCGGTCAGAATGGGCATCATCAAAAAATCTACAAACAATAAATGCTGGAGAGGATGTGGAGAAAAGGGAACCCTCTTGCACTGTCGGTGGGAATGTAAATTGACACAGTCAGTATGGAGAACAGTATGGAGGTTCCTTAAAAAACTACAAATAGAACTCCCATATGACCCAGCATATGCCACTACTGGGCATATACCCTGAGAAAACCATAACTCAAAAAGAGTCATGTACCACAATGTTCATTGCAGCACTATTTACAATTGCCAGGACATGGAAAGAACCTAAATGTCCATTGACAAATGAATGGATAAAGAAGATGTGGCACATATATACAATGGAATATTACTAGCCATAAAAAGGAAACAAACTGAGTTATTTGTGACGAGGTAGATGGACCTAGAGTCTGTCATACAGAGTGAAGTAAGTCAGAAAGAGAGAAACAAATACCGTATGCTAACACACATATATGGAATCTAAAAAAACAGTACTGATGAACCTAGTGGCAGGGCAGGAATAAAGACGCAGATGTAGAGAACGGACTTGAGGACACGAGGTGGGAAGGGGAAGCTGGGATGAAGTGAGAGAGTAGCATTGACATATATACAGTACCAAATGTAAAATGGATAGCTAGTGGGAAGGAGCTGCATAGCACTGGGAGATCAGCTCAATGTTCTGTGACCATCTAGAGGGCTGGGATAGGGAGGATGTGAGGGAGGCTCAAGAGGGAGGGGTTATGGGGATATATGTATACTTATAGCTGATTCACTTTGTTATACAACAGAAACTAACACAATATTGTAAAGCAATTATACTCCAATAAAGGTAAAAAAAAAAAAAAAAAGGGTCCAGGAACGGAGGAATGCAGGTGGCCCAGGTGGCCTCTACAACCTGAAAAGACTAGGGAACAGATTCTCTCTTGAAGTAATGCAGCTCTGCCAACCCCTTGATTTTAAACTTTTGACCTCCAGAATTGGAAGAGATTAAATGTGTGTTGTCTTAAGTCACTCTGTTTATGGTAATTTGTTACCTTAAGAATAAAGTATCAGGAAACTTGAGGGCCAAAGTAAATTATCAGGAATATCCCCTGCATGTATTGAATGTTTCTAAGATAGGGATGGAAATAAATTCCCATTTTGAAGGTAAATCATGATGTTACACTTATTGACATCTTTCTGAAATATTATGGTAGCAATGAGAAAGGAACACAGGGAGATGCTTGGAGATTGTCTCTGAGGAACTCAGAAAAAGGAAGGAAAATTCGAAGAGGATAACTACACTATGAGTATAAGAAGAACAACTGAAGTAACAAGGATTTACTGTATAGCACAGGGAACTATATTCAATATGGTGTAATAACCTGTAATGGAAAATAATCTGAAAAAATATGTATATATATAACTGAATCACTTTGGTGTACAGCTGAAACTAACATAATATTGTAAATCAACTACACTTCAATTTTTTAAAAGTATAATTGAGAGAATAAAGAATTTAGGCAGAATAGTAAGTGCTAAGGAAAACAATTAGTTAAGTGTTGTACGCATCGAGTTTAGCATGCTGAGGTCATATTCATTAGTCAGATAAGACCTCACTACTAAAAAGAGAAAGATGACTTGGAAATAAATACTCCCAACTAACTGTGAACCCATTAAAGTAGGAATATAGTCTTTTTCTCATTACCACAAATCCAAATACAGCCAACAGCACCTAGTAGTGGTAGACATGGCTGTTAATGGGGAAAATGTCTGATCATGCTAATCAAATGTATTGTAGACACTGATTTTAAAATAGCCTCATTGGGATAAGTATCTAGTTGTAAAGATTTCTCTCTCTCTTAATTGATCTCCCCTCCTCCTCTTTCCAATTTTGCATCTGGATTCCATGTGGCTTTGATAGAGAGGAATGCTCAGTCCTTATGCCATCTTCTGAGCCTTCATATGTCTGCTGAGCTGTGCCTTGGCCCATCAGGTCCCTGGGTGTCCTGAACTGGTCTCTGCTGAATTGAGACCATCCTATGTGGACATCTGAGTATCACTCTGGCACTGTTGCAGGTGCCATGGCCGCCAGCTGCAGGATAGTGCAATCACCTCATCCTCACTCTAACCACCACTTAACTCTTCCTTATCAAAGGCCTCTTGAGTTCCTCTCAACACTTCTATGTCCCTTGCCTCTCAGGGACCTTGGAATTCTCAGGTGCTTTCTCTGTATCATTCTGACGTGTGCTCGATCCAGTGAAGTTGTTATCAGGCCCATCTGCATAGGCTACCTGCCTTCGTCTTTGTTACTCAACCACTCCCACATCCTGGTGGGCATGGTAACATTCAATATGGACTTCTCTGAGAGAGAGTCAGGCAGGCTCCCTCAGGCTATACCTTTGGAAGCCCTGAATCTTCCAAATGTATCTGAGTATTTAAAAACCTCCCCTTAGCTTTTAAAACTATTGACTCTCTATGGCTTTTAAAATGTCAGATTTAAAATTAAAAGGTGAACCATGACTTCTGGGTTGTAGACAGTATCCCTTCCTTCCTTAGAGCAATAATTATTGGTCTCTGACTTAGCCTTAATGAGACTGGACCACAGGGAATGAAAAAGAAATATTTGAGCAGGGAAAATCCATTGGAAGCCATTTCAAAAGCTTTATTAATAGAGGCAGAAGAGAAAGCTGACGACGAGTGCATGGATGAGAACTGCAGGAGTAAGAAAAAGACATAATAAAGGGCTGAGAGCTCAGCTGGGGAGCAGGGGCAAAGCAGGACCAGGAGAGAAAGAGGAAAGAGTGCAGACTGAAAAAAACAGTGATAGACATAGAAGGAGAACCAAGCTCTCAGAGACCCCAGGTCTAAGAGAAAAAGAACATTTCCCAAGGAGGGGAGGAGCAGAAAAGCAAAAAATTCAAGGGATCAAGGAGAATGGATATCCAAATGGGCCCCAGGATCTGACAAATGCAAGGTAACTGCTAACATCTGACAGGTGTGGATTAGGGGTAGGATTTGGAATAGGACCCAGAGATTATCCGGATAAGGACTTCATAGGAAAATATTGTTTTCTTAGTCTGTTACTGTGCCAAAAATATGAGTAAACCAGAATAGATCTTTATACACACACACACACACACACACACACACACACACACACGTATATAAAGACTGGATATTTCTTTTCATTATCCCTATGTAAATGTCACTCATTATTAATTTCATGTTTATCCCTAAATAACCAAACTGGTATATGGCCACTCTCCTAAAGTATATCCTTTTTTATATGTGTAAAATTCATTGTCAATCATTGTTTTCTGTACATGTTACATAATTCTCCATTTCAAACACACCAAAGTTATTGTGATTTCAGAAGACAGTCATCTTAGTTCCTCCTATAAAACTCCAAGTCTGGAAGAAATTCTTATTGCTCTACTGAGCTTGCTAAACATAACAACACTTCTGCTGTCTCAAGAATTGCTAAGCTTTACGTAAGGGAAAGATGTCAATTTGGGGGTTCAAACGAAGGCCTATGCTGTAAAAACACAGTGTCAATTCCAAAGGGAACTAATGAGAAAGTAGATTATATACCATGTGTATATAAAGCTCACTTCAACAGATACTCAAAGAATTGAATTTTATACTTGTTACTTTTATTGTTCACTGAAACATTCACTAATAATTATACTGTTTTAGTTAAGTATTTCTATGGAATTTTACAGATATAATAAATATAAATGCATAATAAAATATATATACACATATAATTTTTTTTAAAATATAGGACTTCCCTGGTGGTGCAGTGGTTAAGAATCCGCCTGTCAATGCAGGGGACATGGGTTCGAGCCCTGGTCTGGGAAGATCCCACGTGTCGCGGAGCAATTAAGCCAGTGCGCCACAACTACTGAGCCTGCATTCTAGAGCTCGCAAGCCACAACTACTGAGCCCATGTGCCACAACTACTGAAGCCCACACGCCTAATGCCCATGCTCCGCAACAAGAAAAGCCACTGCAATGAGAAGCCCACGCACCGCAATGAAGAGTAGCCCCCACTCGCCACAACTAGAGAAAGCCCGCGTGCAGCAACGGAGACCCAGTGCAGCCCCCCACCCCAAAAAATATATATATGTATATGTATATATATGTATATATGTATATGTATTCCTGGCAAATACTTAAATAAAAAGACTTATGAGTTCTAGATGAAGTGACTATAGTCAGATATTTAAGCTTTCTGAATCCCAATTTCTCCTTCTATAAAGTACATATGAATACTATAAATATTTTTTAAAATGATAGGCATAACACATGTGCTAGAGCAAGATAAAGCATATTAATCTTAAGTGGTAATATGCTACTCTTTTTGGTGGTTTAAATAGATCTTTATTGGAGTATAATTGCTTCACAATACTGTGTTAGCTTCTGTTGTACAACAAAGTGAATCAGCCATATGCATACATATATCCCCATATCCCCTCCCTCTTGAGCCTCCCTCCCACCCTCCCTATCCCACACCTCTAGGTCATCGCAAAGCACCAAGCTGATCTCCCTTGTGCTATGTTGCTGCTTCCCGCTAGTTAACTATTTTACATTTGGGTGTATATATATGTCGATGCTACTATCACTTTGCCCCAGCTTCCCCCTCCCATCCCGTGTCCTCAAGTCCATTCTCTATGTGTACACCTTTATTCCTGCCCTGCAACTAGGTTCATCAGTACCAAATATGCTACTCTTTTACTGTTGATTTTACAAAAGTATAGAACTGAAATATAGCTAAGTCATAGAGTGAAGAATCAGCAAAATATTCCTAGATTCCTTCAGAATAATTTTCTCTCAGAATATAATCACTTCAGCATGTCATTCCGTTGACATATGCTCTGAATATACAGAATATCAATGAAGTCCCTGGGTCAGATTTTATAAAAATAAAATTTATAAAAATAAAAATTGAAGCTGTGATCCATTCTTTTTTCATTTATTTAATTACTGAATAAAAGCCCATCCTCCTGATCCACAGGACAGCTAGGAGTGTCAATCTCACTTCTTTTACCAGAATTGAATAAAGCCCACATGAGCCTTCACAGCAACAAATAAAAATTAGGTTTTGAACAGAAAGTATATCTGAGGGTGGATGGACTCATCCAAAGCTTGACACATTCCCAAGAGACAGGCCAGAGCACAGAAGAAGAACTTGTTACCAATTATGGCAGACAGAAAAAGTACACAAGATTTGCAGCTGATATCATCTAATTCACTGACCTGATTATGCTTCAAGAGGAGGACTCAAATTTCTGAGGTTGAAAAAGACTGAGAAAACATAATAAGCAGCTCAGTGGCCGAGGGCCTTGCTCTGTCTTCTGCCCAGTGATACATGCATCTGCAGAACCACATGTGATGCAGAAACAAGCAGGTGAAGGCATGGAGTTTGGTTTTACATAATTATTTTTTAAAAGAAAATAAAATAGAGATTTATTTTTATGGACCTCTCATTGATGCACTCTGAACTTTAGTAGATAAACATTCATGGGTGATAATAAATAAAAGTGGTTTTCTTCTCATCAAGTGTTCAGAGGTCCCAGGGGGGAAAAACAGCAAAATATATTGTCAGAAAAATGGCAGACAACAACTTCCTCCTTCCCAGAAAAATAATTGGTATGTGGGGGAAAACACAATGAAACACATATTAATAATGTAAAAGCTAGGTTCTAAAATGACTCTGACTTCCATCAGACAGCAAATTATTAATGATTCCCTTCTATATTGTCAGAGAAAAAGCTGGGAAAGGATTCAGATGCATATTTTCTATCCATCAAATACTATTCATGTCTATTTTGCATACTAATTAGAGTTTTGCTACATTCTAGATGGAGACAGCTAATTAATTCATTTTTTTACATGATTGTTTTCATATTTTTTTCAGTCTTTTCTCTTTGATTCAGAGTTATTCTCTCCCCAATTAAGAGCATTCTATTCCCCCAAAGATTTGCAAACCTCCAGATGGTCCTGGGATGCTTCTATCTGGAGCTATGTTTTTATCCTTGAAACAAAGGGTGATCGAACAATTGGTTCGATTTGTTTTCTTGCTTACTTGCTTGTTTGTTTGTTTTTATAATATATTGGAGTAGTTCTTCACACTAAAGCCAACTGGATTTCCCATTTCTTCTGAACTTCTCTTCTGTTTCCTACAATCCTTTTTATTATACCTCTGTGTGTATAGCTGAAGTATTCTAAATACTGTTTTATATTAGGTGTACGAATGAGCTATAACCTTCCAAGTTACTGTCCAACAATAAGATCCTATGAAAATTTAAACTCTTCTCCCTATACTCTACGATGCCTCAAATAGCTTTCAATGTTCTCTTGATAATTTGTTCTGTGTTATAAAATGAGAACTGTGGAAGCTTATGTAGCTCGAGCCTGTAACTAACATTATACACACAGAAAACAGAGCTGGGTGGAAAGGTGGGTATCATTCTATCCTGGTCTCTTAACCCTGGCTGAGTATCCCAACCACCAGAGTGAGCTTTAAAATACTGCGGACACAGTCCCATCCAGACTTGATATTTCTCAAAACTCTTCAGATCATTTTAATGTGCAGCCAGGGCTGAGAGCCACTGGTCTTATCCACCCATCATTAGCAGCCAAACTGAAGCACTGATAGACTCAATCACTAACCCACCTATGTAAAGTAAAAAGCATCAAAGAAAGGATTAGAGACCCTTGTTTTAAGTGCAGGGTTCCTTCAACTACAAGGACTATAGGATTGCAAAAGGTGTCCTGAGGAGCATAGTCTAAGGTCTGAATTTCTTTCATTAGCTCAGGCCAGGACCAGCTATATAACTTGCAAGGCCTAGTACAAAATAAAAAATGTGAAGCCCCTTTTTCATAAATGACTACAGCAGAAACTAACACAACATTGTAAAGCAACTATACTCCAATAAAAATTCATTTTAAAAAATAATAAGTAAATAAACAAGAACTTCAAAAAGTTGGCAGCAGAGATTTAAACCAAGCTCAGGGCCCTTCTAACGGGAGGGTCTGATGTTGCTGCACAGGACACACACCCATGAAGCCAACCCTGGCCCAGATTTTAAAGGCATCCTGTGTTCAGTAACAAGGTTTGTAAAAAGAAAACATGTTCTTCTACTTCCACAGTTATAAATTGGGAAACAGTGCTGAACAAGTCTTTGGTTTTGTTTTTTGTTTGTGTGCTTGTTTATTTGTTTTTTTAAATGCAGGAGCTCTCAGGAGACTTCAGTAAGCTAATGTGCATTGTTACTGCTTTAGCCTGCCTCTCCCCCTGTCAAAAGCAGAATCGGCGAGACAAGGGCATTTATTTTGGGGAGTGATCCCAGAGACCCAGAGAGGAGGAAGAGAACAGTAACACAGGGAAGGAAGAAATCACTACAAGGGTATGTTACGGGGCCAGGCACTGCGGTGGGAAACTGGGCTAGATCTCCCTGAAATCCTCTGAAGAGCCACATAGAATGTGTCTCAGCAGTGCTGAGGAGTGGAAGAACGGAGCCTTATCCTCCGTGTCCTGTTGCCTATTGGCCAAATGTGGCCCTGTAAGGGGTTAACCCCCTGGTCTTTCTAGATTGCATGTGAGAGTGTCAGGAGAGAGCCTGGATGCCCTGTCGGTGATGCCAGGTAAAGCAAAGGCTGGAGGGGCAAAGAGGCCCTGATACCTTGACCCTCCAAGCTGGGACTCAGCCAGTGGCAGCCCTAACTGATCTTAGCTAAAACTCTTTACTCTCCAGAATACCTATTAACATCTTTCTGGACACATGTGCTATCTATGGAGCACAGTTTGGAACAAAGTAGAGGAACTATTGTTACAATTAGAAATCCCTTTTCAAAGAAATCACACACTGGGAAATCCAAGTTAGGTGTTGGAAAGACCAAGGGATGATTAGAACATAGAGAATGAAAGTCTGAATCCAGCTGAAGGGCAGTAATTGTTTTGAATGTCCTCCCACAGGTATAAGCACGAGGATTCAGGCCCCCTGACTCAGCTCGGTGCCAGCTCTCCTGAAATTCTTTAACGTATATCCAGAGAGTTTTGTGTTTTTTAAACATCTTTATTGGAGTATAATTGCTTTACAATTGTGTGTTAGTTTCTGCTTTATAACAAAGTGAATCAGCTATACATATACATATATTCCCATATCTCCTCCCTCTTGCATCTCCCTCCCACCTTCCCTATCCCATCCCTCTAGGTGGTCACAAAGCACCGAGCTGAGCTCCCTGTGCTATGTGGCTGTTTCCCACTAGCTATCTATTTTACATTTGGAGTATATATAAGTCCATGCCACTCTCTCACTTCATCCCAGCTTACCCTTCCCCCTCCCTGTGTCCTAAAGTCCGTTCTCTACGTCTACGTCTTTATTCCTGTCCTGCCTCTAGGTTCTTCAGAACCTTTTTTTTTTTTAGATTCCATATATATGTATTAGCATACGGTATTTGTTTTTCTCTTTTTGACTTACTTCACTCTGTATGACAGACTCTAGGTCCATCCACCTCACTACAAATAGCTCAATTTCTTTTCTTTTTATGGCTGAGTAATATTTCATTGTATATATGTGCCACATCTTATCCAGAGAGTTTTAATAGGGCTATCATTGTTATCACTGTTATGACATCCAAGGCAGATATTTTTCAAATGAATGCTAGATGAAACAGAAAATAGCACTTTTTGCCTGCAAACTAGTAATAGTAAAAGGTTTTAAGTGAACTTGGCTACAGCTAACAATTACACAGAGAGAAATCATTTCTTTGTTTGAGACAATTCTTAACACATGCACTCTTGGTCACTGAGAACTGCTGGCAGTAATTTACAGACATATTATGAATAAATGTCTTCTTACTATATTTATTTAGCTGTGACAGCAGACTCAGAGCAATCTTAGCATTGAAAGGAAAAACTCCCTAAATATGTTTAGTGTTCCCATAGATGTGATACAATTAACATGCAAAAACAGAAAAACAACAACAAAAAATCTTTATATAACTAAGTCATAATTTCTACTTTTACTTAAGAACTCTATATGTTAATTTTCTCAAGAGCTTGCTATTTTTAAAAATTGCTTTCAAACATCTCTACATCACATCTCCCATTTTCTGTCAGCAGGGCACTATTTATTCAGTGTTGATCATGTCCAGAGCCCTGAACCTGATTGTGCGTGTCAGCAGGATGTTTATATATTTTAAAAGCACAGAGAACTCTGTCTCTCAGGGAGGCTATACCTGAAATATCAAAATGACAAAACTTCCTGTATTGTAGAACAGTTTCATAAGGTTTTCGGAAACCAAATTCATCTTAAGAGCAATTCAAATCCTTAGAAAGAATGTTCTTATCATAATTTTCAAAATGTAATTGTCTTACTCAAATGTTTATGTCATTGGAAAACATGACTTTAAATATTTAGTTTTCCATCTGTTTGAAAATATGACCACCCACAAAGGCTGTAGGCTGCCAGTTTTCCCTACACCCCTTTTTATTGCCACACTTTTTTTTTTCTGCTTATAAACCTGAAAAACTTCACACAAAAACAACTCAATAGCCTAGACCTACAAAGTAAAATCACTTTAAAACCAGAGTAAATGTGTATGAAAAAAAAACTGCACAAGGTATTTTTTCCACTGCTATATTATATATAAATCTACTTTTAGATATAGTATTTCAATACAATTATTTATATCAATAGGGGTTTACAGTCTTCACATGAGCAGAAATTTTCCTGATTATAAAAGATAAAGGTCATGAAGAAAACCTTAAACATACATAGCTGAAATTTATGTCCTTTATACCTCATTTTATTTCTGTATTTCATATTTCCTCTTTGTCATATCCCTATTTGTCATTCAATACGATAAAACAAATATGCTACAATTCTCTCTCTGAGCCTGGGTTACTCTCAACCCAGCAAATGATAAAGTTTCTGCACCTCAGTTTCCTTATCTGTAAAATTAGGATGTTATACCAAATAACCACTATTCTCGTTAAATGTAGTTTTAAAATAGGTTTTCCTGTGAAAGAGATGGCCTGAAAACCTTCCCATACATTCCAGGTTAGGACAGCAGATTGAACATTTACATATTATTCACTCCCTCTCCAAACTCCATTAAAACTACAGTAACTAAATGTTCAAAGAAAAAGAGGCTGAAGACATGAGGCTGGGTGAACAGCATGAAGTATAGGCAGATTAAGTAACTGAACCCACTGAAAGTTGACTGCAGATCCCATATTTCCCCTGATCCCATTCAGCTCCCCAAAACCCCAGCAGCTGGGCATTCACTGTCCAGGCAGAGAAACTTTCTCAAAGGAAATACCTAAGACAGTTCCCCAACAACAGACTCACTCAGGGTCAAATTTGAGGTTCAAAATAATGAATCACCATTTTATTCCTTCACGATAAATCATCACTACACAATCAAGGACTACTAAATATCTAAGCAAAATCTCGAACAAGAATGGAAGAGATCAAAGCAAACAACCTGAAAAAAAACAACTAGGAGGAAATACAATCTAGGCAACCATCATTGATAACCTCAGAGAGATAAAAGAAGATGTTGCATTCATGAAACAAGAACAGTAGGACATTTTAAAAGAAAAGAGAAAAATCTTCAAATTTAAAAAGATTACAGCAGAATTTTTTTAACCACTATCGAAAGCTTAGAAGATATTTTGAGCAAATACCCCATTAAGTAGAGCAAAAAGATAAAATAAGAAAAAAAAGAGAAGAAAATGGAAGCACTAGCTTTGATCAAGTGGGCTTTATTCCAGGGATGCAAGGATGGTTCAATATTCTCAAATCATTCAATGAGATACACCACATTAACAAAAGGAAGGATAAAAATCACATAATCACCTTAATAGTCACAGAAAAAGCATTTGACAAAATTCACCATCCACTCATGATAAAAAAATCTCATCAAAGTTGGTATAGCATGACCTTATCTCGACATAATAAAAGTAATTTATGACACACCCACAGCTAAAATCATACTGAACAGTAAGAAACTGAAAGTGTTTCCTCTAAATTCACTCAACATAATAAACGCCATATACGACAAACCGAGAGCATACATCATTCTCAATAGTGAAGAACTGAAAGCATTTCCTCTAAAATCAGGAATAAGACAAGGATGTCCACTCTAACCACTATTATTCAACATAGTTTTGGAAGTCCTAGCCATGGCAATCAGAGAAGAAAAAGAAATAAAAGGAATACAAATTGGAAAAGAAGAAGTAAAACTGTCACTGTTTGCAGATGACATGTTACTATACATAGAGAATCGTAAAAATGCCACCAGAAAACTACTAGAGCTAATCAATGAAGTTGGTAAAGTTGCAGAATACAAAATTAATGCACAGAAATCTCTTGCATTCCTATACACTAATGATGAAAATTATATAAACAGCTCATGCAGCTCAATATTAAAGAAACAAACAACCCAATCCAAAAATGGGCAGAAGACCTAAATAGACATTTCTCCAAAGAAGACATACAGATGGCCAAGAAGCACATGAAAAGCTGCTCAACATCACTAATTATTAGAGAAATGCAAATCAAAACTACAACGAGGTATCACCTCACACCAGTTAGAATGGGCATCACCAGAAAATCTACAAACAACAAATGCTGGAGAGGGTGTGGAGAAAAGGGAACCCTCTTGCACTGTTGGTGGGAATGTAAATTGATACAGCCACTATGGAGAACAGTATGCAGGTTCCTTAAAAAACTAAAAATAGAATTACCATATGATCCAGCAATCCCCCTGCTGGGCATATACCCAGAGAAAAGCATCATTCAAAAAGACACATGCACCCCAATGTTCATTGCAGCACTATTTACAATAGCCAGGTCATGGAAGCAACCTAAATGCCCATCGACAGATGAATGGATAAAGAAGTTGTGGTACATATATACAATGGAATATTACTCAGCCATAAAAAGGAACGAAATTGGGTCATTTGTTGAGACGTGGATGGATCTAGAGACTGTCATACAGAGTGAAGTAAGTCAGAAAGAGAAAAACAAATATCGTATATTAACGCATGTATGTGGAATCTAGAACAATAGTACGGATGAACCAGTTTGCAGGGCAGAAGTTGAGACACAGATGTAGAGAACAAACATGGACACCAAGAGGGGTAAGTCACAGGGGGGTGGGGATGGAGGTGTGATGAATTGGGCGATTGGGATTGACATGTATACACTGATGTGTATAAAATTGATGACTAATAAGAACCTGTTGTATAAAAATATAAAATTAAATTTAAAAATTAAAAAAAAAGAAGTCCCTTAAGGATGTACTTTACCACAATGAGAAAAAAAAGGCAAGAGAGAAGAAGACATGGGTTGCAGGAAACAGGAGAACAGAAATACAGAACAGTGAAGGAAAACACAAGGAGGATAGAAAAGGAAGACCTAGGATTTCAGCTGTGACCAGCTGTCATAGTGTGACTTAAGAGACAAACAAGAGCTGAAATCACCAAGATAACCACTGCTACATCTTTGTAACCTGAGACAGAATGTACAGATAATCCTGACCCAGATTCTTATTCAGACTTGGCATGAGCACGTACTGATGAAGCTCTTCTACCCCACACCAGGTCCTGCTGCAGAGATTAGCTTAGGCACCCATTTCCTCCTACAGAAGGGCTCTTCTCTGACCTTTCCTGAGAGCTAGAGATAGACCATGGTGAATATAGAAACATAAACAGAGCAGCCCTTTCCTGCTGACCATATTTCTGCTAGACACGTAGTACCTGCCCACCAGTTGCCTCGGGTATATGAGAGAATGTACAAGCCATGACAACAGGAATATTCTATGGTATGTGGCACTTATGTGGCTCTTATCATTCATTATACAACTCAATCAATTGGAATTATTGGTTATATATTACTCTTCAGAGCTTGGTTACTACACACTCATCCTTGAAAAACTAACCTATTCTAGGAGATATTGACAAGTCAGGTTTCTAATCCTTTAAGGCTGAAGGCCACTTTCTGATAAATTCACCAAAGAAATATTCATGAGAGGAGCTCTGTAATAGCAGCCAGACCGCCAGCTTCTCTTGATGTCTTCTGAGGGTCCCACTTCTTTTCATTTGAAACCTCATCTAATACCTACTCCATTCTTCTATCAATACCTCATCTCCATCAAAAACAATAAAACAGCCAAGCAAAAATTCTCGAGATTAGGGAAAATGGTGTAGCTCTAAATGAGACTGTTGTAAGAAATCACTTGATTTATGTTGAGTGGAAAAAAATGCATATTATGGCCACTAATAGATAAGAGAAATAAAATATAGCTCTGTGAAGACTTCTTCAGACCACCAGTGTCCCCCACACGACTGAGAATCGAAGTGTTATGAATTCTTCCTGCTCCTTGCATCAGTTAGCTTTCATGGTGGACAACCTTTCCTTACAGGAGTTAAACTTAAGTGAATGAGAGACAAAGCAGTAATTGCAATGAAAGTTTTTGCTTGTGTTTGGTTCGTTTATTTCGCTTCTTTTTTTTAGTGATGAGAAAAGGGAATTGAATTTCTAGAAGAGGAGTTATTTACATCTAAAAAACAAACATGGAGAGATGCGGGAAGGCAAATAAAGGTGAATAATAAAGATGCAACAAAGATACTTTAGGAGAGTAGGATAATCAGCAGGTCTAGAAAACAAGTTTAACGTAATAAGAAAACTTGGTCAAGACGAAATGCCTGTCTCCTCACTGAAAGATATGATAGCAAAATTCTGATGACCTGCCTGGAAAAACTCTATTTCCAACAACTATTATTATTATTACTACTTAATCACATTTCCCCTTTTATACAGTTACAAAACATTATACTCATTCGGCATTAGAGTCTGAGTCATTTGCTTTTATTCAGCTGTATAAATGCTAGGTGTCTCCAATTTTAAATGATAGTCATAGGCATTAATTGGTAGATTATGATTTAAATAAGGCTAGTAGATATTTCAAATTTTCCTCGACTTCTTTCTTTACTGTGTAAACAAAGTCATGTTCAGAAACAAAAGCACCAGTAAAGAAAGAGGGTGAAGAAGACTAAGTAGGTTTCTAAGAACCTGTGGTCCTGGTTGCCTGGTTGGTTGCATTTCATGCGGCCCATTTACAATTGTGCATGAGATCAGCAGGCCAAGAAATGATATCAGCACACCAAGAAATGAGCTCCACCGTAGATTCTGTGAATAAAGTGATAAAGAGCCGTTCCTGTAATACGTAGCTGAAGACAAGTACAATATGCCCCACTTATAACAGAATCTGTTCCAATACTATGTTGATTCATGTCAGAAGGCCCTGACGAAGTCCACCTTTTGTTCCAATATTAATGAAAACAATAGAAAGGGGCTGTAAATTAGACTTGCAAAACTATTATCTGCAGTAATCAGAATTAGTTTAAAATGACAGAGACTCTATTATTTAAGGCTCTGGGGGGAAAATATAAATCACAAATACATTCCCCCTTTAAGCCTCATCTATCAGACCAGATTTCATTTTTATTTTTGCCTTCTATTCCTCCCCAACCCCTCCCCATTTGTCTAAAAATTGCAGTGGTGTCTTTCTCTGAGTAAGAAATATGGATGAAATATTCATAGATAATTGGAATTCTGTTGGCCAGCACCTTATTACATTCCGAGCCTTACAGCAGGAACACAGTTCATTTTAAGATCAGACTCTCACGTTTCCTTAGTGGTTACTTGCTGTTCTAGTGACTATTATTCACTTGGAAGCTTAGCATGTTCGGTCGCAATAATAATAAAGGTGTCTTAGGGCCCACTTATACATAAACTGCCCTAGTTCACACAGGTTCTCAAATAAGAACAGTCAGTTAGGGCTCTGTGGCAGGAGGATGTGATCACCTTTCTGTCATCCAAAAGAGGAGAGTCCAGTAATAAGCTAAACATGATTAGGAATCCAAATAACACACAAAGAGAAAGAGGCTACCAGCCTTTAGCATGCTCTCATTCTGGCCTGTGAATGAATAAGACTTTTTTTTCCCGGACCGGGGCATGAATCCGTGTTCCCTGCATCGGCAGGCGGACTCTCAACCACTGCGCCACCAGGGAAGCCCGAATGAATAAGACTTTGTGTCTTCCTGTTGGTCTTTGAAAGCTACTGAGGCCATGTTTAAAACCATTGACTCTCAAGCACAAAAGGTGATAGTGGTTCTCTATATATATCAAGCTCTGATTTACTCAGGTATTCCACCTCTTTCCTTTGACATTTTCCCAGGTTTCAGCAGCAGAAGCTTTTCTATATCTCTAAAAGCTTGGGAAAAGCAAAGAAGACATATGAACTATGCTTAGTCAAAGTTTGCTTCCTAAAAACAAGTAGAAGAGCTCCTGGAGAATAGCTGCTGCTGCTTCTGACCATGGCAACTTACTAGGGAAGATTATTCACTATTCATTATTAAACTAGCATCATCACACAACTTCCGCCTCCTGTAACAAACCCAGGTTCTCGATAATTTATCTTGGGTAGAGGGGAGAGGAGTTAAATTATGTGATTAATTATCCAGATTAACTCTGATTGTATTTTTAATGATCTACTTATAAAATAATATTTGAATTGTATTTCCAAAGAAATAACTGGGTTGGGGTATCGCGCAGGCTCAGCGGCCATGGCTCACGGGCCCAGCCACTCCGCAGCATGCGGGATCTTCCCGGATCGGGTCACGAACCCGTGTCCCCTGCATCGGCAGGCGGACTCTCAACCACTGCGCCACCAGGGAAGCCCTATAAGTCTTCATTGGATGTAAACAAGCTAAAATCTATTTCTTACCCTGCAACTGATACAATTTCTAAGCAGTAAAGAGCCATTTAAATTCCCACCATTGCCACCATCCTACTTCTAAATGTTCCATTTGAATTCACACATCTACAACATCTTTGGAGTAAATAAAATCATTGATTAGAAGAAAAACAGATGGCATCAATAATATAAAATAAGAATTTTCTATACACCATCTGATCTTGGGTTGATTATTAACCGTGGCTTAATTATATTACAGAATATGATAAAGAGTTTATCAGAAAGCAGGTGACCCAGATGTTTAAGAAGTGTAGGAATTACCAGTGAGGATGTTTCTAAGGTAAACTATAGTTGGCAATTACAAAAATAAAAGCCAAAATATTTACTCAGGGTCCATCCACACCCTATGTGGGTAACTAGGCTATATTTGAGAGTGTTGGGGAAATATAATTAAAAATTCAAATCTCCCAGCCCAGAAATTCTCTTCACAAAGGTAGTAGAGAAAGACAATACTTTGTCCAGAGAAGAAACAAATTTCTCATATTTTTATAACAAGAGGTAGTTTTGCAACTTGGATCAAGATGCTCACAGCAGTTGGTGTCCTACCCTCCCTCAGAAACTGAGGAGAAGCTGCTTGATGTCTCTATTTCAAAGAGATGGGTCATAATGCTGACAAAAAGCCTATCTAGTCTCCAAAAGGATATACATACTTTTCAAAGAGAGGAAAAAGTACTTCAAATTTTCTAAAGTAAATGCTCTAAGAAAAACAAGGAGGGAGAAGTTTCTTCCCTTATTTCCAATAAAATTAAGCACTTTATTTTTAATTTTTATTTGTCCCTAAAAGAATAATTCTCAACATAAACTCCAATTTTTTCCAGTATCTTCTTACTATCATACAGATCTCAATTTTGCTCTGCAAGTCACATGTCTTCATCCCTTCCCATTCGAACATTTGCAATGTTCACTTGCATCGGGGCTTTTATGCTGCATGGCAAAACGCAGCAGCTGGTAGTTGCCAACAGGAAGAAGGATAATGTAGTCATATACGCACAGACTGGGCAAAGGATTTGTTGTCGGTGTGTCCCACATGTAGTTGGAACCCAAGTCTGCAGAGTGTTCCATGTGTTGGGGAAATATAATTAAAAACAAAATCTCTTCCCAGCCTAGAAAACCTCTCCACAAAGACTAAAGAGAAAGAAAACAATTTTATTATTGAATAAGCTTTAACGAGGATGCAATGCTCATCACAGGCAAAAGAGAATGCCATGACAGAAAAAAAAAACTTAGTCTTTCATACTTTTATACAGCTTAGTGGATACAACCCAGGACATTCATGTTTTCAATATAAAATTGCTAATTTTCTCTTATCTTTATTACTGGAGGTAGAGTTCACAATTTGGAGTCAGGTGACAGCTGAAGTTAGGCTCCTAATCTCCCAAAAGACTGGGAGATCGGGCAGCAGGCAGTCTCTTCCTTGATAACACAGTCCAGAGAGATGGCTTTCAAGTCCTGGAGGGAACATTCTTCAATTGTGAAACTAGCAAGAGGCTTATTTAGCATTTTACCTTCCACAAGAAGGTGAAGAAACTGGAGGGAAGGGGTGCATAGCACATCTAGGGAGGCTGGACATGAGATTTCACAAAGAACCTCACGCCCAAGCTTGGCAAAGAAGCAGTGAACTCTCATGCCTTTGAAGGATTTTGTGAGCTTGGAAAATGTGCATATCAAAGGTGACCAGTGAAGACTGGAGACCATTGTGCTCTTTCCTAAATGTCTAGCATAAGTTAAGATTCTTACTATCGTTTCATGACTGTGGATAAAAGGGGGAAACTTTTTGTTCATGACTCTGATTAAATTTCTTCTGAGCCAGGGATGGGAAGAAAGTAACCCAAAGCAGTGTTACCGTACTTTTTAAAAATAGTGAAACGTGACATTCTTACACTAAATGTGGAGTATTCAAAACTGCCACATTTACTTATTGCTTATTATATATCAGTCACTGTTCCATGTAAACAAGACCATGAAATTTCCATCATCATGGAAATTACAATGTATTAGGAGAATCAAACAAGGAAACAGCTGATTATAATCAAGATGGATAAGTTATGAAATGAGAAGTATAGGATGCTATGGATGTTGCCTGAGATCCACATTTGGGGTGTTAAGGAAGGTTTCCAGATGTAGAAAAGTCTAAACTGAGACTCAAAAGAAGAATAGGAATTATTACCTGTAGTATAACAACCTAAAGGTACAATACAATAATGGATTTTAAATGATGACCTTCAGATTAAAAAGCTTTTAATTCTCCAAAATTATTTTTACTAAAATAAGGAAGTGTGGGCTAGATCTTAGAAAGAATTCCACCTTTTTTTTTTTTTTTTGCGGTACGCGGGCCTCTCACTGCTGTGGCCTCTCCCATTGCGGAGCACAGGCTCCGGACGCGCAGGCTCAGCGGCCATGGCTCACAGGACCAGCTGCTCCGCGGCATGTGGGATCCTCCCGGACCGGGGCACGAACCCGTGTCCCCTGCATCGGCAGGCAGACTCTCAACCACTGCGCCACCAGGGAAGACCAACCCAAATTTTTATGCTTCAAAGGGGAAACCTTTCAATATGCAGAACATGCTTTTCTTTATGATATCTCACTTCTTTAACAATGTCAACATGTTCCTTTATGTGTTTTCTGAACTTCAGATATGATTGCTAAGCCTTCAGGAAAAGTTGAAAGCATTACTTAGCACAAAGAGAAGACCAGTTATTGATTATGATTTTTCCATATTCTTTCATCCTTTATTCAACCAATTTCAATTATTTGCTTATAATACCTGGGTCCTCCACCCAGGTGTTTATCCTGTCACCCCTGGTCCTCCAAAGTGCTGGGGATAACAAAATAAAAAATGGCCAGTCCTTCCCTTCAAGGAGCTCACAGTCTAACTGAATAGCCAGTATAGAAAGAAATAATTATATTACCTACAGTGATTGACACTTCCAAAAGTCACACTATAATACAGTTACATGCAGGCTCTAACATCTTTCCATCATCAGGAGACAGGAACAGAAGCTTTAACAATTGACCAGAGATTGGTTCAAGATGGAGGAGTAGAAGGACGTGCGCTCACTCCCTCTTGCGAGAACACCGGAATCACAACAAACTGCCGAACAATCATCGACAGGAAGACACTGGAACTCACCAAAAAAGATACCCCACATCCAAAGACAAAGGAGAAGCCACAATGAGATGGTAGGAGGGGCGCAATCACAATAAAATCAAATCCTATAACTGCCGGGTGGGGGACTTACAAACTGGAGAACACTTATACCACAGAAGTCCACCCACTGGAGTGAAGGTTCTGAGCCCCACATCAGGCTTCCCAACCTGGGAGGAGGAATTCCCAGAGAATCAGACTTTGAAGACGAATGGGATTTGATTGCAGGACTTCGACAGGACTGGGGGAAACAAAGACTCAGCACACAAAGTAGTGTGTGATCGGGACCCAGGGGAAGGAGCAGTGACCCCATAGAGTCAGAACCAGACTTACCTGCTAGTGTTGGAGGGTCTCCTGCAGAGGCAGCAGGTGGCTATGGCTCACCCTGAGAACAAGGACACTGGCAGCGGAAGTTCTGGGAAGTACTCCTTGGCGTGAGCCATCCCAGAGTCCGTCATTAGCCCCAACAAAGAACCGGGGTAGGCTCCAGTGTTGGGATGCACCCAACATAGAAGCACCTCAATACATAAGGCAACTACTAACAGCTATAAAAGAGGAAATTGACAGTAACCCACTAATAGTGGGGGACCTTAACACCTCACTTACACCAATGCACAGATCATCCAGACAGAAAATTAATAAGGAAACACAAAATTTAAATGACACAGTATGCCAGATAGATTTAATTGATATTTGCCTAGAGACAAATGACAATGAAAAATAAAATGATCCAAAACCTATGGAATGAGGCAAAAGCAGTTCTAAGAATGGACTCAAATCAATAAAATTAGAAATGAAAAAGAAGTTGCAACAGACACCACAGAAACACAAAGCACCCTGAGAAAACTAAAAGCAACTCTATGCCAATAAAATGGACAAGCTGGAAGAAATGGACAAATTCTTAGAAAGGTATAAACTTCCAAGACTGAACTGCCACCATCACCCTGATACCAAAATCAGACAAAGATAGTACAAAAAAAGAAAGTTACAGGCCAATATCACTGATGAATATAGATGCACAAATCCTCAACAAAATACTAGCAGACAGAATCTAGCAACACATTAAAAGGATCATACACCATGATCAAGTGGGATTGATCCCAGGGATGCAAGGATTCTTCAATATACACAAATAAATCAATGTGATACACCATATTAACAAACTGAAGAATAAAAACCATATAATCATCTCAACAGATGCAGAAAAAGTTTTGAGAAAATTCAACACCCGTTTATGATAAAACCTCTCCAGAAAGTGAGCATAGAGGGAATCTACTTAAAGCAATTATACCCCAATAAAGATGTTTAAAAAAATAGAAATTCAATGTATTAGTCACAAACCAGCAGAGAGAAAATAAATAGTAAGGAAACTAGCTCAATCTGACATAAGGAAAAATGCAAAGAAAATTCATAGTAAATTGAAAGTGCTATTTGTTATAGCATAAACAAATAAAGCGGCATAAATAAATCTAAATATATTAGTAACTTTAAAATAAAAATGGAATAAAATTCCATTTAAATGGCAGATTCTTCAAATTGGATTTTAAAAACTTAAAATCTGTCTATGTGCAGTTTATAAGGAATATACCTAAACCATAATAATACAGAAAGATTGAAAGTGAAGTAGTAAAAAACATATACCAGACAAATAACCAATAAAGGCTGTAGATCTATTCACAGTCATTTGAAGCTGAGTTTAAAGCAAAAATCATCATTAGGAGTAAGAAAAGTCAGTACATAAAAGAACAATTCACCAGGATGACACATCAGTTCTTAACTTTTATAAACCTAACATATTTCAATTATAAAAAGTAAAAACGTACAGAACTATAAGGATATATTTGAAAATCTGCAATTATATTGGGGAAATTTCTCTTAATAATAATAATAATGGTTAATACATATAGTATTCAGTAGCATTAGTATTTTGGACACTATTCTAAGCTCTGTAAATGTACATTAATTCACTTACTCCAATTCAGCATGTTCACTTAGATGTCTGATAGACTCTTGATCTAAACACACTCAAAATCAAACTCCTGATCCCCCCCCCAAATTTGCCCCATCCACAGTCTTCCTTGTCTTAATACTGACGCTCCATTTTTCCAATCCCCTGGTCCAAAGCCTGGAGTGATTTTTATTCCTCATTTTCTTTTATACCCCATATCCAAAAGATCAAGAAGTCCTATTGGTCCTGTCTTCAAAGTATATCCAACCATCTCTCACCCCCTCCTCTGCTACCCTCTAGTCCAAGCCACTACCGTCATTTACCTACATTTTTTCAGTAACCTTGTAACTAGTCTCCTTGATTCCATCCTCTCCCCCATATCATTCTGTTCTCATCACAGTAGCTAGGGCAATTCTTTTAAAATGTATGTCAGATCACATCACCCCTCTGTTCAAAATCCTCTAACTTCTCTTTTTACTTACAGTGAATATCAAAGCCACTCACAATGGTTTATGAGGCTCTGCAGATGTAACCCCTTTAACCCCCCAGACCACTTACTCTACCATGCTCTTCTCTGCTCACACCTCTCCACAAAACTGTGGAAGCCCATGCCATTCCAAGCATACTCTGGTCCTGGGGCTTTTGCAATTTCCTCTGCTTGAAACACTCTTGACCCAGATATCAGCATGGCAAGGTTCCTCACTTCTTCCAGGTCTCTATTCAGATACCATCAACTTGATGAGGCTTAGCCTGACCTCCCTATTTAAAATAGAAACCTACCTCCCACCTCACTCTCCTCTGCTCTATTATTTGCATGGCACTTATCTTCTAAGATACTATATAATTTACTTATTTATTTTCTGTCTCTCCCTCAAGAGAATATAAGCTGTAGCAGGGGAAAGGAATTTTTGTATATTTTAATCACTTGTGTGCTACATATGGCAAGAACATAACTGGCACAAAATGGACAGCCAATAAATATTTGTTGAACGAGTAAATGTATGAGTGCTCGAAAAAATCACTAGAGGTAGATGTCATTACTTTTCATCCCAATATTACAGATGAAAAAACTGAGGCACAAATAGGTTAAGTAATTTGCCCAAGTTCTCACAGCTAGAAAATGACAGAATAGGGATTTGCTTCTGTTTTCTCCCACATGTTTTTTGAAATTTATATCCTACATAACACCCAGTTATTTCTCCTTAGCAATTGAGAAATCAAGCCATAATAACAACAAAACATGAGTAGTCTGGGATATCTGAATCACAAAGTAAACATCTTGACATGTATACAACTTCATTCCCAACAGAGAATTCATTTCTTTTTCAAGTATATTAACATATTTACAAACACAAACTATGTTAAACAGCAAAAGATAATATAACACAAAGATTCAATATAACACAGATATTATTTTACTTCAAATTCAATAAAACTAGAAATCAATAAAGATTGCTTTTTAAAAGATAGTATACAGATGGAACCTAAAAACCACACTTCTGAATAATTCATGGGTTAAAAATCATAGTAGGAATTTAGATCAGAATGAAACATAAAAAGTACTAGATAACAAATGTAGCTACTCCCAGAAATTTAGCTATTTTTAATGCCTATGTTTAAATGTATGTTAGAAAACAAGAAAGGCCACAAATATGTGAGCTAACAATTTGTTCTCAAGAAGCTAGAAACGGAATTTGTAACAAATACACATCAAAAAATATATATAAAACAGGAAATAAAGATTAGAATAGAAAGTAATAAAAAAGAAAACAAAGCAAAGTGATGTGATTCACAAAAGCTAGAGTTAACTCTTTGGAAACACTGTAAAATAGACGAGTTGCTGGAAGGACAAAGAAAATAAAAATGGTAAAAAGTAAACAGTGTCAGGAAGAAATCAGGAGGAATAATAACAGAATAGGGATTTTTTTTTAACATGAAAAATAAAATGAATAATTCTATGCCAATTAATTTTAAAACGTGGGCAAAATTGATAAAATTTATAGGGAAATATGAATTACCAAAACTAACATAAGAAGAAACACAAAATTTTAATAGATTTATAACCATTAAAAAATTGGTGTCTATGGCTTAAAAGCTACCTGAAAAATCAAAAGGGGAAAAAACTTGCTGGGACCAAA
Source organism: Neophocaena asiaeorientalis asiaeorientalis (assembly GCF_003031525.2). Taxonomy (NCBI): domain Eukaryota; kingdom Metazoa; phylum Chordata; class Mammalia; order Artiodactyla; family Phocoenidae; genus Neophocaena; species Neophocaena asiaeorientalis. The sequence goes on along the minus strand of NW_020174704.1, from coordinate 3,627,858 downwards.
AAAACTTACATACATACTCCCCAAAACTATCAACAGTCATAGTATCTCTAATACCAACAGTTTCAAAGAACAGAAAATGAGGGAAATTTCCCTAACTTATTTTATGAGGCTAGTATGATCTTGACATGAAAACTGGGAAAGAACAGTACAAAAAAGGAAAACTAGAGGCTAATCTCACTTATGAGCAAAAATATAAATATTCTAAATAAAATATTAGCAAACCAAGCCAAGGATTATGTGTGTGTGTGGTATATGAAAAATCTAAGTAGAGATTTTGCAGAAGTCATGCAGGTTTACCATTAGAAGATGGACTGGGAGAGGATTCAGAGAAGATGGTGGAGTAAGAGGCACCAAGAACATGTCCCTCTGCTAAGACAACAATTGCAATGGAAAAATATGATGTAACTATTTTGGAACTCTGGAGTCAATTGAAGACTTGTAACTTCCAGGGGAATGCTTGGATGGTAAATTACAGTTAATTTTGGTTAATTTCGGCTCTTAGTACAGTAGCAGCCACCCATATCCCACCCCTTAGCCACATGGTAGGCAGCTCTGCATGAATTCCTGGAGTAGCTTGCAGCAGCTACTGGAAATCAGAGTGGGCAAAAGGGATCCTGCCCTCCAACTATCGGGAATCTTTGCTCTAATTGATGACTGCTGCTTCTGATCACAGAGGTGCAGACAGAGAGATAGGCAGCCATTGTTGTTGTAAAACCTCCCTCCCATTGTTGCAAGCCCCCTCCTCTAGCTGAAGTGACAGAAATTATTAAGTCTGAGGAACAAAAAGAAACAAGATTGATGAAAAGTGAACAGAGAATAAGGGACACTATCAAGCAGACCAACATATGCATTGTGGAGGACCCAGAAGGATAAGAAAGAGAGAAAAGGGGAGAGAGAACATTTGAAAAAATGCTTGAAAACTTCCCAAATTTGATAAAAGACATGACTATAAACAACCGAGAATCTCAATGAACTTGAAGTAAGATGAACTCAAAAAGATCCACACTGAAACACACTGTAATGAAACTTGCCAAAGATAAAGAGAGAATCTTGAAAGCATCACAAAAAAAAGAGACTTACCACATACAAGTGATCTTCAATAAGATTATCAGCAGATTTCTCAACAGAAACTTTGGAGACCAGAGGTAGTGAGTTGATACAGTCACAGCGCAAAACGAAAAAAAGAAACAAAAACTGTCTAACAAGAATCCTGTATCTGGCAAAACTGTCCTTCAAAAATGAGGGAGAAATTAAAACTTTCCCAGTTAAACAAAAGCTGAGAGAGTTCATTACCATTTGTCCTGCCCTGAAAGAAACACTCAAGGGAATCCTGGACAGTGAAATGAAAGAACACTAGACAGTATTTGAAGCCATATGGAGAGACAAATCATGTAGAAAACAAAAACTTGAGTTATAAACCACACTTACAATAAATAACACTAGTTTTTTAATGCCCATGTATATACCTTTACTGAGATCTTTAAAAGACTAATAGATTTTTAAAAGTTTAGTCTAAATGGTAGTATTCTTGTAACTTTCATTTGTAACTCCAAATTTGGTTTTATAAATAACTTAAGAGACTGATGCATTTAAAAGAATAATAAGTCTATATTTGGGGACACACAATGTATAAAAATGTAATTTTGTGACATAAACAACTGAAACTGGTGGTGACAGAGCTGTAAGGGAGCAGTTTTGTATGTTATTGAAGTTTGAAGCTATTAATTCAAATTTGACTGTTATAACTTTAGGGTGTTAGATGTAATTCCCATGGTAATAACCAAGAAAATAAGTACAGAATATACACAAAAGAAAATGAGAAAGGAATTAAAAATTTTCACAACAAAAAAATCAACTAAACAAAAATGAAGAAAGTAATGCAGAAAATGAAGGATGAATCTCAATGCTAAGACCTAGCTCCACTCAATGACCAGCAAGCTACAGTGCTGGACACCCTTTGCCAAACAAATAGCAAGACAGTAACACAAACCAACCCATTAGCAGAGAGGCTACCTAAAATCATAAGTTCACAGACACCCCAAAACACACCCTCAGATGCAGTCCTGCCCACCAGAAAGAGATCCAGCTTCATCCACCAGACCACAGGCACCAGTCCCCTCCACCAAGAAGCCTACACAACATACTGAACCAAACTTACCCACTGGGGGCAGACACCAAAAACAATAGGAACTACAAACCTGCAGCCTGCAGAAAGAAGACCCCAAACACAGTAAGTTAAGCAAAATGAGAAGACAGAAAAAATACACAGCAGATGAAGGAGCAATGTAAAAACCCACCTGGCTGGGGCTTCCCTGGTGGCGCGGTGGTTGAGAGTCCACCTGCCAATGCAGGGGACGTGGGTTCATGCCCTGGTCTGGGAGGATTCAGCGTGCTGCGGAGCAGCTGGGCCCATGAGCCGTGGCCGCTAAGCCTACGCATCCGGAGCCTGTGCTTCGAAACGGGAGAGGCCACGACAGTGAGAGGCCCACGTACTGCAAAAATAAATAAATAAACAAATAAAATAAAAATAAATAAAATAAAAACCCACCCAGCCAAACAAATGAAGAGGAAATAAGCAGTCCACCTGGAAAAGAATTCAGAGTAATGAGAGTAAAGATGATACAAAATCTTGAAAATAGAATGGAGAAAATACAATAAATGTTTAACAAGGACCCAGAAGAACTACAAAGCAAACAAACAATGATGAACAACAAAATAAATGAAATTAAAACTTCTCTAGAAGGAATCAATAGCAGAATAACTGAGGCAGAAGAACGGATAAGTGACCTGGAAGATAAAATAGTGGAAATAACTACCGCAGAGCAGAATAAAAAAAAAAAGATTGAAAAGAATTGAGGACAGTCTCCGAGATCTCTGGAACAACATTAAACACATCAACATTCTTTTCTCTAGAAGGAATCAATAGCAGAATAACTGAGGCAGAAGAACGGATAAGTGACCTGGAAGATAAAATAGTGGAAATAACTACCGCAGAGCAGAATAAAAAAAAAAAGATTGAAAAGAATTGAGGACAGTCTCCGAGATCTCTGGAACAACATTAAACACATCAACATTCTAGTCCCAGAAAAAGAAGAGAAAAAGAAAGGGACTGAGAAAATGTTGGAAGAGATTACAGTTGAAAACTTCCATAATATGGGAAAGGAAATAGTTAAGTCCAGGAAGTGCAGAGTCCCATACAGGATAAATCCAAGGAGAAACATGCCAAGACACATAATAATCAAACTATCAAAAATTAAATACGAAGAAAAAATATTAAAAGCAGCAAGGGAAAGACAACTAATAACATACAACAGAATCCCAAAAACGTTAACAGCTGATCTTTCAGCAGACACTCTGCAAGCCAGAAGGGAGGGGCAGACATATGTAAAGTGATGAAAGGGAAGAACCTACAACCAAGGTTACTCTACCCAGCAAGGATCTCATTCAGATTCTATGGAGAAATTAAAACCTTTACAAAAAAGCAAAAGATAAAAGAATTCAGCACCACCAAACCAGCTTTACAACAAATGCTAAAGGAACTTCTCTAGGCAGGAAACACAAGAGAAGGGAAAGACTTACAAAAACAAACCCAAAACAATTAAGAAAATCGTAATAGGAACATACATATCTATAATTACCTTAAATGTAAATGGATTAAATGCTCCCACCAAAAGACATAGACTGGTTAAATGGAAACCAAAACAAGACACATATATATGCTCTCTACAACAGATCCACTTCAGACCTAGGCAAACATACAGACTGAAAGTGACGGGATGGAAAAAGATATTCCATGCAAATGGAAATCAAAAGAAAGCTGGAGGGGCTTCCCTGGTGATGCAGTGGTTGAGAGTCCACCTGCTGATGCAGGAGACACGGGTTCTTGCCCTGGTCCAGGAAGATCCCACATGCCACGGAGCGGCTGGGCCTGTGAGCCATGGCCACTGAGCCTGTGCGTCTGGAGCCTGTGCTCCACAACGGGAGAGGTCACAACAGTGAGAGGCCCATGTACCGCAAAAAACAAAGAAAGCTGGAGTAGCAATTCTCATATCAGACAAAATAGACTTTAAAATGAAGACTATTACAAGAGACAAAGGACAATACATAATAATCAAGGGATCAATCCAAAAAGAAGATATAACAATTGTAAATATTCGTGCACCCAACATAGGAGCACCTCAGTACTTAAGGCAAAGGCTAAGAGGCATAAAAGGGGAAATCGACAGTAACACAATCATAGTAGGGGATTTAAACCCCACTTTCACCAATGCACAGATCATCCAAAATGAAAATAAATAAAGAAACACAAGCTTTAAATGATACATTAAACAAGATGGACTTAATTGATATTTATAGGACATTCCATCCAAAAACAACAGAATACACATTTTTCTCAAGTGCTCATGGAACATTCTCCAGGATAGATCATATCTTGGGTCACAAATCAAGCCTTGGTAAATTTAAGAAAATTGAAATTGTATCCAGTACTTTTCCAACCACAATGATATGAGACTAGATACCAATTACAGGAAAACATCTGTAAAAAATACAAACGCATGGAGGTTTAACAATACACTGCTAAATAACCAAGAAATTACTGAAGAAATTAAAAATTACCTAGAAAAAAATGACAATGAACACACGATGACCCAAAACCTATGGGATGCAGCAAAAGCAGCTCTAAGAGGGAAGTTTCTAGCAATATAATCCTACCTCAAGAAACATCTCAAATAAACAACCTAACCTTGAACAATTAGAGAAAGAACAAAAACACCCCAATGTTAGCAGAAGGAAAGAGATCATAAAGATCAGATCAGAAATAAATGAAAAAGAAATGAAGGAAACGATAGCTAAGATCAATAAAACTAAAAGCTGGATCTTTGAGAAGATAAACAAAATTGATAAACCACTAGCCAGACTCATCAAGAGAAAAAGGGAGAAGACTCAAATCAATAAAATTAGAAATGTAAAAGAAGTAACAACTGACACTGCAGAAATACAAAGGATCATGAGACATTACTATAAGCAATTCTATGCCAATAAAATGGACAACCTGGAAGAAATGGAAAAATTCTTAGAAAAGCACAACCTCCTGAGACTGAACCAGGAAGAAATAGAAAATATAAAGACCAATCACAAGCACTGGAATTGAACCTGCGATTAAAAATCTTCCAACAACCAAACTAGCAGAAACTAACACACCATTGTAAAGCAATTATACCCCAATAAAGATGTTTAAAAAAAATCGAGGGCAATGGTTTTTATCAGTTTTGTTCTTGCTATATAACAGGGCTTGAAACATATAGGCACCCAATAAACATTGTTGGGTGAATGTTGAATTACTCCACCCACAGACAACCCAGTAAGAGAATCAGCTCCTCAGCAGCATATTCCATATTAAAAACTCAGTCTCTTAATGCCCAGGTCTATTATGCTTTTTGCCAAATATCAGGTACTCTCCTGGTTTGGAAAAAAATGGAACTTATAGTTAGAAGATTTAGTTTGTAATTAAGTAAATATTTAGTCCCTGAAAGCTTCAAATACCAGGGAACAAGCAAGCAACTTGGGATCACATACAAGGAGAGGGATGGAAATACTACTTTTATTTTAAGTGTTTACATTTTCTATGTTTAATTTATATAAATCCTAATTTAACTGTTCCAAACTCAGCCTGATTAAAAATAAAGTAAACTTTAGGGAGAAGGAGATATGTGGGACTTCATGTTTTTACAGAATATCTGTTTTAAGCCAAATTTTCTCAGGGCTTGGAGAAAAAGACATGAACTTATATGGCAGAGGGCTTACTACTTTACAGCTAATATTTATACATAATATAGTATAATTAGATAATATTTTTATAAAGTTCAAAAATCAGAACAATATGTTTTTAAAGTAACAAAACCCAACACCTATTAATGACAAAAACTCTCAGTAAACAGGGAATAGAAGGGAACTTCCTCAACTTGATGAAAATACCTTCAAAAAAGCTAAAGCTAACATCACACTTAATGGTGAGAAGCTACAAACTTTCCGACTAAGATGAGGAACAAGAATAGGATGTTCCCTCTGACCACCACTTTTCAATATTACACTGGAAGTCCTAGCTTATGCAATAACACAAGAAAAGGAAATTAAAGGTATATGTAGTAAGAAGAAAGACATAAAATTGTCTTTATTCACAGATGATATGACCATCTATGTAGAAATACAAAAGAATTAACCAAAAACTCCTGAAACTAATAACCAGGTAGGTATAGCAAGGTTGCAGAAAAACTAAATAAATAAAGATATTCCACGTTTATGGATAGGAAGACTAAATATTGTCAGGATGTCAGTTCTTCTCAACTTGATCTATAGAGTCAATGCAATCCCAATCAAAATGCCTGCAAGTTATTTTGTGGATATCAACAAACTGATTCTAAAGTTTATATGGAGAGGCAAAAGACCCAGAATAGCCAACACAATATGGAAGGAGAAGAACAAAACTGGAAGACTGACACTACCTGACTTTAAGACTTACTGCAAAGCTACAGTAATCAAGACAGTATGGTACTCGTGAAAGAATAAACAAATCAATGGAACAGAATAGAAATACCAGAAATAGACCCACATAAATGTAGTCAACTCATCTTTGCCAAAGGAGCAAAGGTAAATACAGTGGAGAAAAGACAATCTTTTCCACAAATGATGCTGGAACAACTGAACATCCACATGCAACAAAAAGAAGAAGAAGAAGAAGAAGAATCTGGACACAGACCTTACACTCCAAACAAAAATTCACTCAGAATGTATCACAGAACTAAATATAAAACACAAAACTATAAAACTCCAAGAATATAACTAGACGAAAATCTAGATGACCTTGTGTCTGGCAATGGCTTTTTAGGTACAACACCAAAGGCACAATCCATGAAAGAAAGAATTGATAGGCTGGACTTCATTAAAATTAAAAACTTCTGCTCTGTGAAAGACACTACCAAGAGAATAAAAAGACAAGACACAGACTAGGAGGAAATATTTTCATTAGACATATCTGATAATGAACTCCTTTCCAAAATATACAAAGAACTCTTAAAACTCAACAATAAGAAAACAAACCACCTAACTTAAAAATGGGCCAAAGATCTTAACAGACACCTCACCAAAGATACACAGATGGCAAATAAACATATGATAAGATGCTTCACATCATATATCATCAGGGAAAGGCAAATTGAAACAACAGTGAGATACAATTACACACCCACTAGAATGGCCAAAATCCATAATACTGACAACATCAAATACCATCAAGGATATGGAGCAATAAGAACTCTCATTCATTGCTGGGGGGAATGCAAAATAGTATAACCACTTTGGAAAACAGTTTGGTGATTTCTTATAAAACTAAACATATTCTTACCACACAATTCAGAAATCTTACTCCCTGGTATTTACTACAAAAAGCTGAAAACTTATGTCTGGTCAAAAACCTTCACACAGATGTTTATATCAGCTTTATTCATAATTGCCAAAACTTGGAAGCAATCAAGATGTCCTTCAGAAGATGAGTGTTTAATAAACTGTGGTACATCCAGACAATGGAATATTATTCAGTGCTAAAAATAAATAAGCTATCAAGCCATGAAAATACATTGAGTTACCTTAAATGCAGATTACTAAGTGAAGGAAGTCAATCTGAAAGGGCTACTTACTGTATGATGCCAACCATATGATATTTTTGGCAAAAATGAAATTATGGAGATACTTAAAAATATCAGTGGTTGCTAGGAGTTAGGGTGAATGAAAGAATGAATAGGTAGAGCACAGGGGATTTTTAGGGCAGTGAAAATACTCTGTCCTAAAATGGTGAATATAGGTCATTATAGACTTGTCCAAACCCACAGAATGTACAATATGAAGAGTAAACCATAATTTAAGCTATGGACTCTGGGTGATAATGATGTGTCAGTATAGATTCATCAACTGTAATATACCATTCTGTTGAGGAATGTTGATAATGAGTGAGACTATGCATGTGTGGGGATGTTTGGTATATGGGAAGCTACTCTTTCCACTGCATTTTGCTGTGAATCTGAAACTTTACTAAAAAATAAAGTATTAAAAGTTTTAAAATTTATTGAGAAATCTTAATTCCATCCCCATTCCTATTCACCTTGTCCCCTCACCCATTACAAGTAGCCATTTTAATTAGTTTCTTAATTACCATTCCAAAATATCTTCATTGAAATACAAACAAATATGAACATATATTCCTCTTTTTTCATCTTTGTTAGATAAAAGGTAGCTTGGTATATGTACAATGCCGCTCCTTGCTTTTTCAGTTAATAGTGATGTATCCTGGAGATCTTCTCACATCAGCACATTATGGATATCCTCATTCTTTTCACAACTGCATAGTGCCCTATTGTGTGGTAAACCAGGTCCCCAAAGTTGCTGGGCACTTGTGATGTTTCCTGTCTTTTGCTATTGGAAACAAGCCATAATGACTAAGTTTATACACGTGCCATTTTGTATTTGTGTACATATAACTGTAGAATAGATTCCTAGAAATGAATCTATAATTCACTAATCTAATTTCTGGGCAAAGAGTAAAATGCATCTATAATTTTGGTAGTTATTGCTAGATAATCTTTCACAGGTGTTGTAACATTTTGCTACGTTTGCCACCAGCAGTGTATGACTTACTGATAGTGTGTTCTCAAATTTTAGATTTCTGCCAATCTGGTATGTGAGAAATGGTATCTCATGTATTTCACTTTTATTTCTCATTAGTGGGGTTGAACACTTTTTCATATGCTTATGGACATTCCTATTCTTTTTCTGTAATCTATCTGCTCCTGCCTTCTAACAATTTTTCTATGGGGTTGATGGTCTTTACAATTTTAGGAACTCTTTACATATTAGGGAAGTTACACCTATGTGTAACATATGATCGTATTGTCCTTTTCAAATTTCACACAACGCTAGATGGTAGCACAATTACCCTCATTTTTAGAGAAGAGGACACTGGAGTTATAGGAATATCAAATAAATTGTTCAAGAATACACAAACTCAACCATAGACCTGACTTTGAAGATGGTGTAGTATCCATTGTACCACACTGCTCTCTTGCCACAAAGATAAAAATAAGGAAAGCAATAATATCTAACACTTTACATTAACTATATTTTTATCCTCACAACTCTATGAAGTTGGTATTGTTATTATCATTATCATTATCATCATCATCATCATCATCATTATCTCTACTTACTGATGAGAATTTGAGATTTCGTAAAGGTAAATAAGTTTTCCCAGGGAACTTTAACTCTTTCATCGAGGATCAAGTCCCCACAGCTTGAGTCTAGAACCCGAGTGCTTCACCTCCAAGCTCTACGGTCCTTGTCCTCAAGGAACTCACACTAGCTTACATCTAGTAGCAGAGACAGAACAGCAATGAGTTATAATGATAGAGGTAAGTTAAACAAATAAAATAGAGCTGCACACAGGTACAGTTGCTAGCTCTCCATTTACTGGGAATCTTAAGCTGAGTCTCATTTGTTTTAGAGATAATCATAAACTGTCAGGCTAGTGTGCAAGCATCTGGGCAGTTTCACCAGATGTTGTCACTACACCTGGCAACAGTGACAGCCATGGCTCCTAGCGATGCATTTAATGAAACACAAATTGCCACGGTCAAGCTTCTTGTCAGGGAATATTACCTCAACTTCACAATGTTCAGAAGCTCTTTGGAAAGGAACACTCTTTATGGAGGACTTCCTGAAGGGTCAGTACACTATCAATTCCCCTCCGTAAGATCTAGCTCCAGTATACAGCAGACTGACAGAGAGGAGAGTACATGTCCTGCTTTATATTGATAGTTCTACCGCCTGGGCAACTGTTCTTACTGAAATTTGATCCTAAGTGATGCTTTCAACCTAAAGTAAGAAAGCTTTAGAAATTTCTAGAAAACTATGTTTAAGTTGATATTAAGGATGCTATTCAACATTATCCCCAGTGTCTTCTCTTTGAAAGAAAACTGAAAGTGATTTCTGGTTTCAGTGTCAGGAATAGTTTTATTCCTAACTGAGACTGAATTTGCTTACCTTGTGGACTCTTGAGATTCTCCGAAATGACCATATTTCCCCCTTTGAATTGGCTGTAAGAAAGCTCAGATTAGAGTTTGTGCCATAGACATGTACTGTATGTGCTCACTTTACTCCCAACTCTATCTTACAACCTTACCCTTCTTGTCCTTGTACTTCCTTAAATTAATTTATCTTATTGAATTGTGTGGATCATACTGTCACCTAAATGAATTTTAAAGGAGACAGGGTATAAATATATATCAAACTAAATATCTTAACCTCCATTTCCATTCTTTTAAACATTGCAAAAACATCATGATTGGAACTCTGCTGAATCTAAATTATGACTCAAATTAAATGAGTAAGTAAAGAAAGATTACTCCATCTGTACCAAAATTTCACTAAATTCTTCTCACCTTGTGCTGACCTATAAAATTTGACTAAAAATTGTGGTAATCTGTATCTCTGGTAAGAAAAGAGTTAAGGCGCACCAGAATTCTTTTCAGATTATGCAGATTGTCGGGCATGCTAATTGCTACCTGGTTAACTCAAGCTTAAATTATTAAAGATAAGTTTTCTGCTGATAACTGCTTTGAGGGCAACACACATGGAGCCTTTAAATTAAAGTAGAAATTGGCACTCAAAATTCAATCTTCCTAGAAATAGGACCCTATGTACTACAATAAAATCATGCAAAGAGCAAACTAAAATTACCGGTAACATCATTTTAAAATATTACTGGCTACAGAATAGAAAACTCTAATTATGTCAAAAAGGATCCAAGTGTACCCTAGAGTGCTTACTTAGTAATTTGCTTCCATTAACCTTCAGCGAATTACAAAATCCAGGCTATTAGTACAATTGAGAGAATTTCCCTCTGTTCTCAAGCTTCTCTCTGTATCACTCCACCCACAGAAGGCTATCAGCATATTCTACCCAGGAAAAAGTGTATTTCACAAAATAAAACCTCAGCTCATTGTGATAAAAACCCAAAACTAAGAAAACCCAAATATATTTATATAGCTATCCTAAGAATAAAAGTAAAAAGATTTTTGGTCTTGCTTTGTTCATCTATTTGTTCATTTGTTTTGTTTCTGTTTTCGTTTTCAATGACTTGATGAAGGACTCAGGATTTACTCTCCCTAAGCCTTGGCTCATTTTATACCTAGACAAGCTGAGTACAGTTATCTCAGGAAAAAGCATGCTTTAGTCTTTGCAATATTTCTAACCTCAGAAAATTACCCATGTTCCTAGAGTCTAAAATGACTATACCCAGAAGAGCTAATTTTCATCTGTGCTTTGAACTTACACAGAAACCACAACTGCCTTTATCTATCTGGCTTATACGTTGATTTACCACAGGGTGTTCTGTTTGGTTCTCCTTGGTGGTTAGCTGATAAAAACTGCTTGGAAATATTGTGACTCCCTGTGTCTTGCCCTTATTATATTGTCCAAATTAGTTCATATCATCCTTCCTCTCTCTCCCGGCTCTCTCCCTCTCTCTTTTTTTGTGTCTCTGAAATTAGGTTTAGCTGTTGTCAAGAATGAATTGTTCCTTAGGGAAACCAGGAAAAATCCTGATTGTATGCCACCTTGAGCACAAGTGTGCCAGGTAATTTTAGTTTTCTCTCAGTTTGAAATCGCTGTTTTTCTCTTCCTCCATATCTTCTTCCACCTTCCAAGGGAGGTGGGAAGAACTGACATCATAAAGTCACTTACTTACCCACACTTTCAACTATAGCATATATATATATATATATTACATCTTTATTGGAGTATAATTGCTTTACAGTGTTGTGTCGGTTGCTGCTGTATAACAAAGTGAATCAGCTATATGTATACATATATCCCCATATCCCCCCCCTCTTGTGCCTCCCTCCCACCCTCCCTATCCCACCCCTCTCAGTGGTCACAAAGCACCGAGCTGATCTCCCTGTGCTATGTGGCTGCTTCCCACTAGCTATCTATTTTACATTTGGTAGTGTGTATATGTCAGTGCTACTTTCTCATTTCGTCCCAGCTTCCCCTACCACCCCACCATGTCCTCAAGTCCATTCTCTACGTCTGCAACTTTATTCCTGTCCTGCCCCTAGGTTCATCAGAACCTTTTTCTTTTTCAAGATTCCATATATATGTGTTAGTATACGGTATTTGTTTTTCTCTTTCTGACTTACTTCACTCTGTATGACCGATTCTAGGTCAATCTGCCTCACCACAAATAACTCAATTTCGTTTCTTTTTATGGCTGAGTAATATTCATTGTATATATGTGCCACATCTTCTTTATCCATTCATCTGTGAATGGACACTTAGGTTGCTTCCATGTCCTGGCTATTGTAAATTCAACTATAGCTATAGCATATCTACTAACAAGGAATTAAACTATCCCCAATCAGCAAGAATTAATATTAAAAAATAAAAGGTATGTCCCCCAATGATGATAAATAAAGTAATATACCTAAGAGTTAAATCTTCAGTTCAAAGGAAGAACACAGTCCTTATTTGCTGGGTTAGGGTTAAAATATTAGATTTTTCTGGGTTTTATCTAATTTCTAGATCCCTTGTGAAACCATTACTTTACTAGTGGCAGCTGAAAAGTCTCCCTGGGGCTGTTCCTCAGGTATGGTTTGTTACAAAGAGCACAGAAGAAAAAAATTTCCAATTATGATAAGCAAAAGAAAGGATGATCTTTTTAAAAAACAAATAAATAAAATTCCCAAATGGTAAACTAGATGCCTTAACACTTGTGAACTTTACATACTCCTCCCAATACCTAAGTGACTCCATCAACCACTGTGTTCTTCTAAAGCTCCAAATTCACAGGCATAAAGTAGAACAACAAAAGAGAAAACAGTAAAAGGCTCTATAGTTAAATAATGTGAATAAAACTCTGTGAGAGACATTTAAGCAGAGCAAAGATGCAATGAGATATAGTTGTGGTATGCAGTTATTAAGAAGAATAGGTTATATCTATGGAGACTGACCTGTAAAAACAGCTATGGTCTATTAATTAAAAAACAAAGATATTCCACAATAATGTATAGAGTATGATGACAGATTTTGTAAAATGAACAAACAAAACTAACATGATAGACATATATTAGTTTCTATAAGCATAAAGGAAAATACATAAGTACATATAACTAATGGTTAACATTGGTTACATCAGGAAGGTATAATTAGAAAGAAGAAAGTAAAGATTAAAGGTTTTTTCCATATGTCTATATTGCTTTGACTATCAAAAATGAGTATTATCTTATGATTAAATAAAATTAAAAAGTAAGGAGATTTAAAAAAAAGTATATACCAAGGAAGACACATGTATTATATATGGGAGAGAATTTTCTATTTGATTCAGTAAGTATTTGTTGAGAACTAAGAACTGGTCATATAGCTTAGGTATAGTGCATCTGGCTACAAGTAGTAGAAAACTCAACTCAAACTGGCTTAACTAAAGACATTTATTGGCACACACAACCAGAAGTCCAGCAGTGATGTGCGTTTCGGGAGTGACATAATCTATGGACTCCAGCTCTATATCAGTGAGATTCTCTTGGTTTTCCCTTCCTCTGTGCATTGACTTCGTCTTCAGTCTTTTTTTTTTTTTTTTTTTTTTTTTTTTGTTACGTTTTTTCCCTTCCCTTTGTGATTTCCTTCTTTTTCTTTTTTTTTTTTTTTTTTTTTTTTTTTTGCGGTACGCAGGCCTCACTGCTGTGGTCTCTCCCGTTGCGGAGCACAGGCTCCGGACATGCAGGCTCAGCGGCCATGGCTCACGGGCCCAGCTTCTCTGCAGCATGTGGGATCTTCCCGGACCGGGGCACGAATCCGTGTCCCCTGCATCGGCAAGCAGACTCTCAACCACTGCGCCACCAGGGAAGCCCCATCTTCGGTCTTATAGGAAGAATCAGATTTCCATGTATCACATGTCCAGAAGAAGACAGAATTGCATTTGAAAGTTTCCCCAGAAGACAAAGTAGATACTCCCATCAAATCTCTCCTGGTGCCTTGCTGGCCCAAACAGCAACACATTCCCACTTTTGAAAAATGTATTAGCAAAGGAGATGGATATTAGGTCAATCAGGGCTACTTAGAGTGAGGTGTGAGCATAGTCTACTGAGGAACATGGGCTGAGTTGGGGACAGGATAGACACCAGAATAGCGTTCTGTTAGCAAAGAGAGCAGAGAAATGATGACTATGGTCAAACAAGTGACACAGTCCTTACCCTAATGGATTTTACACTGTTGTAGAAGGCAAACAATAAACAAGCAATTATGACTGTGAACAGCATTAGAAAAAGGAAGTATACAGAGTTATGCTTTGGGAACAGATAGCAAAGGATCTGTCATTGACAAATGGGGTTGGAGAAGTTTACAGAAGACTACCCTGAGGAATGCTCATGACCTGAAGAAAGCAGAGAGAAGACAGAACATGGGAAGACAGGAAGGTCAGCAAGTGGTTTAAATATCCGAAAGCAGATGGCCAGAGGCAAGAGAAACTGATGCAAAGGTTATGTCTTCTGTACATTAGAAAAACTCTTACAAATTGCCAAGGCAATCACCCAGAGAGAAAAATGGGCAACATAGATCATATGTAAATAAACAGAAAAGGCAAATGAAGATATGATATATTATTTGGTCCAATATCAAAGAAATATATTTTGAAGTAAATATTCCATTTTTCATATAGCAAAATAAAAATAGAGGGGTCCCAAATTGAATTGGGGACACCTCTTAATAGAGATAACAAGAAGATGATTCAGTCATTCTGATGTCATTGCTCAAAATTTATTTTTTAATATTAATGTTTGGAATGTATAAAACATGAGATTTCAACATAGACACTTGTCATTTGTAATACTGCTAAATGTTTCTGTTTTGCAAACACAGGAATTCTGATAAATTCTCCTTCACATTATTCCCATCCCAAAAGAAACTTATATGTAAGCTGAATTTTTTATTGTATTATTTAATATGTTGCCAACAGAAAGAGAACTTCTGCTTTCACTAGGCTTCAATGAGAACTGAATTCTCTACTTATAATTTTACATATGTGAAGACTGAAAGAAATCTCCACAGATTAATTTCTGGCTCCAAATACTTCAAATATTGTTTCTCCTACACTATACTTCCGGTGCCAGGCACCAAAAGATGCATTCGCACAGCACCTTCATATCACATTGCAGTTGTGAACCAGCACAGTGAGGAGTGGGAGTATTCCTGGAAGCCATTCCTACCCTAGTCTTGCTAGCAATAACTTAACTGTATACTCATCCCACTAAATCTAAAATAAAATGTGTCCTCAATTCAATTTGGATCCCAAAATGCCTACTTCCCTCCAAAACACAAAGGAAATGTGACAGAAGGTGAATCAAAGTGGACACGGTGGTCCTAGAGTGAATGAGAAAGTATATACAGAAATATTACCATTAACATATCTTATTTTTGCACATTGTGCAAATACATATGATCATGTGACTACACCACTAAGTCCCACCCAGAGCCTTGAAAGGGGCTCAGGCAAATTAGAAGCCCTGAAGATTATTTAAGCTTCATTCGCTTTCTGGTAGGTAGATCCAGCTCTGACTGTGAGAGGAATGCACATAGAGGAAGACTTTGCAAATATAGGAGAGAGGGTGCAATGATAACTGGAGGTTTCCTTTATAGGAGAGAAGGCTGAAGTAGAGGACACAGGAGCAGGAAAGGAGGTAAAACTGGTCTCAATATAGACAAATTTGTATATGTAGAAACAAGAAGTTGAGGGAGGTCTCAACTTTTATCCTACAATTTCCTGTAGGAAGTAAAAGACAAGGCAATCTGCTGAATGGGGAGCTGGGCCTAAGGAAGAATGGTGAGGTTAGGAATAATTATTTCTGGAACCTGTAAAAGACATGACCAGGGCAATGTGAAAAGTTCATTGAGTAGGACTGAAGTCAAAATAAAGTTGAAGAACATGAACTTGAAATGTCACTGATCTTTAGGGTTGTGTAATAGTCTCCAGCAGCATTCAGCAGCTCAGCTGAGAAACCAAATGTAATGAAAATGTGTTCATTTTTAACCACTCAATATTGATAGACCATCCTTTTAATCATTGTACCCCAATTTCTTTCTTAGAGAACCACTCATTCCTCCCCTCACTTTTAGCCCATGCACTTCTGGGCTCCAGAGTACAGCATGTTCCTTAGACCCAAGCCAGACTGTGTGGTTTTCTGTCACTTACAAGTGAAAAGAGTCCTCATAGAATTTAGAAAAAAAAATAGGAACTGGAAGTAGGATAGTGCAAGTAATGGGGAAAAAAATGGAATAGGCAAAGGTAGGGTAGAAAGTAGACTTTCCATCTTGGGCAGGAAAGTTGGTAATCCCTGATGAGGAGCAGAAAAATATTTACTCTTGTATCTTGGGATTGAGACCATATGCCTCTTGAAGTTTCCCAGTAAAAGACTTGATAAGAAAAGAGATAAGAGTGTTATTTATTGCGCCTTTCTGTAAGGTCCTACAATGAAAAGATTCACTTAGGCTCAGCTGAAATTGGCCCATCTCAAAGCAGAAAGGAATGAAAATTATGAATATGCTGATGGAAATGATTTCTGCCTGTGGCCTGCAATCTGAGTTGGCTAAAAATCCAGTGAAATGAAACCAGGGGCTGGAAAAGATGAAATGCTTTGCTGTCAGTTAAGGTTCTTGCCAGAAAAGGCAGGGAAGAGTTATTCCAGGAGACAAAATTGGGATGTGTTCCCACTCAACTATCTGCTGTCATGCACTCTAGGAATGACTGACAATGGGAACAACGAACTTAATTGCAAAGTAGAAGCTGGGATGGAGCCTAGGATCAAGAGGCAAATTACTGGTGACTCATACCACAGCTATTGTTTAATGTTTTCCCTAGGCAGAGACCAGAATGAAAGCCATTTAGTTGAGAGTCAAGTGCATACGCCTATGTCTGAGACTAACGCAACACCAGCTACTGAGGGACTGAAATTCCCATGCCCAGTTTCATCTTTCAAAAGCTACGCCTTGATATGATGTCTGACTTTGGGTTGCTAGCCCATGAAATCCAGGGAATGAAAGGGAGGTGGTGGGTGGGAAGTCTCCTAAGTTGTTAAGGAAGTTGCTTTGCTTGAACTCTAAATCAACTCCTAGGACCCTGAAACTCTACTAGCTCAAAGTAGAATGTGCCATGATGATATGAATAGATAGCTCATTCTCCCCAGTACCCACTAAGATGTAGCCACGGGAAGCAGTGGATGAGAGTACCTCCTAGAAAACAGAATAGGGACCAAACTGTTTACTAAACATTCTGACCCAGTAGGTCTTGTTTGGGGCTCTGTACTTTTAATAAGCTAAATGGGCTTTTCCCACATACACACAAATATTTGGAATACAGTAATTTAGAGGCAAAAGAATCGAGATACAGGCAAGTTAGGGCACTGACCTTCATTGAGGATTGTCCTATCTGTTCAAATGGTCACATATGCCCATCTTCAGCTCCTGAGGCCCAGGAAGCCCCAGCAGGAGAGCTGCAGATTAAGGCTTAGGTGATCAACAGGAATCTTGGGGAAATCTTGGACCAGCCGAAATATTTTCCCAAGGAAGCTTGCAGCCACAATTCCAGGAGCATAATATGAATCATAATCCAGGAGCTAAAACAGGAATTTATGGCCAAGCATCAGATTCTAAAAGTACAGTGAATTCATAAATGGAAGAATTAAGAAATATGGTCAGAAGGTAGGAGAATCTAATTCATGAGTTTGCACAAATGCTAGGGTCATAGACACATGAGGTTAAGATCCACTTTTACATGTTATGCCTGTGTGGTCATATGGTTGACTTCTAGCACCAGGGGTTCTATGTGATTTACCACCCATACATTCATGGGTCATGCACCTTCCCCCAGTGTCCATCCCCCAGTGGGAATCAGTGGTATATATTCACACTTGCACAAATTTGGGGCAGCTCAGCAGCTGAGCCTAGGCACCAGGATCCAGAAAACAGGATTTTCTACAACTACCATTCTATGGGTTTGTGCCCAGTTCACCTCAGTCCCATGAGCACCCAGAATCCACTGGCTTAAGAGAGAAGAGGAGAACAAGCTAGAGGAAGAGAAGAGAAAACCCAGCAGTTGCACTTACTAGAGCAGGCTGCACATTTCCCATCACTGAGTAAAGGGCACCTTGAATAGAGGGAGGGTAATATTTACAGAAGTAGCTGGTTTCTCTAGGGTACAACTGTAGACATACCCATTGACTGCACTTTCATATGGCAACAACATGCATCCTCCACTCACATGGGTTATCTCCAGTCCTCAGCCAATGAGACTGTATGGCTGGCTTACCAGCTGACTTTCTATGCATAGACAACTGATTTTATGGCCCAGACTAATAAATCATGTAAGTATCATGTCAGTAAGTGTCCAGAAAGCATTCCTGAGACATTCAGGT
Organism: Neophocaena asiaeorientalis asiaeorientalis; assembly: GCF_003031525.2. NCBI lineage: Eukaryota > Metazoa > Chordata > Mammalia > Artiodactyla > Phocoenidae > Neophocaena > Neophocaena asiaeorientalis. The sequence goes on along the minus strand of NW_020174704.1, from coordinate 3,609,352 downwards.
TCTCCTCGCTGTTAAATAAAATGTGTACCAACAACCAGAACTCCTTCCTATACACAGCAACACATTGCCTGATGTCCCCGTACAGATGACAGATTATGGAGACACTTGCTGTCAGGTCGGATGACCTGATGTGGCCTGAAACACTTCCAGAAATCCTGCATGGTGCTTCAGGAGGAGTCTGGCTGGTCATGAGTATGGGATTGTTCATCTATTTGTCTCTCTTCTCGGCCAGGATATCAAGATTTTTACTCACTCTGGCTCACCCATAAATTTCTCAGCCTCAGATACAGAGTTCATCAATAGCATAAGGAAATCTAGGTGCTAGACTATGTCAGGGGAAGTCTTTCAAAGGGAAGCTGGGCCTGTATATGGGGTAATTGCCCTGTGTCACTACCAAACAGTGAGGGAAGCCCATGGTCTCAGGTGGTTTCTTCTCTTTGGGATACTCTGGTCAGAAACAAAGAGGTCACTGCTGGCTCTACTGTGGCAGAAAACACCGTTTTCACCAAAACTCATTTCTACTTCATCAGGGGTTACACAACTAGACCACATTTCTCAGTCTCCATTGCAAGAAGGTGTATCCAATGTGGCCAAATTTTATCGAATGAAATATTGGGGAGAAGTGATGAATGCCACCTCCAGGCTTGGCCCATAAAATCTCCCAGGTGTCCAGGCATGGTACCTTTATCCAGTCTACTGACTGGATATTGGCACATTGGAATCCACATGCTGAAGATGTAGAGTTTCTATCATCCTGGATTCCTGAATGATTACTTGGAGCCAAACCAGGAACATGTAAATTGAATTGTTATATGAAAAAGAAATAAACTATTGTTGTTCAGATACTGATTTGAGGAGTTTGCTGTCAAAAAAGCTAGCGCTACTTTATTGAATATACCCACTGATGTTCATGTCACATTTGTCGGGCCAGGATAACAACACCCAGGGTTACGGTTAGACCAGGAGAGATGACTGTCCAGAGTGGCCTGAGGAAGCATAGATAAAGAATTTCAATTGTAGTATAAGAAGGAAGCAAAACCAAATGCTAGGAAAGCGTTCCCAAAAGTCAAGGAAGGAAGCCATTCACAACACAGTAAGTAATGGGGATTGAGTCAGGAGGCCTGTGAGCCAGTTGGGTTGCTGGGCATGAAGACAAATAGAGCACATGGTACAGGATTTGGGCAGAGATATAAGGGCAGCAAAGGTCCATTTTCTGTGCAAATCCAGACAACTTCAGCCCTCATCTTTAATAGCCAGCTCTTTATCCATTAGCTTCGTGAAGCCTCTACTCACTGGCCTCATTCCTGCAAACCCCATTTCTCAAGGTTCAATCATTTCCCAAATTCTTTTATTTAACTTTGGTCTGCACCTGCCACACATTGACAGTGTTCTCATGTTCTACTTCCTCACCGTATCCATGCCTTAGATTTCAGTTTTCTCATAAGCTAGTAATTAACTGCTGCGTATATTACTGGGGATAACTGACCCCTTTCTGGAAGAGAAAGGAACTGCTGTTTTCACTCTCATGTTATTCCTAACCCTTTAATGGCATAAATACTACTTTGTGTCAGCCTGGGATTAAGCTGAAAGCACCCAGATGAGCACCCAGGCTGCAGAAGAGGGTAAACATTCATGAAACCCTGCTTCTGAGACAATCAGGACCTCATGACAAGAGCCACATGCCTCTAGGCATTCCATGATCTCTTGGCCAACCTAACATTCCCGAGGAAGGAGGTATTCAGATCTGGGTTAAAAGTCTGAGTAGGAACTTCACCAAAGTTCCTTACTTTGGGAACTTTGCTACCAAAATCTTGCCTGCCTTTCTAGTGGTCACCACGTCTGAATCTCTTCCCAGGAAGAACCGCAACACAAAGAATCATTCTTTGTTAACTGTTTGGATTATTTAGATCTCAAAAGAGCTCTGCTGGTGCTGGCCTCCAGGAGCTGTGTGCCTTCCTGGCCTGATCGGATTTCTGCCCTATATTAAGAAGTTCTCTTAGGAAATTCTCTGAGGATATAAGGGTCAATAATGCTTCATAAGGATCTTTGGTTTTCTGTGCTTCTTGTCTGCAAATAAGAAGCACATGACTTCAGGCCATAATAAGGATATTCATCTTGTGGGGTGGCATCTATGTAAATTATCAGCACACAGGAGTTCTTAGCCTTAGCAATGCTGAACCTAGTATATACCAAAATGAGGATGTGAGGAATGTAGACAGATCACCAGAGCTTAGGGCTAGGAGATCATAGAAGAGTTGAGGAAAAGCTGAGGGCAGGACGAGAGGCCACAGGATAAATCATGAAGTCCAAGCTAGGTTGAGTGGGACAATCAGGTTCTAAAGGAAAAGTCTTCATAAGTGAAGGAGAAATAAGGTGAAGGAAACAAGAATGCATAGGCAAAAGGTTGGATAGATAGTACTACAACATGAAAAAAACCCCTAAGTTTTGGTGTTCACATAGACGTGGGGTTGAATTCTTGTATCTCCACTTTGTAAGTCCTGTCGCCTCTTAAAATTCATCTAACTACTTAAAACCTTGAAGGATTTGTAAAACAGAATGATAATATCTACCTGCTAGAATTATTATAAGAATTAGAGATTATGTATTTATGTAGATATAGTACTTGCATCATTCAGCAGGCATCAAATAAACGACGGACGTCTCTAATGTGATTACTTGGTTGTGGACTTTCTATAGGCTTTAAACAGCAATCACAGTCTTAGCCAGGAGCCAATGACTGAAATCATTCTTTATAACACTGACCTAGCTTTGGCCAACAATGGATCTTTATTTAATACTTAAATCTTTTAGTATTTATTCATTGAACAGAGAAGTGAACTCCTTTTATATATAAAAGGCTGAGCTAGCTGCCAAAAACACAGTACTACCCGTACACGTACCATAATGTTACCTGTTTTTATGTGGTTATGCATCTTTGTTTTAAACTGCCAGTATTTTAAAGATATGTTACTAAATATAAGTTTTCTTCATTTCTACACAACACTGTACTGATCTGGCTGCCTTTTTTGTTTCCCAAATTATCTTTTTTATTGAATCAACCCTTTGTTCTGGCACCATGTTAATATACCTTTTGGTCTATTTATACATGTCACATCTTGGATTGACTTTTTATTCCAAGTTTCTTCCTGGCAAAGACAATGAGCACAGTGAGCATACTTAATAAATGTTACATAATAACACCTATTAAATGTTCCTTTAAAATCTCAAGCAGCTTTTTATCTTTAGCTTCTACTTTGAGATAATTATATACTTCCCCAAAGCTATTTATAGCACCCATCAGGAAGAACAGCTGAAAAAAAAATGTGTTCCCAGTCCTGCCAAAACTATGGTGAAAGTGCTTTAAACTCCAAATTTCTGTTGCAAGTGTTGAAATGGCATTCAACACATGGATGTCTAATTCTAGCAATTGAAAACTTTTCCCGACCAAAATTTCCCTGATGGAGGTGGTTATTGAATACATCTTGTCCATATCACCATCACCAGTCATTTACCAACAAACTGAGATTACACAAAACAGTTACAAAACACACCTTTTACTTCTGTTATCCGTCCATCTGTATCTGCTCCTCAGCTGCACCAGGAGTCACGTCCTCCTCTACCCCAGCATATTTAGTCAAGACCACAAGATGTAGTCACAGACCAGCCTCATAAACAAGAGGAACATGCCACGACTTGCACATTATAGGGTCAAAAAACTGTATACATATGTGCACTACTCTCAGGGTTGCCAGGTTTAACAAATAAAAATTTAGCATCTCATCCCACTATTAGCATATATCCTGAGAAAACCATAGTTCAAAAAGAGACATGCACCCCAATGTTCACTGCAGCACTATTTACAATAGCCAGGACATGGAAGCAACCTAAGTGTCCATTGACAGATGAATGGATAAAGAAGATGTGGCACATATATACAGTGGAATATTACTCAGCCATAAAAAGAAACGAAACTGAGTTATTTGTAGTGAGGTGGATGGACCTAGAGTCTGTCCTACAGAGTGAAGTAAGTCAAAAAGAGAAAAATATCATATGCTAACACATATATACAGAATCTAAAAAAAATGGTTCTGATGAACCTAGGGGCAGGACAGGAATAAAGACGCAGACGTAGAGAATGGACTTGAGGACACGGGGAGGGGGAAGGGTAAGCTGGGATGAAGTGAGAGAGTGGCATGGACATATATACACTACCAAATGTAAAAGAGATAGCTAGAGGGAAGCAGCCGCATAGCACAGGGAGATCAGCTCAGTGCTTTGTGACCACCTAGAGGGGTGGGATGGGGAGGGTGGGAGGGAGACACAAGAGGGAGGGGATATGGGGATATATATATACACATATAGCTGACTCACTTTGTTATACAGCCGAAACTAACACAACATTGTAAAGCAATTATACTCCAATAAAGACGTTGAAAAAAAAAATTTAGCAGTTCTGTCCACTCCACACACTTGTCTCCTAAACTGGCCTAAACTCAGTGTCAGAAAACCTTCTGATTACTTTCTCCTTTAAGTCAAGGAAGCAGGTTTATATAGTGGGCAGGTTACTGGACTTGGAGACTGAAGCCCTGTGTGCTGATCTTAGCACTTGCTACTTCGTTTGGGTAAGTCCATTATGATTTTAACCATCAACATTCTATTATCAAAAGGTCCATTTCCAGACTTTTGAGAATCGCCCTTCTCTGTGAGCCACCATGCTAGGTGCTGGAGAAATGATAAACAAGCACAGGGCCCTGCCCTCAGGGAGTTTAGTGCCTAGTGGAAAAGAAAGATGAGAACTCCAGGGGGAAAGGTAGGGCTAGAAATCAAGACTGAGCTGATTTTTTTTTTTTGGTTGTCATCACATCTCTGTCAGATTACATTTGTCTATTTCTCTATTTTTCCTTCAATGTGCATCTTGTTTTACTGTAAATGTTTTCACGAGAAGCCTTTTGCCCTGGAGAGAGATCTAACAGAACCTGTTACTTGGCAATAGTAGCCTTCACACAGATGAACATAAAATACTGTGATGTCTTGCAATCCAAGTTAATCACGGCATTTAAGACTACAAATACCTTTGGGTAAGTCATACAAGAAGACTCCATCTTTCTTCCTGTCAGAGGGAAATGTCTTCCGTGCCATTTGCAGTTACTTTGCTCATTAGATAAATCCTGGAAGAGGCGGTGAGAGAACAGTGAAATTCCCTAGGTACTAACAGTTTCCCAAGGAGTCCCCAGCATCCCTGAAGAAAAAGTTCTTCCAGTGTTAAGTCCAGAAAAGCAAAAGTGATAGCAATAGCAATAGTTACCAGAGAAGTTTGGGGTGTGTAGACCCAGCTTAGGCCCCCTCAGAGATTATGTCCGAAATGAGAATAAACTGCTTGCCCGCGCACTGGGAAGCAGTTGCTCCTGGCCTCCTCACATTGACCTGGCTGTGTGCCTTTCTCCACAAGCTCAGCTGTTTTCAGTGGTAAATCTTGAGTGATGAACTAAAAAAAAACTGTTTTCTTAAAAATGTAAACATTCGGCGCAGTGGTTGAGAGTCCGCCTGCCGATGCAGGGTACGAGGGTTCGTGCCCCGGTCCGGGAAGACCCCACGTGCTGCGGAGCGGCTGGGCCCGTGAGCCATGGCCGCTGAGCCTGCGCGTTCGGAGCCTGTGCTCCACAACGGGAGAGGCCACGGCAGTGAGAGGCCCGCGTACCGCAAAAAAAAAAAAAAAGTAAACATTCTATTTTTCTTCTTTCTACTAATAAAAATGTATCTATTTGATTAAGAGCCTTTCCAGGATCATTTATCTGACCTTTGTTTACTTGGTTACTGGTTTTTTCCAAAGCTCGCAAGCTCACTTTCCAGCCCTTCTCTCTGTGACAGTAAAATCCCACTGACTCGAAGTGGTTAAGAGCTCTAAAGCTGAGAGATGTCCAGCTGGGTTTGAATCCTGGTTCTGCCTCCTAACTGCTTCAACAATTTGGGAAAGTCATTTAATTATTTAAACCTGTTTCCTCATCTGCTTATTAGGGAATACAGCTGACCCTTGAACAGGGGGTTTGGGATCTCCACCCTCCAGGAGGTGGGAAATCCTTGTAGAACTTACAGTCGGCCCTCCGGCTCCTCTGGCAAGAATCCAACCAACCACGGATCCTGTAGTTTCACCGTATTTACTATTACAAAATTTCAAATGTAAGTGTACCTGAACAGATGATCGATAAGATAAATTATACAATTAAATTTTTTTCATCATTTGCAAAAATGCATGACAAACTACGGTAACAAAGTTTTTTGGGTTTTTTTTTTTTTGTACAAATGATGCAATCAACTAAGGAATTCTAATTACTATACCAATCATGAGTTTATAGGCATGTTAAAACCCTGCCATTTTATGTCAGGCTGAAGGAGTCCTGGTCGGCAGCACAGCAGGAGTGTCAAAGCTGGCAGGAGGACCCCAGGGCCCCTGACTTTATCACCTCCACCTTCTCTTCCAAAGTCTTGGCAACTATAGATAAAACCCGTAGTACTTCAGACAAATCGGTACATAATCGAACCCCAAATGTGCATCAGGGTGAAACTTTCCAAAAGGGGTTGTGAGATCTATGCAATCTAAGAAACCGTCTGGGTATCTAAGCATTCGCAAAATTTCTGCCACAGTCAGCAAGTTTTTGAAAGTTCTGTGACATTAGAATCCAAGTGGGCTTTGGTGTACCCAAGGCTCCCTGGGGCCCAGACAGCTTGACAGTCTCAATTCTGATTTAGCCAAATCTACTTAGTGACTTAAAATCAAGAACAAACTAACCTAGGTTTTGTGTTAATATCCACAACTTTATGTATAGGTTTTTCTGTTATGATTATTTACCTAATGCATAGAGAGGAATCATCATCTAGTATGATGCTTAGTAAGTTGGTCTCACTAGAAACTCAGTTCTGAAGAGGGAAGAGATATGGGAACATATGTATATGTATAACTGATTCACTTTGTTATAAAGCAGAAACTAACACACCATTGTAAAGCAATTATACTCCAATAAAGATGTTAAAAAGAAACTCAGTTCTGTTATCGGGGAATAACAGGGGAATGTGGTCTAGAAAACTCTGAACTGTGGCATTAGGCCTAGATTTGAATCTGAGCTATTACCTGAAAAAGTTACTTAATCTCTTGGGAGCATAGTTTCCTCAGTTGGAAAAAGGAGAAAATACTGTGGATTAAAATAGATAAAGGGTATTTTGACTACAATAATTGGACAAAAAATAGCACCCGTCATCATCATTATTATTTACTATTAGCATATTTTTATGCTGACAGTTAATACTGTTTTAATTATGCTTTCAAATTTCTTAGAAGAAAGGCATCATCCTTGGCAAGTATCACAAAATTTACATAGAAAGAAAGTTAATTTACATAATCATCTAATCAGTTGATTATTACTTCCTTTTGAGAACTTTCACAATAGCTACAGTGAAATCCAGAGATAAATATTGTGCCCTGTGATTATGTGAATTTGAATATAAGGCAGTCAGAATATGTTTCCCATCCTCTTCAACAAACTTATCTTGGTCATTATATTAATCTCAACACTGAGATTTATGTGACTTAGTTTTTTATACTACCACTACAGCATCATAGAAGGATTTTATTATATTTTATTTTTTTAATTTATATTTTATTAATTATCATTTTTAAAAATTTTCTTGCCACATCATGCAACATGTAGGATCTTAGTTCCCCAACCGAGGATCGAACCTGCACCCTCCAGCAGTGGAAGCTCAGAGTGTTAACCACTGGACTGCCAGGGAAGTCCCAATTTTATTATACTTTACATTTGGATGTCATCACTGTGACCGTCTTTGGATGTGTCCCTTTCGCCAGGCTACAGTCCCTAGTTATTCCATCAAACACTAATCTAGGTGCTGCTGTGAAGGTATTTCACAGATGTGATTAAAGTCTACAGTCAGTCCACATTAACTAAGAGATTATCCTAGATAATCTGAGTGGGTCTGATTCAACCAGTTGAAAGGTCAAAAGCAGAACTGAAGCTTTTCTGAGGGAAAAGAAATTCCACCTGTGGACAGCAAGCTTCAGTTTGTGCCTGTGATTCCCAGCCTGTCCTGCGTGACAGCCTGTCCTCTGGCCTTTAGATCTGCCCAGCCAGCCCCACAATCATGTAAGCCAATTCTTGCAATAAATCTCTTAATAAATATCTTCTACTAGTTCTGCTTCCCTGGGTTAAATGCTGAGATAGCCATGAAATTTTTGTTTCTTTTTGCATTAAATCTAATTGACTGCACCTTGACATAGAAGGTAGAAACTTCTCCTAAAGGTTCTCTTTATTATGAATAAGTTGATTGGGGTTCATTATTTTCATGATAGATGTGAAAATGTTTTTAATTCAACAGATTCCTCTATTTTGCTATTTCTGTCTCACCTTTCCATTTCAGAAAGAACTATCAGATGTATAATAGATTCAATAACAACCTTCCTTTGTAAATCAACCTTTTATAATTTAAAAATAAATATATTTAGCTATTGCATATAAGTGAAAAAGAAGAGAAAATAAAACCCTCATGTCTAATTGGCAAAAAAGTTGAAACTCACATAAAAATAAATGATATTTCCTTAAGATTTAAAAGTAGGTTTTAGAAAGGCCTTAGATTTTAGAAAAGGAAGTGCAATAAGAAATCATTTCATCAAAATAGAAGCAAACATTGTCACTGCTTTGCCAGTGACAATCTAATTTCAAATGACTTAGCAGGAAAATTTTTATAACTCTCCTAGACAGAATGTCTTAAAACTGTCTCTTAATACTGATAGTCTTTTGCCAAGTTTCATTTCATCCTTAATTACTCTGAGAATTTCTAAAACTAGAATACACATACAGGCTTTAAAAGCTAATTTGAAAATAAAAACCCAAAGGAAGCAAGATTTGAAACTAAACCCAGATTTTAATTTAACAGAAAGTATTATTCATGACAATTTTTTCTAAGATAAATGAAGCAGTCCTTTTAAAAAAACTTCACTTTTAGAAATGTTAAACATTTATTCATTTTCTTATTGGGAGCTCTTTTCCTGGTTGTAATAAGAATATGCACAAATAATCATACATTTTGATTTTGAATATTGCAACCCAAAATTCAAAGTGGTTTTTTCATATAGGTTAGGTACTATTGTAAAATAAATTAATTTAAATTACAAAGGACTAGTACCAATATATATCTAAGAACTGTATTACCATTTACTTGTAATAACAAACATGTGCTTTGACGTTTTCATTTATTATTATAAAAATCGAGTTTTCAATGAAGACTATGGTTGTGAAAATAAATTTGAATTAAACAGTCCTTTAAACATAAACTAAAAATCATGGAAGAGTAAAATGTCAAGCAAGTGAACATTTTTCCTGTGATATATACATAAATATTGTCATGTAAACAAAAGCAAAGATCAAGATTAAGTTAAATATCCTTGTCAGCAACTGAAATACATAGAGTAAAATGGTTATTTTATGTTCTTCATGCTTCCATTGAACACAGCTGGCATAAGCACAGCAATAGGAACTGGATGAATCTTTGCATTCCCCTCATACGCTTTAGGAGGATACATACAATAAAGATACCTCTCTATGAGAAAAGAAAATATTAGAGGAATCAGACTCCTGAAAATCATGACTTTCAAATATTAAGTCACCTTTTTTGCTCTTCTGTGAAACTACATGGTTTATCAGAATTTTGCCAGTTGAAAGACGGTAAAGCTGACACTGGCGTGATCCAGCACTAACACGAGTGGCAGCAAATTAGGCACAATGATACACACGCTTTCCTCTCAATGCGGATTATCCATGCACCAGGAGATAATGGCTTCCAACACAAAACAAACATTTTTTGGATAAAACAGACAATATTTAAGTGGATATATTTTCCACAGGACTGTTTCTTTGAAGTATGCCCCAGAGACCACTTGAATCAGCATCAGGCCAAATACTCAACAAAATAAAAGTGTGCATTTGTGGGCCCAATCTCAGACCCTCTGGGGGACCTGGGGATCTGTACTGTTAACAAGCCCCCCGGGAATACTTAGACACAAATTCATATGAAAGTTTGAATGTCATTCTTGCAGACTATTGGGGATTTCTGTTGACTCTTTCTTTGACCACAAATATTTCGTTATCTCTTTCCTCTTCTTACTTATTCGCCAGAAGGTAAAACAAAACCAAAAACATTTCTGATTTTGTCAGCCAGTGGTGATAACTAGTAGTGGTATTTTTTTTCCCTCAGACAAATATAGAAGAATAGGCAACATACGATACTGCACCTAAATTTTTCAAAGGTACACCACAGTACTTTTTTTTTTAAAGCTTTCAAAATGTATACATGATAAAAACGTTCAAAATGGTTTGTAAACTGTCATCTGATCAAGACGATCCAGTGTAAAGAGAACTGCTATTCAGTGTGGTTGCTGAATTCTCACAAAGGCCCCTCACGGTTGTCTTTCACAAACACTGAGCCTCTTAGCAGGCACCCCAGAGCTCTCACCAAACGATGCACTGCCTACCAGGCAGCACTAAAGTACCTAAGGATTGCTCATAAAAATAGGACAAAGAAAACAAAAGCTCAGTTTCAGCTCCAACCACAAAAGGAGTCTCAAGACCTACTGCCAATATGTAAGATGAATACAGATCATGCTGACTTTCCTCAGAGAAAGTCTAATTTCAAATATACTTATTAATATCTGCCTGAAATCTAGTTTATATTGAAAGTGGAAAGCATGATACACTTCAATGTGCTACTAATATCTACTACAGTGTTTATGTTCTATAAGATCCCTATGGATAAAAGCAATTTTGCCTGTGAATAATATAAATTAGAAACCAAAGAGGTAGGCGAGTATCATCAGAAGATGATCTCAAAACAACATGTTGAATAACATGCTTGAATCCCAAAAGAGAAGTTAGCTGGAAAATGAGTTCCAGTACCATGACAACTGCCTCAAGAGCAGGGTTTCCCAGGTCTTTCATGGTGACATCCACCTTCCAAAGTCCTGATTCCTGATATGGTGCCATATGCTCTTCAGATATTCAATTTTAAGAAACATCTAATGAAGTAAAATGTAAAAAAAATAATACTGGAGATAAAAGAGTGAAGTTGATATCAGCTGGGCTCTTTAAAAATCTCTACTCTCGGGCTTCCCTGGTGGCGCAGTGGTTGAGAGTCCACCTGCCGATGCAGGGGACACGGGTTCGTGCCCCGGTCTGGGAAGATCCCACATGCCGCGGAGTGGCTGGGCCCGTGAGCCATGGCCGCTGAGCCCGCGCGTCCGGAGCCTGTGCTCCGCAACGGGAGAGGCCACAACAGTGAGAGGCCCACGTACCACAAAAAAAAAAAAAAAAAAAAATCTACTCTCACATTAGAGTTGGACAAGACCTTGAAGATTCATCTAGTCCAACTCTCTGGTTGTACAACTGAAGAAAAGTGGCTAATTTCCCACTGGTCACAAAGCACTATAATTCTGAAAACATGCTATAAATCCAAAAAGTGTTCAAGGTTAACTTGCCTATTTATAAAGCCCATGATGTAGCCAAGAGGCTACACTTTCAGCACTTATGGCCATAGTCTGAAGCTCCATCCCTGGGGGATGTTTTATAACGTGTTCCCATGATTAGAGAGAGAAGGGCACCAAAGGCCCTGGTTGCACCTGGGGTGGGGGAGAGGCAGAACATCATCAAGAGAAAAATAATTTGAAACCCCAGACCTGCCTTAATGAAAACTTGCTCTAGGCTCAGACCAGGGCTTATCTTCACCTCTTTACAGGAGACACACCTCTGAGCACATTCACATTCTTCAATAGCCAGCTCTGCTCTGGGCAAGCACTGGGGCAACAAAGCTGTTCTGCCCAGAACACTGAGAAACACATCTGGACAACTCGTAACATCTAAACCCACAGGGCAAAGACCTATATACAGCTGTATTTAACTTCTCAGTAATTGTCACTTGTTTTGCAAACCAAAAAATTGCCTTATTTCCTTATACCCTTACTTACCTAAGATTTTTAGTTCCGCTCTAAAAAGGTAGCTATAAATGATTTTATTTTTTCTTTTCTAGTTTCCAGACTTTCTGTAATGGTTTCACATTTCTTTTGGTAATACAAAAAATGAAGCTATTTTTAAAAAGAAGGTTTTAGTCTAAAAGAAAATTAAAGGATACACATAGTTCCCTCTTGACTCTGAAACGTCCAAACCTGAACCTGAACGAGGTGTCCGTGTGGTACAGTAGAAATGCAGTCTCCGGACTCGGACAGAGTTTTGGATCCCAGCTCTACCACTAAACTTGGGCAGGGTTTTAGTCTCTCTGAGACTTGCCTTCTTCATCTGCAAAAAGGAAGAAATAATACTTCCCTCACAGGATGCTGTGAGGATAAAATGATGCACAGGGCCTGGCACATGGCAGACGTCTAGTAAATGGTGCCCTTCTCCCCACTGGACTCAGAGAATCCTTGGGTAAAAGGAATCGCCACAGCCCGCACCAGCCACAGCCTCACTGCATCCCATTTAAATTCGCAAGGGTGCTCTATCTCAACTCTGCCCTACCGCTCTAAAGAATCACTACTGTGCTTAGAAAAAGTTCTTCATTTTTATGTTCCCTCCTTTAAAACTGTACATACAGACAAAACATTTTTAAAAAACTATCTTCCTAGAAATAATGCAATGTTTCCTAAAGCACAACATGTCATATATAAAAACAATTCTGAAAAACATGACTGAATTAGTTTGTACATTGTTTCTTAAAGTGCACCAAAGTAAATATTCATGACCTTTAGAATGTCACTAACCCCCTTGGGTTATTTTTTTAAATAAAACTAAATATTTATCTACTGAGATGTATGTGGCTTTTGGCTCCAATGTGATGGCAAAAAGCAGCAGTGTCTTCCAGAAAAAAATAATTGATAAACTCGACAAAGCATCTTAGCAGCATACAGAATACCTACAATTCACTGTAACTGCAGGCTCAATAAAGCACAATCCTGATTCCTACTAGAAAAACAAAATCAATCAAAGGAACAGAAAACCATCTCCCCACCCTAAATCAAGGATTTCTCTTGAACCCTGGAGGTAACACGTGTGATCACTTCCCTATTGTGTATCCTTGGTAACAGACTTATAACTAATCACCATTCTTTCTTCACACTGCACACACACACACACACACACACACCCTATGAAAAACAATATAGTTTAAGTGGAGAAGCCACGAGAAAAAAATTCGAAGTCAGATAAAGAACAACCATCACCCAAAACGTCAGGCAGTTCCAGTATTCACACCACAGTCCGATGTTCCCCACACACGTAGACAGCACTGGGGCGTATCCGTCGCCTTGTGTGGCCAGGGAGCCGCGGCAAAAACTTGAGGGACTTAGGCATCATGTCCAGGCAGGCGTCATGGAATTTCTTAATCCTCCAGTAGTAAATCAGTGGGTTCAATGCAGACTTGAGGTAGCAGAGCCAGAGTAGCCAGGTGCTAATCTCAAAAAAGTTGTGTTGATAGTAAAAGTGCTTGCTGAATGTTGCCACAAGGCTGTAAGTGGTGAACGGGGCCCAACAGAAAATGAAGACAGCAAAGAGAATCAAAATGGTTGTGAAGGCACGTGTTTTAAAGCCCATGTCAATGCTCATCTGGAAGGGTCTCTGTAGACTCATGAGACCCAGTTTGCTGGCCTGGCTGAGGCATATACCTTCAGGGTAGCTATGGATCCTCAAGGCATTGTGCCGAAGGGTATTGAGTATGCCCATAAACGAATACAGTATCACCAGGAAGGGTAGGAAGAAAGAAATGAGAGAAATCAAAATCACATAAGCCTGGTAACCTGGATTGGTTGTGTACCCAAACACACACTGTGGGGCTCGGGAAGGTATCTGCAGGTCAGGGTTTCCTACTGCCAAAGGAAAAGCTACACAAAAAGAAGTTGCCCAAGAAACTGCAATGAGAACCTTAGCCCTATATGGATTCAGCTTATCCTGCCTCTGGACTATAATAAGAAACCTATCGATGCTAATGATGAGCAGGATGGCTACTCCCTCTATCACAAACAACCAGAAAAACATGGCAGATACCCTACAGAAGAATTTCCCAAAAATCCATCTGGTGGTAAGAATGGTGACCAAGGCAAAGGGCATGTTCAGAACTGCAAGCAACATGTCTGCAAAAGCCAGGCTGGCCAGGAGGATGTTAATGGCGGAGCGCATGGCAGCTTTTTGGTAAACCATGAGGCACACAACCAAGTTCCCAAGAAAAGACACAAACAGAATAAATATCATTATAGCAGAAAGGATGATCTGGAGAGGCAAGTTTAGGCTCTTTAAAACTGCTGGTGTTGGGGGCACAGCTGTACTATTCAGTGTCAAGGAACTCATCCCGGTGGGAGCCATGGTTTCAAAACTGTATCTAAGCAGCGAACCAATGTCGGGATGCTGGAATGGTGGAGGGACTGTAATATTCGTGTTGGTGTTTTCATAAACTACGAATGTTGTGTTGGATGCCCCAGTATGGGACGCAGTCAACACTGCAGAGAATACCATGGTTTCAGCAGGATGGAAGGCGCCGGCAGAGATGTAGGTGTTCTTCAAGTATTTCAACACAGAGCAGCAGTATCATGTTTCACTGATGGGCTTGGAAACACACTCTGGAAAACGCACAAAGACTTCCATCTTCCATAGGAGTCCTTTTGCCTGAAAACAAGCCCAAAACACAAAAAAATGAATGGGAATGAGTTTTGTAAATAACATTTGACTTCTTACTTTTCATCATGAAGGACCAGTTTTCTGCTTTTTTTAACCCTTTAAAAATATTTAAGTCTCTAGCCTAGTCATCACTAAAGTACTGTTGTTCTGTTGTTTCATTTTTAGTCAACTACAATGGAAATTTCATGACATTCATGTATAAAGTGAAAGTGAAAAGAATGAAAATGTATTACTGCCTTAAAGGCAAAAATTATAACTTTACAGTTAATTTTTCTTTTAAATTTCCAGGAGCAGTATAGCCTTTCCACAGTCACTATTAATACAGATTTTATTAACAATGGTTCTCCTGAGAGTATTCTTGATAGCTCTTTGGTACAGGTTCATATTCCATTTTTACATTAGCACAAAACTAGGTGGCAAAGAACCTTGAAATCAGTATCCTATTTAACACATGATAATCAGACACTTTTGCTTTAACACTTTCACAAGTAGGCACTAGGTTATTTCCAATGAAGGGTCTGAAACAGTTTCCTGGCTTTCTATTTTATTTGTGTTTCTTCCCAGAAATCCCACCACATAACTACTGGAGGAGTTGTTCAAGAAGAGAAGAAAAATTATCTGTACAATGTCTTGGTCATATTTTTAAGACTTCCTTTCTTTTCTAAAGCTCTCTTTGCTTCTCCTATTCTCTCTCCTTTCCCATGCACCCAATTCCACCCTTTATTTTCTGATACAAATACTTCTATCTTCTCAATTTCTCCTCCCTAAGCCTTGTATGTCAGCAACTTGATAGATGTCAACCAAGAAATAAAGATGGGGATTCTAAAGAAGATGACTAGGAAAATATTCAGGCGTGAATAATGTATTCTAGAAAACATTTCATTTTCTTACTCCAAAAAGTTTATCACCTTTCTCTTATCCTAACCCCCAACTTCTTAATTTCTGTGACCCTGGAGTTTTCTGTAAAGGACTTCCTTTATCTACTATCTTCCTAACCCACTTCTGTTATGTAGGTTCTTACTTCTTTACTGGAGAGGTAGCTTTAATCTCTTTAATTAGAAATAACTCTCTTTGGATTTCTGGGTAGATTCCTTTAATAAATCCCTAAGATTGAAGGGGGGTGGTGCACAGTAGTTTAAGACAATGCTGTAATTTTCTCATTATCTGAATTTACAATTACTCATTGATCTTAGGGGTAAATGCTAAAAGTTCATTTATTCATTTCCTATAGTATTGAGGGTAGAAGCATCCCATTTACGAGACCCAAGATCCAGCACGGTAGCCAAATCATGGGCTCTCTACTATACTCGTATCTCTCTACAATCCCCAATTTGTGGTCCAGGGCTAACCTTATGAAGAAGGAGAATATTCATCTGTTTGTTCAAAATATTAACTGTACTATTAAATATTAACTCTTACAGTTAAATATTATCTGTAACACTTTCACTGTTATAGCTTAATTTCTTTGTCTCTACTATATGTTATCCATCCTCACATGTTGACTTTGGAATGCAAAACATACCTGGTTAAGATGCCCCACTAATCCAGTGACTCCCAAACTTTATTAACCACAAAGGGCCAATGGAAAAAGGGGCAGTGGTAGCTTTACACCATAATCACCACAAGTCTCTTTATAACTACCTAAATATACATACAAATAAGAATAAAGACTGTGCTTACTACATAAATCAGCCTCAATACGATTCTATCTCTAGAGAAAAATTATAAATGTGTACCTTAGGCAAATGTGTATATTAAGCCTAAGGTAACAGCGATAACTGTGCTTGACCAAGTAAACAAACATATCCATCCTGAAGGTAGCGCACACTTTAAAACACGTAGTTTTCTCGACCATGTTGAGGAACTAAAACAAAAAATGGAACAGAGCCAAAACAAAACCATAATTTAAAAGATGCTTTTTAAGGTTGTTACATGTGTATATATAGTCACAACACTTTACTGCCATTGTAAAAACTTCTAACTCAAGTCACTCAATTATTCATCCATCAAATATTTATTTCAGAGCCTACTATGAGCCAGGCACTGGAGAGACAGTGACGAACAAACAGTTCCTGGATTTCTGGTTAAACAGGACCGAACCACCACCTCAAAATTACACTGAAATGACAGTAAAGGGATTGTTAAAAATAAAATGTACAACTCAAAAGGACAAGAAGTATGAATGAAAGATACATCAATAGATAAGAGATTTTTAAAAATGTTTCAAAGCAAAAGGCAGATGGTGGTGTGGTAACTGAACAGAGTAGAACAGAGAACTTTTTGTCTTCAATACTTACACAGAAATATGCTTAGAAGAAGCTGAAACACCCTGTAGATCCCCAGAGAAGCTCTGGATTAGGAGGTACCAGTTACCACAGTAAGTGTAGGTGTGGCTGAAAACTGGGAAATTGAAAAATCTATACACAGAGCCATCAGAACCCCACTCCAGGCTCGGGGGTCTTCTCCTCCAGCAACCACATGAAAGCACGTACTCCTGTGCCAGTAGCCCAAGTCGCTGGCACAACTGAACCTGATAAGCACTAAACTTTAGCATATTGGTGCAGGGCTGAACACAGCAGGACTGGATGAATGTCTGCACATTCAGCATGAGAACCTAGCCCCCATCTCCACCCTGTTCCCAGACAGCCAGCAGCCAGGCATATGCTACCACGCAGGACTGAAGGACTCGTCTTTTCCAGTAACTTAAAAAGCCTTAGAGGAAAAAATTCTAGATACTAACATTTGATGGTGTCCCAAGAAAAATGCCAGCTTGGTGACCAGTTATCCTGGATACTGAAGCCCACCCACTATCAAGGCCAACCCCCCCACACACAGAGCTTCCAATCAGTTTTTCAGTGCTCATTAAATAGAAATGGTAAATTTCCCAAATATAAAAAGAATCTATAAAAGGATTAAACAAAAGCAATGTTATAGTTAAACATTAAGGAAAAGAACTGGAATTTCTAATAACAGGGAATGTAACATACATGAAGTTAATAATGCCTTTGCCCTGGTATCTGTACATGCTCTTCATTCACTGTGCTCCTGGCTACCAGAATAGAAATATTCTCTGGCCTTTCTTTTCTCACTGCAAAGTGTAATAACCAAAGCAGAGCTTTTGAATACTCATTGTAACTATGTTGAAAGATTCTTTCCTCTTAGGTATTCTCATCAAATACCATTGTGACCTGCAGTTTCTTTGAATTTCACAGAAGACTAAATAAAAGTTTTATACTTAAAATTTGTACTTCCACAGGAAATGGGACAGTAGCAACATAAGAACGGTAGAAAATTAGCTCAGGTCAGTAATACTTGCTTAACAGTCCTTATGTTTAATCTAGGCTAGTCTTTATTTGCCATTTGTCAGAAACTCTCATTACATATTCTAAGTAAGAAAAAATTAAAATTGTATGTGAAGGTTTATATATATGTGTATATATTCATACACACACCTCACATGTATGTACACACGTAAAACACATATGGCAGAAGTGATTGAATTTATGATTCTTTCTCTTATAGCATCTACAGAAACAACACTGGGGCAATCAGATTAATGACACAAGTAAGTGTTTTATGTTTGGGGTATGCCAGAATTTCACAATTACTGGGGCTTCACAGGCTGATGGGCAGTGGAGGTTGTAGAATTCCCCTGGTCTTCATCCTTTAGTCTTATCTGCAATTCCAGTGCTTTAGATATTTGTTTCAATTCTCTGAAAAAAGTATATGCTCCTAAAAGGCAGAGACTGATTTTATAAATCTCACTGTCACCTATGACTACTATGCTTTGCACACAGCCAATGCATATATGGTAAATTATATTTATTTGCATTATGCTTTGTCAGATCAGAGAATTTCTTCTTTACTCATTTTAATATTTATTTATACATTATATGTACATAATTTTGCTTAAAAAATTATCAAGAGTTTTTCAATGACAGTCAAATCCTGTACTACCCTTCACCATTCCACTTGTTTTTAGAGGTAGTCATTTTTAATTATTTTAAAGGCTTTTATCAAAAGTACTTATTCTTTATATATCTAAATAATATGAAGAAATTGCTTTTTGATTTGATTTATCAATATTGTATATTATGTCCTGATTTCCTATTAGGATAAGGGTTTAGCTGCCATAGCACCTCCTAACTTACTTCTCATCCCCTCATACTACCAAAATCTTCATTTGAAAATTTTGAATTACCGAAGTTAGTGTTTCTATTAATGTATTTAGGCTAATAGTATATTTACTGATAAGCTAAAATAATGTTTTCTTTCTTGTATAAATTCTGGATTTCCTAGAATAAATAATTTACTTTTTATTTTCAATTTAAAAAAATAACTATCAATATTTTTTTACCTGCTCCATCTGAGAGATTTTTTTTTTTTTTTTTGCGGTACACGGGCCTCTCACTGCTGTGGCCTCTCCCGCTGCGGGGCACAGGTTCCGGACGCGCAGGCCCAGCCGCCATGGCTCACAGGCCCAGCCGCTCCGCGACATGTGGGATCTTCCCGGACCGGGGCATGAACCCGTGTCCCCTGCATCAGCAGGAGGACTCTCAACCACTGTGCCACCAGGGAAGCCCCACCTGAGAGATTTTTATACCTAAAAGTATTATACTTTGGAAGGTCAGATTTATCAACTACATTTTTATCTTGGAGTCATTATTTTGGCCTCATGTCCCTCCCTGAAGTGATACACTTCTCTCTGTTACAAAGATGCCAGCCAGAAACATCTCTTTACTACCATCTTGGAAATCCTCCTTTCTGCCTTGGGCTCTTGGCTTCCGTATTTCCTAGGTCCTTTGTCTTCCACTTCACTGCTTCCTTTTTGTTCACTTCCTTCTTTTCCAGGAACCAATTGCTTTTGAAGGAAGAACACAAGGGAGGTAAATTTTGAGTCCTGTATGTTTGAATAAGTCTTTATTTGTTCATACTAATTGTCTCGGTTTAGAATTCTCAGCTGAAAATAATTTTCTCTGAGAATTTTGAAGGTGCTGTTCTACATCAGTGGTTCTCAAAGTTGAGGGTATGTAAGAATCACCTGGAGCATCTGTTAAACTACAGACTCCTGAGCCCCACCCCCTGAGTCTCTAAGTCTGTGGTCTGGGGTGGGGCCTGGAATTTGAATTTCTGGAGGAGAGAAAAACTTAAATTGAGAACTTTAAATTCCAAGCTCAAGGATTAGATGAAGATCCAGAAAGCTTCTTCAACAACAGTGAAAGAAAACTTTTATCTTCTATTGCCCCAGAAATGGAATTTCTGAAAACTAAATCAAAGTCTAATCCTCTGGGTGGCAATGTTACAATGCAAATTGAATTCCCAACCTTACAGAGTCTCTTCTGTTAAAGTTAGGGCCCGATTGGGAAGGAGTAGTGGCCTGAAAATTGGGATGAGGATATATGGGTATTTTGATGAAGCTGAGGCTTAGGACCTTGTGCTGCAGTCTTCTTTACCAATAGTAATAGCCTTTCCTCCCTTGCCTAATGAGGTTAGCTCTCTCTTTGCCTGAAAAATCAGTAAGGGCCTCACCTAAGATAGCATCTTGCAAGGGACTTTTGCCCTTCCTAAGGACCCTGCTCCATCTACCTCTTGCTTGTAGACCTACGACCAGAATCAAGTCCCAGCAGAATCCAGTGTGAGGTATAAATTGTGACCTAGAAAGAAGTACCATTTATATCAAAAGATATGCAAGATAATTCCAATTTACATAGACAGAAACCAGGGAGTATGTATGGAAATGGATGCTGAGGGTATTGAGTCAGCTTAGAAGGAATATAATGTTAGATCAGATCAAATTTATTGATATGGGCACACTAAACCAAGATTCTGGATTCTCTGTGCTAGCTCAAATGGCTGAAAATGCCTCTAATAGTACGTTCAGTTGGTTGGCGGAAGCCTGGTCCCCAAGGTAACCTACACTACATGCAACTGAGATGCCATAACTCCTTGGTGGAGAGGGAACTATCCAAAGACTTCAGCAGATAGGAATGCTGAACTGGATTTATCATGTGCAACCTGCTCACCCACTTGTAACTACATCACTTGGTAGGACCCAGAGGGCACTGCCTTCACCAAGTCTTTGAGAGATACACTGGTTGAAAGGACCAGCAGCATCCTTGAAGAGCTCTATAGTAGCTACTCTCTGAAGACCAGGAATGACAATGGGCAATGTTGTCATCCAAGAAATGGGTTCCTAAATTGAATGGGGATGATAGTATCTCAGAGTGGCAGGGGCTCAGTGACAGTACTTAACAAAAGATGAGATGAGCATGATTGTCAAAATGGGCAGCGAGCAAAAGCTGAAATCAGAATAGTCTGACCTGCAGAGATCACTGGTGTTTGATCACGGTGTTTCTAAGAGAGAAATAGTTAGAAAGCTACCAAGTGCTACTTGATCTGTATAAGCAGCAAAGCTATAAAATAGAAAAATGCAACTCCTCAATCAATTCCCAAACTTGAGCCAGGACACAGACCTAGAACCTCTTGTATTCAAGAAAGCCAAGCCCCTTTGAGGAAGGACCTTGCTACACAGCTATAAATTTATACTATAAGTCTTCCAGTCTTCCCCAAAAAACCTGCAACAAATTACCAGGGTATACACTGAGGAAGGGGAAATAATCAGAATTTTGTGGGATTGCTGGATATGGCTCTGAAATGTCTCTCGTTCCTGGAGACCCAAAATGGTACTGTGTTCCACCATGCGGAGTAGGGGCTTATAGAAGTCACATGATTAATGGAGTCTGTGCTCACTTCCAGCTACCACTCACCCCAGAACTCATGCCATCATTATTTTCCCAGTTCTGAAATGTGGAGTTGGTACCGACACACTCAGCAGCTGGCAGACTCCCTCACTGGTTCCCAGACGTGTGGAGTTAGGGCTATAATGTAAGAAAGGCCAGGTGAAATTCCTAGCACTACCTCTACCTATGAAAACCGGAGACCACTTTGTTCCTGTAGAGACTGCAGAGATTAGGGTCATCATCAAGGATTTAAAGGACAAAGGTGATCATTCCTAAAACAACCACATTCGACTTGCCTATCTGGCATTAGAGAAAACAGATGGATCTTGCAGAGTGTAGATGCTGTACCAGATGTGATTTCCTTGCTAGAATAAATAAACACACTCCCTGGCGTCTGGTACACAGCTATTGACTGGGCAAATTATTATTTTTTTCTTTATATGTGCTAGCAAAGAATGCCTGAGCAGTTTGGCTCCAGCTGGCACCCTACTACACTACCTCAGGGTTCTATCAGCTCTCCAGCACACTCTCATAATCTAGTCCACAGGGACCTTGACTTCTTCTCCATTCTGTAGAATGTCATGCTTTCCATTACGTGCTGACTGAGAAGTAATCAGTAACTACTCTATACTTGGTAAAACACATGTGTGCCAAAGGTGGGGAAAGATTACTACAAAAATTTGGCCTACCATCTTTGTAAACTTTCTAGGGATCTTGTAGTAGATCAAGATATCTCTTTCTACCACTAAAAAATAGGCACAGTACTTAGTAGGCTTTTTGGATTTTGATGGCTTCATATACTTATTTGGGTATGTTATTCTAACCCACTTATTAAGTAGCTTGCAAAGCTGCCAGGTTTGAGTGGGACATTTACTAAGAGAAGGCTCAGCAACAAGTCCAGAGTGCCTTGACAGCTGCTTTGCCACTTGGGCTACATGACCCAACAGCTTCACTGGTGTTTTAAGTGTCTGTGGCAGATAGGGGCTGCTACATAGTATGGCATTTGGCAGTCCTTTTATAGGTGAACAGAGACCTTTGGGATTTTGAACAAAGCTACAGAGCGTGAGCATTTCACATGAACGGGGTTATCTGACCTTCCAAAGCCATAAAACTGGGTATGCACAGAGCTCTTCAACCTTAAACAGAAGAGGTGTATATGAAATCAGGCCTGGCAAGTCCTATGAGCACAGTTAGGTTAACATAAGCAAGTGGCTCATATTCCCATAGCTCTTATTCTTGCTACACTGATCCTCTCTTCAAACGTCACCTGTGGCCTCACTAAGACGAGTTCCTTATGACCAACCAGTTAACTAAAGAAGAAAAATTCAGGCGTGATTTAGAAATGGTTCTATACAATATACTGGTGCCACCCAAGAGTGAAGAGTTGTAACACAACAGCCCCACTCAGGAGCCCTTAAGGTCACGGCAGAGGGAAAACTTCCCAGAGGGCAAAGCTTTGAATGGTATATAGTCATTACTCGGTATCCCAGGGGATTGGTTCCAGTACCCCCACGGATATCAAAATCCAAGGATGCTCAAGTCCTTTACATAAAATGGCATAGTATTTGCATATAACCCACACACATTTTCCTGTGTACTTTAAATCATCTCTAGATTACTTTTAACACCTAATACAATGTAAATGCTATGTAAATAGTTGTAAATACAATGTAAAAGCTATATAAATAGTTGGTGTGCAGCAAACTCAAGTTTTGCTTTTTGAAACATTCTGAATGTTTTTCCAAGTGTTCTCGACTGGCCATTGGTTGAATCTGCAGATGCAGAACCAGCAAATACAGAGGGCCTACTGTACCTGGTTGTTCATTTTGAAAGAGACACGTCAGAAGTACTGATCTACACTCATTCATGGACAGTAGCTAATGGTTTGGATGGCCATATACATGCTCACCAAATAGCAACTTCACAGATAAGGAGGTAAATAATCTGGTAGAGAAGATGATGCATTCTACAGGGGTCAACCAAACTTTTTCTCTACTCTTGTTCTTCTCAAAAGGGATTATGAACAAAGTGGCCATGGAAGTCCAGATGGAAGTTGTACACGGCTCAGCAACATGGGATTTCCACTCACCAAAATGAATCTGGCTACAGCCACTTAGTACTTAATCTGACAACACTGAGGCCAAAACTTGACTTAGTGAATATGGCATCATTGTCTGGGGCACCAGCCAGCCATCTGGTGGCAGGTTGATTACATGGACTACTTCCATCATGGAACACTTTGTTCTCATTGGAATACACTCATATCCTGGATAATTTTATCAAATTAAACTGTCAATCATAAGATCAGTATGTTTTAATAGCTGTACTTCCTTTCTTTCACAGAATATCCCATATGCATACAGAGAAAAATAATCAGAAAGCTAAAAATCTCTACCTTTTCAGTTACACATTTGGAATAAAACAGTGGAAATGCAAAAAGAGAACATTTAGAATTTTGTTTTTAAGTACTTAGAAGCACATCAAGATATTCAGTCCATACTCAAAGCAGGAATTTGTATTCTTAAAGAGGATAACTTCTTTCCTCCTGAGTTTTTCTAGAGAGTAGAGTGTGAAAGAATGTCTTAAGCTTTTTTAATATATATAAATTAGCTTTTTAAAAATTTCATAGCAACTCTGAGATTATTACTATTATAATCCCCATTCTAAGTATGAGGAATTAAATACCAACAAACTAGATAATTCAGAAGAAATGGACAAATTCCTAGAAACATACAACTTACCAAGACTAAATCATAAAGTAATAGAAAATCTGAACAGACCAATAATAAGCAGGGAGATTGAATCAGTAATTTAAAATCTCCCAACAAATAAAAGCCAGGACCAGATGGCTTCACTGCTGAATTCTACCAAACATTTAAAGAATTAACATCAATCCTTCTCAAACTCTTCCAAAATACTGAAGAGGAAAGAATACTTCCAAACTCATTTTATAAGGCCAGCATTACCCTGATACCAAAGCCAGACAAGGATACTACAAGAAAATAAAATTTATAAACCAATATCCCTTATAAACATAGATGCAAAAATCCTCAACAAAATACTAGCAAACAGAATTCAAGAGCACATTGAAAGTATCACATACTATGATCAAGTGGGATTGATTCCTAGGATGCAAAAATGATTCAACATATGCAAACATTAACAGAATGAAGGATAAAAATCGTATGATCATTTCAATAGATGCAGAAAAAGCATCTGACAAAAATTCAAGATATTTTCATGATAAAAACTCAAAATAAATTAGGTATATAAGGAATGTACCTCAACATAATAAAGGGCATATATGACAAACCCACAGCTAATATTATACTCAAAAGTGAAAAGCCTTCTAAGATCAGGAACAAGACAAGGATGTCCACTCTTACTACTTTATTCAACATAGTACTAGAAAGTCCTAGCCACATCAAATAGACTAGAAAAAATAATAATAAAAGGCATCCAAATTGGAAAGAAAGAAGTAAAATCATTGCTCTTTGCAGATGACATGATCTTAGAGAATATCCTATTAGAACTAATAAATAAACTCAGTAAAGTTTCAGGATACAAAATCAACACACAAAATCAGTTGTGTTTCCATACACTAACAACAAACTACCTGCAAGAGAAATTAAGAAAGCAATCTCATTTACAATAGCAACAACTTTAACCAAGGAGGTGAAAGATTTGTACAATAAACACCATAAGATTTTGATGAAAGAAACTGTAAGAAGACACAGATAAATGGAAAGATATCCTGAGTTCATGGATGGAAGAGTGCTATTAAAATATCCATACTACCCAAAGCTATCCACAGATTCAATGCAATCCCTATAAATGCAGACATAAAACCATTCCACACAGTGGTTGTGGGAATTAAATAAGATAGGTTGCAAGAGGATTATAAAATACAAAGTGCCATCAAAATACAACATATTATAACCATGATCTTTCTACAGCACTTCAACTATTTTATGCAATTCATATCTTTATTGTACACCTTTGTGGGAGTATAAACTTGTTCAGCTTTTTGGAGGGTAAACAGGAAGTATTTTTCAATATCAAAAATACACAATTTAAACGCTGTCTGGAATTCCACATTATAGAAGTAAAAGCAGAAACATGAAGATAAGGATATTTATTGCAGGATTATTTAAGAGTGAAAAACTAGACCCTTTCTAAATGATCATCAATAAAATAGTAGTTAAATGAATTATAGTACACACAATCTATCACAAACAATAAGCTAATCCATAATAGTGACACCAGAGAATGTTCACGAACACTGAGTGAAAAAATCAACTTGCAGAATGACATACAACATATTCCCAGTTGTGTGTGTATGTAGATGCGTGTACATGTGTGTATGTACATGTAAATGTATATGTTTAAGCAGACCAATAGACAGAAGAACATACATCAAACTAACAGAAAGGATTTCCTCTCTAGTGTGAAAATAAGGGTGCAAAATATATTTTCCTTCTCTACTTCTGGCTTTTTAAAAGTTTTTTTCACGTTAAACCAATACTGATCTTTATTATTCTGTGGAACTTTCCTCACTGTTTCCTATATGAAACAGGACGTAAGATGCAGCCTATCTTCTTTATAACCTATCAGCCCTAACACAAAGCTGTGTACTCTAGTGATGCTTAAAATGCAATAACCATTTAGAGCACCCTTTAACCATGGAGAAGAGAAGCAAGCCATCTAGTTTGTGGATCTTCTTGACAAACTGGGCCCAGTGAAGGCCCTGGGTTCAGACTTTTCAGAGCTCCCAGCAGACACCTCCCACCTCCCCGGGTCCTAGCTCCCTGTACACACTCTAAAGGGTGACCTTGAGTCCACTGAGCCCAGGCTGCTGGGAAGGTCGAGAAATTAAAACAACTGCTGCTGTTCTAGAACTCTTCTGTCCCTTAAGGAGTGAAGTATACACATATTTGGCCTCTAGTAAAGACCAGCAGAGGACTGATAAGATAACCGAAGTGTTCTAGCAAATTCATAACTGGCACAGTAAAATAAAAACAGGTGAGAATTTGAAATATTGGCCTTACTCAGACTGTCTGCTTTTGTCTTGAGCAAAGTAAAAATCTAAAGGAAAGGAAAATGCCTAAGAGAAGAAGCACTCGTATCCTGGGTTACTGAGCATCTCTGTCCCACTCTGGGCCACAGGCAATGCTGGAGGAGGAAAGGCATCACACCACTGTCCTCTGATACTCACCACACTCTCAGACAAAAATTTCACTTGGTCTCAAAGGATTCCTCCCTTCACCCGTATCTTTCCTCTCATTCAGGAAAGAAATAAAATTAACACTAAGAGAGGAAAGAGACCATGCATCACACATAAATCCATCTTCTTTACCTATAGTAGGCCCTTAATACTTGTCTAGAGATTCTAACTAGAAAAGGGGAACAGTAGACAAGGAACATACCAGGATGGACGCAAATATACTCAGTCTACTCTTGAGTTCTCTACGGGGAGCCAGAAATAAAGAACCAGGCATTTCACCTCAGAAGTAGCCCAAACTTCAACTTGATTTCGTTTTTACAAAAGCAATCATCTTGGGCTTCCCTGGTGGCGCAGTGGTTGAGAGTTTGCCTGCCGATGCAGGGAACACGGGTTCGTGCCTCGGTCTGGGAAGATTCCCACATGCCGCGGAGCAGCTGGGCCCGTGAGCCATGGCCGCTGAGCCTGCGCGTCTAGAGCCTGTGCTCCGCAGCTGGAGAGGCCACAACAGTGAGAGGCCCGCGTACCGAAAAAAAAAAAAAAAAAAAAAAAAGCTATCATCTTTATTGGGCATTCTGCTTTAAAATTTAGAAGAACAGTCTACAAATAAAGTCATATCACTATAGCAATGTCTACTTTTTTGGGTTGAATTATTATTTTTTGTTTTATCTGTAGACAGAGTAAAAGGAAGCTCTGAACAAACTAACCAGAGGAAAATATTTAACAATCAAGTAGAGTGGATGGGATAGGGGAAACCTTATTTGAAGTCATTTTTATAAAGAGAAAATCATCTTTGCATCAAAATTTCACTTATTTTCAAGGTATATCTAACTTAAAACCTATATGCAATAAAGCTAAAGGGAAAAAAATGCTATGCGCACATTTTAAGTATGAATCATAGCAATGTTCTATTTATAACACTGTTCCATTCCTAATATATTTCTAATTCCAACCAGAATACTCACCACAAAAAAAGAAGCATTTTTCTCAAGAATGTTCAAAGGAACATTTAGTTCTTCCATGGACATTTAAAAAATTAGATTATTAAGCATGAGGATTTATTTGCATTCATGTTACTTTCCCCCACAATCACCAAGGAGAAATTAAACTAAATATCAGCAAGGGCTTTGCTTCAGAGGAAAATAGTCTAAGCGACTTCTGATGACAATTAAAACTGAAACTCAAGTGGCAAGAAAGATCAGCATTAAATCAGTAATTAATTAATGTAAATTAATTACAATTAAAAACTAGGAAAATGTATTTTTTAAGTGGCTAACAGAAGATTAACCTTCTGGAACCTTTCTAGGAATACAAAAACCAACAGAAATGATGAGCCCCATGGGTGATGGGTTTTGTTCATCTCCTTTTGCCTCCTATTTCTAATTCTTAGTCTTTGGCTCACATTCATTAGGTCGTTGTTGTGCTGAGAAATCTTTACCTGCCTTGAAACTATTATTGGGGAAAATTATTGGGGAAAATTTAATTTCATCAGCCTTTTTGAATAATTCAGACACATTATTTAACCTGCCATTGATGTTTCTCACAGTGGTGTTCGATTATAAATTCAAGGAAATACCAAGTCTTATTAGGTAATGAACCTGGAATCTTTTATCACAGCTTTGCCTAGAACTGTAACTGCTGTGTTAAAACTTGAATATCTCTTTTTTTTGCCTATAAACTACTTGCATAGAGCAAAGGGTGAAAACAAGTTTTGTTCTGTTTTGTTTTTTATACCTAAGGGAGTATATGGGTACTCAGAATGAAATCCACATGCTAATTAAAAGCAATATAATTTAGTCTGATTTTGAGAAACATAAAAAAGAAGATTTAAGCTTGGTTCTTTTCTTCTCATGCCATATGCAATCTCCTCCCTACCCACTCCTTCAATTACTGCCTGAATGCAGACACCTGACAAACATGTTCCAACGGCCCAAACCTTACTTCTAAGTTCCAGGCTCACATACCCAGCTGATCACTTCACATCTGCACTTGGATATCTCAAAGGCACCTCAAACCTTAAATGTCCAAATTAAACTTAGGGGGGTGGTCTCTCCCCCCTCTAAGTGACCCCACACCAGAGTTCCCATGTTCACTGACTGGGCTGCCACCCATCTGGTTATACAAGCCAGAAACCTAAGAGTCACCTTGACAGCTTCCTCCCTCAGCTATAATTCATTCCTTCCCCCAAGAACTGTCCATTTTAACTCCTAAATGTTGTGCCTTTCAGGCCACTTCTCTTGAACCCCTCTGCCATCACTCTGGTCCAAACTACCAACAAGTCTCACGAGGCAGTAATTTTTTCCTGGGTTATTCACAACTGATTCCCAACACCTATGACTGTGCCTGCCGCATGGTCCACATTCAGTAAACATTTGCTAAATGGGTAACAGCCTCCTGCTAACTATTCATCCATCCCCATTCCCCATTTGCTTTGTGAAGTCTTTCTCTTCTATTACTGTGGAAATCTCTGGCCAAAACCTAGCCAACCCCCCACTCCTGTCCTATTGTCTCATTTCTACATGTATTTCTCTGTGATAAGACTCCATTGGCAGTCACTTCACAGTTATCCATGGCATCCCTAGATCCATACCTGTGCACAGGCCTGCCCCGCCCCTGCCCCAATTGGAGAACAGACTCTAGGAAGGCAGAGATGTGACATATTTTTTGCTCAGCACTGTGTCCTTAAACCCAGTTAAGAGCCTGGCATATAGTATACACTCCATAAAAAGCTAGTGAGTCATTAATCTTTTAAATTCTTTCATCATATTTATAACCCAGTGTCTCCTTTTATTCTCTGTTTGTGAAACCCTTAAAAAAAGAGTTTATTCTACAGCATTGCCTTTATACTTCTTTACTAAAACATTTGATCTATCTTGTCTCTTTGGGAAGCAAGCTACAGAGATTAGTATAGTAATACAGGGAATAGACGAAGTCAAGTACCCAGTGGGATCTGACCCTCAGGGCAGTTTTCTGTTCTCTAAGTAAAGAGCCAGAGAGATACAGGATCTTAGTTCCCCAACCAGGGATTGAACCCGGGGCCCTGGCAGTGAAAGCATGGAGTCCCAACCACTGGACCGCCAGGGAATTCCCTCCAGGTACCTTTTTTAAGGCTGCAAATTGGACTAAGCACCTTGTCTCTGTGCTCCAAGTGCACTCTCTGCACACACACACACCCCCCGCAAGTTACCGCTGTGTTACAGTGACATTCTCTCCCCAGGAGCAAGGCATCTGGTAGGAAGTTTTTATTAGGTCTTTCACTAAGGCCAGATGGTGAGGAAAACTGATTTTTAAGAAGTAATGGGGATATATGTATGCATATGGCTGATTCACTTTGTTGTACAACAGAAACTAACACAGCCCTGTGAAGCCATTATACTCCAATAAAGATGTATTAAAAAAATAAAAATAAAAAATTTTCAAATTTTTCAAAAATTAAAAAAAAAAGTAATCTGGGATTCTCTTGGATTAAATACATTCTGTTACATATAACTACCCACCAAGTAAAATACCCACCTCTGTGAATCCTTGTAATAAAGTAACAGAACTACCTCACACTTCAGGATTTAGAGATAATTTTAAACTTAGAGGAAAAAAAAGCTACCCAAAAGAAAGAACATTTCCTTTTCCTAATCATCTGCTTCTAGTTCCCATTCCCACACATATACTCCAAATGCTGACAGCTCTTTAAGACTCTTTCAACCTAAATGACCAATATTTAGAGGCCTAGTTAACTCAGTAAGACATGATTCAGACACTTTAAGTGTTACTTAAGACTGTAGAAACATGGAGAAATGCTTATAATATAAAGTCATAAAACGCAGGATGGAACATTGCATTTTTATATACTTATAACTGTCTTACACACACACACACACACACACACACACACACACACACACACACACAGCCTCAAAAGAAATAATCATTCAAATGCTGAAAGTAATATGTTAATGGTGGTAGGATTGTGGGCTTTTCCTTTTCTTTCTACTTTTTAATGTCTTTTTATTACTTTTATGAGAAAATAAAAATAACTCGAATCCTGAAGAATATTTTCAATATATCTGAAAGAAAGCATAAAGCCATGCCTCACTGAAATTCTAATATAGTAAAACCATAGTCTATAAGAATTATTCATTATAGCTGAGTGGCCCAGCTACCACTAAGGTGAGTGAATGAGCTTCTCCACCTTGATGACAGACATATTTTGATGAACACTATTCACTTCCCCAGCCTCTCTAGTTATGTTGGGATGTCATTAAAGATACAGCTGTGCAGGACACAGGGCTCAGTTTCATGGCTGGTATGCTACCGTACATCTTGAGAGTTCACAAAAGACTGCAGAAAGACAGGTTCTGAGTGGTGGCTTTCCTTAGCGTGACACATGGCTATCCCTGGGGGTGACGGAACCAACTGTATGTGAAGCCCACACCAGGGCACACATTTCAAGGAGGTTCCCAATGCCTGTGCTTTCAGTCAAAGCAGAGAAGAGCAATAGCTGTTCTGCCCCCCGACTCCACCACCACCCCAGCAGAGCTATTTCCACATCTGCTTTTGATGGCTCTTCTTGCTGTGTCTCCAGCCTCCATCCTCACCAGTGCTTCTACCTCCGGCAGGGCAGGCTGCTGCTGATGCTCTCGGAAGGCCTTCTCCACGGCCCTGGCTATCTGCTCCTCTTTCCTCCTTCTTCTCCTGTGTCATCTTCTATCTCCTATCATTCCACTCGTACTCTTTGAGTGAAAAGATAAGCTTTTAATATAAGCCAGTTGCTATCTTGTTGCCTTTGGAATGTCAAATGAAAAAGTAGCAAATCTGCACTATCATCGCATCCCCTGGGAGCTCGTTAGAAATGTGTAATATTAGGCTCCAGAGCTATGGAATCAGAATCTGCATTTTGAAAAGATCCTGAGGTGATTCCCAGATACATTAAACAGAAGTGCTGCTTTGGGAGTTGCTGGCTAGGTTGCTTTCAGTTGCCTAACCTCTGTAGCTCTACTTACACATTTAATACCGTTCTAACTTAAGGAAAAGTGGAGAGAGTATGCCTGGCCTTCAACTTACCAGTGAATCAGGAAGCACACTCATTACTGATAGTCCAGCAGTAAGGATGGAGCCGTGAGGATGTGAAACTGTCCACATCTGTGCTCTGGGAACAGGGCTTTGTCCAGGGGCTGCTGAGCTTTCAAGTGAGGTTAAACAAGCTCAACTCTGCACTGGCCTGGACTTGTAGAAACATATAACAGTAGTTACCAGTTCCTAAAATGTTAGGTGCTTCAACATGTTTTCCAAAATCCATAAAAACTAAATTCTGTACTATGCTCCATACTGTATTTCTGAAGTGCTTAAATATATAAACTACATATTTAAAAGAAACTTAAATTTAAACTGGAGAAATTTAAAGGAAAGAATGAGAGAAAAAAATATTTTCTCATCAATTTGTTCATGTCCTCACTAGTTTCTACGTGAGGTAAACACTGTGGAAATGCAAACAGCCTCTAATTCATGTTTTTATATGAACTGATTCTTTACAAATATCAAAAATTTACAGTGAACATATAAATCTTTAAATCAATTATGGAATTTTTTGCTCCAATTAAAAAAATCCTCTCCAGCATTTAGAGTCATATCGATATTTATATTAGAATCTTAACCCAACTCTAAACCAAGTAACATTTATCTTTTTAATTAAACTTTTTTATTTTGAAATAATTGTAGATTCACATTCAATTGTAAGAAATAACGCAGCGATCCCATTTAACCAGTTGCCCTGAGTTTCTTACAACATCACAAACAAGATATTGAAAGTGACACAGTCAACACACAGAACAGTTCCATCAGAAGGATCCCTCTTGTTGACTTTTATAGTCATGCCCTCTCCCTCCCACACTCCCACTGCTGTCCCTGCCCCTGGCAACCGCTAATCTATTCTCCATGTCTATAATGACACAATTTCAAGGGTGTTACATGAATAGGATCATACAGTATGTCATCTTTGGGGAATGGCTTTTTTCACTCAGCATAATTCTCTGTAGATTCATCCAAGTCACTTCATACATCAATAGTTTGCTCCTATTTCTTGCTTAGTGGTATCCATCAATCTCCAGGTCTGTTTAACCACTCATCTGCTGAGAGATATGTGGGTTGTTTCCAGATTTTGCTTATAACATATAAAGTTTCTATGAATATTTATAATACAGGTTTTTATGTGGACATAAGTTTTCATGTCTCTGGCATAAATGCCCAAGAGTATAATTACTGGGTCATATGGTAGTTGTATGTTTAATTTTATAAGAAACTGCTAAGCAGTTTTTCAAAGTAGCTGTACCATTTTATATTTCCACCAACAATGTATTTGTGATCCAATTTCTCTGCATCCTCACTAGCATTTAGTGTTGTCACTGTTTTTTATTTTAGCCATTCTAGTAGATGTGTAATAATATCTCACTGTAGTTTTACTTTGCATTTCCCTAATGACTAATGATGCTGACATCTTTTCATGGGCTTATTTACCATTTGCATATCATCTCCAGTGAAATGTCTCTTCATATCTTTTGCCCACTTTCTAACTGAATTTCTTTATTACCATTTTGAGAGTTCTTTATATATCTACATACTGTCTTATGGGATATGTAGTTTGCAGCTCGTTTCTTCTAATCTATAGCTTGTCTGGTCATCCTCTTAATAGTCTTGTCCAAAGCGGAAATTTTTAATTTTGATGTGGTCCAATTTATCAGTTTTTCTTTTTATGGATGGTGCTTTTGGTGTCAAGTTTAAGAAACCTTTCCCTAGCCCGAGATCCTGAAGGTTTATTGTTTTATATTTTACATTCAAGTCCATGGTCCATTTGAATTCTTTTTTTTTTTTTTTTTTGTGGTACGCGGGCCTCTCACTGCTGTGGCCTCTCCCGTTGCGGAGCGCAGGCTCAGCAGCCATGGCTCACGGGCCCAGCCGCTCCGCGGCATGTGGGATCTTCCCGGACCGGGGCATGAACCCGTGTCCCCTGCATCGGCAGGCGGACTCTCAACCACTGCACCACCAGGGAAGCCCTGAATTCATTTTTATATAAGGCATGAGGTTTAAGGTGAGGT
Organism: Neophocaena asiaeorientalis asiaeorientalis; assembly: GCF_003031525.2. NCBI lineage: Eukaryota > Metazoa > Chordata > Mammalia > Artiodactyla > Phocoenidae > Neophocaena > Neophocaena asiaeorientalis. The sequence continues at coordinate 3,575,589 of NW_020174704.1, read as the reverse complement.
TCATTTTTTGTCTATGTATGTCCAATGGCTCCAGCACCATTTGTTGAAAAGCCTATCTTTCCTCCACTGAATTGCTTTTGCACCTTTGTCAAAAATCAGTTGAGCATATTTTGTGGATATAGTTCTGGGTTCCATTCTGTTCCACTGTTCTATATGTTCATTCTTCTACAAATATCAAACTATCTTGATAATATAACTATAAAGTACTGAGTAGAGTGATTCCTCCCACTTCTTTTTCAAGACTGTTTTTAACTATTTTAGGGCCTGTGCTTTTCCATCTAGATTTTAGAATAAGCTTGGCTATGTCTACAAAAAGATAGGAGCAAGGAGGTGTTTGACCAAAGGCGTTCCTGTTGTACAACCATTCTTTTCCCCATCCTTTGGCTAAGGGAAGCAGGCTTTTTTTTTTTTTCTGTCTGTTCCCAGATTGCAGCAGCCTGTCCAGGATGTATGAGAGGCAATAAGGACACCCACAGAACTCACTGCTGTATTGTTTCTCAAGTCCCAAGGGCCCTAGGCAGCCTGCCTTCTTCCCACTTTTCCAAGATGTCCTTTCTTGTTTGTTGTGCTACGTCCAAGCGGACCTGGAAAGAATGGAGCTATTACCTATTGATGGATGCAGAAATTCCAATGTGTATTTTTAATGTTATTTCTGGTGCAAAGAGAAGACAGAAGGAAACTAATCATGAAAATATGCAGAAATGAATTTCCAGACACCGTCCACTATTTATAAAATGCTACCTTGTGGTCATTTTATGACCACAGAGAAACAGTTAGAAGTGAAAAAAATGAAACAAAACAAGGACTGTGTCATTCAACCCTGTTCCCCCAGGCACCAGTGTAGGGACAGGCACACAACACAGTAAGTGCTCAGTGAATATTTGCTAATTTATTTACTGACTCTCCTCATATAAGAAATTTTTGAAATGTCCTAGGCTCTCTTTGGAAATTAACTCCATATTCCTAGAACACATGGGAGAACCAGAATAATGACACAAGGGTTTTGCTCAAAGAAGAATGTGGCTTTGATTCGATTATTTACTATTTGTCAACATCACAGTTTATTGCATAAGTGTAACAGGCCCCTGAAACTTTCCATTGTGTCTGCCATTAAAAAGAGTACCTGAGGAGAATACATAGTCCAGAAACAGACCCATATATATATACTGTCACCTGACTTACAACAAAGGTGTCACTGGGGGAAGGAAGAGTGTTTCAATAAATGGTGTTGAATCAATTAGAAATCCATAAAGAAAGAAAGAAGCGTTGACTCCTACCTTGCACCACAGGCATAAATCAATTTCAGATGGAATCTTAGGCCTAAATACAAAAGGTCTAGAAGATAATGTTGGAGAATATCAGGACCTTAGGTAAGCAAAACGTTCTGAATAGACACAAAAGATATTACCCTCAAGGAAAATATGGTTAAATAATATTTCATTAAAATTAACAACCTCTGGTCATCAAAAAAATCATCACGGAGAGTGAAAAGGCAAGCCACAAACAGGGAGAAGATAATTATAAAGAACTCATATCTGGAATTCATAGAGAACTTCTAGAATCAGTAAAGAAAAACCAGACACACCAGCTTTCTTTCTTTCTTTCTTTCTTTTTTGCGGTACGTGGGCCTCTCACTGTTGTGGCCTCTCCCATTGCGGAGCACAGGCTCCGGATGCGCAGGCTCAGCGGCCATGGCTCACGGGCCCAGACGCTCCGCGGCATGTGGGATCCTCCCGGACCGGGGCACAAACCCGCGTGCCCTGCATCGGCAGGCGGACTCTGCCGATGGGCGCCACCAGGGAAGCCCTTCTTTTTTTAAATGAGCAAAATACTTCGTAGGCTTTTCATAAAATGGGATATACAAATATACAGTTAAGCATATGAAAAAGTGACCAATATTATTATTCATTAGGGAAAGCAAGTTAAAATTACAATAAAATAATAATATGCACCCACTTGAATGGCTATCATTAAGGAGAAAATGACAATCTAAGTGTTGCTGAGGATCTGGATCAGCAGCACCAGAGTGCTGGTGGGGTGTAGCTTGGTACAACCATTTCTCTTAGATTGTACTACTAACACTGAACATACACATAACTCTTGAGTACAAAGGTACACCAAAACATACATAGAAGGATGTTCCCTGAGCCAAAGACCAGCAATGACCCAAATGTCCATTAACAGTAGAATGTTAAATTAAGTTCGGTATATTCATACAACAAAATATATACACCAATAATAGTTTTAAAAACCTACTACTACATACGACAACACAAAATACTATGTTTAACAGTTGAAGTAACCAGACATACTGTTTGGTTCCACTTTGTTAGGAAGTTCCAAAGCAGGAAAAACTAACCCATGATAATAAAGGTCAGATCAGTGGATACCTTTGCTGAGGATGAGAGAAGGTTTAGGGGGAGCTTCTGGGAACTGGTAATGTTCTCTCTATTGATCTGCTAGTGGTTACAACTTAAAAATGTACTGAGGTAGACACTTAACATTTGTGTACTTTATTCTATGAGCACATTACACATCAATAAGAAAGTTTACAAATGGAGTACCTACATAAGTGAAAAAATAAGAAGAAGAAACAGGTAAAAGACATTGACAGTTCACAAGAAAGGACACAAACGGCCTCCAAACACGTGAAAAGATGTTTGGAGGTAAATAATACACTCTCAGAGATACTATTACTCACATATGAGACTCGTGAAAATTTTTAAATACCCGATATTAGTAAATCTGTTAGCCAACTCCACATATTGTTGATGGGAGTGCAAAATGATACAACCTATTGGAAGGGGAATTTAGCAAACAAAACCATATGTGCGTTTACCCTTTGCCCCAGCAAGCTCAATTCCAAGAATTTACCCTAAAGAAGTATCTCCACAAATACAAAACAACATATGCACAGAACTACTCACTGCAATAGTGACTGTAAAAGCAAAATACTGAAAACAACCTAACTGCTTATCTAGATTTGGTGAATAAATTTTACTCATCCACATAACAGAATACTATGAAGTTGTCTAAAAGATTGAAGATTTCAATAAACTAACAGTGATTTCCAAGCACAATGTAAACAAAATAAAGCAAAGTACAAAAAAGTATATATAATGTGCTATTTTTGTGAAGTAAGGAAGGGCAAACAAATATATGCATATATTTGTTTATTTTTGAAAAAAGGATAAACCAAAAATAGGGTGTGGAACAGTATTTAAATAGAAAAGACAGAGATATTAGTGAGGTTTCCCTGAGCATATTTTTGATAGTTTTGACATTTGAACCACTTAAATATTTCACATATTCAAAAATTAAAGGGATAAAAATGTAAGCCCTCAAGATTTAATCAGTAAAAAAAAAATGAACCTAAACCTATTGTCAAATTGATAATCACACTGAAGAAAGAATTTTATCTCTGAACATAGCACTCTGATTGTATGCCCTTATAACACCCTATATATTCTAAAGACAAAAAAAAAAAAAAAAAAGAGGCAGGGCTTCCCTGGGGGCGCAGGAGTTGAGAGTCTGCCTGCCAATGCAGGGGACACGGGTTCGTGCCCCGGTCCAGGAAGATCCCACATGCCGCGGAGCGGTTAGGGCCGTGAGCCATGGCCGCTGAGCGTGCGTGCCCGGAGCCTATGCTCCGCAACGGGAGAGGCCACAACAGTGACAGGCCCACGTACCGCAAAACAACAACAAAAAACAAACAAAAAAAGGCAAAAAACCTCTCAACTTTACTTAGCTTATTTGCTATTAGTAGTGATACTGCTATTTGGTAAAACCATTTTGTATGTATCATGGGATAAAGCATATATACATTTATCCCCTCCCCACCGGCTCTATCCACTGAAAAAGTCTAGAAGCCACAATACTGCACATACAGTGAATGCCTAGGGTATCTTTGTTTCTAAATACATTCACTATTAAAAGAAACCAAAGCTCCTTAGAAAAAGGGCTGACTCCAGGCCTGGGGTAGGAAACATATGGGTAGAGGCTGAAGTACCTTACCATACCAGAAAGCAAAGAAGTGTTCAAAGACTTGACAAGCTCACTTTTCTCTCTAGAAGTTTTTAGGATCTTTTCTTTATACTTAGTGTTTTTAAATTTCACAAGAATCAGTTTGAATTTAAAATTGCCTTCATCCATTTTGCTGGGCCCTCAGAACTTGTCAATCTGAAGATTTGGATTATTTCCCAGAGCACAAGAGGAGGTTCTATTATTTATTTGATATTTTCAACTCTTCATTGACTCCGTTGTATCTTCTGGAATTCCAAGTATTTAGATATTAGACCAACTTGACTGAGCCTGTCTCTGCCTTTAAATTTTCTGCCTCTCTTTCTGCACTGTGTTCTAGGAAATTTCTAATATTCACCTTCCAAATTTTCCACTGATTATTTTAATTTCAGCAAACAATGCCTAATTTTCAAGAGTTCTTCCTTATTCTTTGATGTTGCTATTTTAATGCATCCTGTTGTTTTCCAGATGTCATCTTCTTGAAACTCCCCTAAAGTTTTCACTTATACTCTCTTCTATTCCTTAATTAGTCTGTTTCTTCCAGGGACATTTGTTCTGTTTGTTTTATCACTCTTTTGTTTCTTGTCATATATCTCGTGGATATTTCCGGTAGCTTTTCTCCCTATGGCCAGTGTGGGTTTCCTCTGCTTTTCTGGGAGTCTCTCCTATGTATTGTATAAGGCAGCAGTCAGGGAGCTCCATGTGGGGAAATGTTGGACTTAACAAAAGGCTTTATTTCAGGGTGAGCAGGGGGTGGGCCTCCAAACAGAAAGAAGATAAGGGCTTTACTGGCACATGTGCACTCCCCTTATCAGCTCCAATCCTCCACAGTCAGTTCCTTTGATTTCTTGAGAAAAGAAGTCTCTGGTTTTCAACGCAGGGGTAAAATGCTGGGCTGCTCTGTCCTACAGGGTAGGTTTGCAGGTAAAGGAAGAACAGTGCATATGTGGGGTGCAGCTTAGCTATTCATTCTCCCTCTTCCATTTACTGCAATTAGAGAGCTTTGTGAATCTTTATTCTTAACTTAAAATGCCTGCTATGAGCAATGGAGGTCTGCAGAAAATAAGAACTGGTGAACTTTCCAAAAATCCCCAGTCGTAAAAGTATTCTCAATGTTCACGCTAAGAAATTACTGAACCCATCTGTTTTTATTCTTTCTCTTTTTTAAAAAAAACCTCTGTAATATTTGAGATGGAGAGAAAATCACTCTGCAATAAAAAGCATTTCATTTTTCATTTTATAGACATGGACACATTCTTGGGTCTCCCCTATGAGTTTGTTTTACCTTTAAAATATGTTGTATTCTTTGACTTCTCTCTGAGCAGTACTTATGGTTTTTTAACATAAGGGTGAGCTGTGAAGGATGGCAACATATAAACATCTGCGTGAGTCTACAAGATACTCAAATGATATTAAAACAAAGCCTTAAGTGAAGATTCATACTACCTGAAATGCAGGATATAAAGAAAATTATTATAAAAATTCAACAATAAAGAAGACAACACTGGTATTATTTATGCTAATTCAAAGCAACTGAAAAAAATAAAAATAAAACATTTTATGTACCATGATATTCAATGGTACTCAAAAAATAATCCATAGATTTGTTCAACCTCCAACTTCATATGTGAAACATACTATTTATATACATATAAATATATATATTTACCAACCAAAGGAGACAATGTCTGACATTATGGAGTGCCAGTGTCAGCTGAGTGTTGCCTGGAAGTATTTTCTGCCTGAGTCATGTTCCTGTTCCTTTAGGTCTCTTTCCTGACAGTGGAGAACACAGCAGAAACCATTCTTGTGAAGACTTTTCTCTACAGGTTCTTATAAGAATGAGCTGAAAGTAAACACCTCCACCACTCTGATGTGCCTACTGACCAACAGCAGCCATCTGAATCTGTGACAGCTTTTGAGTTGCCAATTTTTATCTCACTAAACTTCTTCCAGTCTATTTCTCTTACCTGCGGGTCATTGCTTAGCACACAGCAATGGTGCCCCAGACCCATCCCTAATCCTATTACCCCTATTAATAACAATAACCAATTAATGTTGGCTTTGAGTGTCTACTTTTATATATCAAATACTTACCTAGTGCTTACATATTAGCCAGACACTATTCTGATACTTTATAAATATTAATATCTGTAACAACTTTAGGAGGTGGGCATCAAAACTATCCTCTTGTATAGATGAAGAGCCTGAGCTACAAAGTAGGTAACTTGCCCAAGGTCACACAGTGAAAAAATAGCAGAGCTATTTATTAGCACCTAGGTAACCTGTCTCTAGTCCATGAATCACTATGACATTAGGGAGGGGAAAAAGTCTTATGCCTTTTTAAGAGAGAAAATTTAAGACGTGCAATTATAGCTACCATTTCTTAAACACCAGCCATGTACCAGATGTACACATATGTTATTGCTATTCCTGACAAGTCACCCCAAAGATAGGAGTTATTTTGCCCATTTTGAATACAAGTAAACCAAAGCTCAGAACGTGACGTGTCTCTAAACACACAGCTGGTGGGAGAGCTGGAATTGGAACCCAGGGCAGCCTGGATCCAAAGTCTCTACTCCTTCCAAAATGGTTTGCTGCCTCCCTCATCACCCAAAAAAGAGAAAGGCTCTTTTATTCCATTTAATACAGCAATCTGCGATGTCAAAAATGCTGTCCCTAGATCTGGCCCACATCCTTGGCCTGACACCTTGAGGATTTTATTTTTACACCAGCCTTCTCCAAAGACTTCAATTTTTCTTCAGAACATCATTCCCCAAGGGCCAGAGGCAGCAGCATGAGAGCACATATTACAGTTTATGCAGAGTTGATGAAATAACCAAAAAAAAAAAGGTTGGGCAGTGACTAAAACAAGGACATTTCAAGGAGTAAAATTATATTTCCACAATTTAGAGAGGCAAAGTATGCCTAACATGATAAGGAAAATTCTACTATCCCTCATCCTCAGACATTATTTTCATAACGTGACTAAAAATTAAACTGTCTAGTTGATTTCTTGAAATCCAAACACTTGGTTAGAGCGTGAATGAAGAATGCTTTAGATTAAAAAAAATTTTATATGCATGCTTTAGAACCCTGAAGTCAGTCTGAAACTGTCTTACCCTTACACCCCCTCAAAATGCAACTGGCAAGGTTGCCATTCAGCATTTATATGATACTTCTAGGAATGACATTAATTCAACTTCATGTGAGGAAGGTAAGACATGTAATTCCCCTTTTACATTTGTGGAGATTTATGAAGCAGATACTTATCCCCAATAAATGTGGGACAGCACAAAGGAGAGTTTGATCCTACATTACTGATTTAGATGGATATGAGAAAGAAGATAATCACTCAAAAATGGGATTAGACTTGAGGCTATGCTCCTAAATGAAGTATCAATAACTAAAGAAACCTTTCACAGTGAACAAAGGGAACAATCTTCAAGAGCTTCTGGCCCCTATCTCTGCATTATTTATTTATTTATTTTTTTTTTTGCGGTACGTGGGCCTCTCACTGTTGTGGCCTCTCCCATTGCGGAGCACAGGCTCCGGACGCGCAGGCTCAGCGGCCATGGCTCACGGGCCCAGCCGCTCCGCGGCATGTGGGATCTTCCCAGACCGGGGCACGAACCCCTGTCGCCTGCATTGGCAGGCGGACTCTCAACCACTGCGCCACCAGGGAAGCCCTGCATTATTTTTTAATGCAGTCTGCTTCATGGTAACCTGGACTATACCGCTTACCAGGTACCAAGAAAGAACACAAAAGAGGAGATACAACCCTTGCCTTCAAAAGTCTTGAAACATTATAAAGATCAATGGAAATGCCAATTATTTTTAAGTTCATTAAGGTAACAATCCTTTATCTTCAGATGTACAAATTCTTATTAATACAAGCAATATTACACCATTCTTAAATATCAATGAAAAATCAGGGAGATTAATAGGTAAATCATAAATGGAAGATGCAAAAGACCAACCAGTGTTTGAAACAATGTTCAGTCTCATTAGAAGAAAAAGAAAAACACAAGATTATTTTTTGCTTGGTCAATTTTCAAAGGTTTATAAAAGATGAAAAGAATTTTGGCAAACTAATACTCTATCAACAGAAATGCAACCTTATAATAATTCAACAAGCTTTATCAACAGCTTTAAAAAACATTCCTAGGGATTTCCTTTCCTGGCAAAGAAAGACAAGCTTGTGGCAGACCAATGCACCAACCAAGAACAACCAAAATAGCCTAAATAATTGTTTTAAACCTCTTTGAAGGCACCTAAGAGCTACCAAAGCAGGGAGAACTTGAGAGGCCAAGATCTCAGAAAGAAGGAAGTATGTAAAAGTGAGGTAGCTCACCATTCAGATACTTTTCCCCTGGAGGCATGGGCCAATTCTAAAATGCCAGCTCAGAGGTTTTCTCAAAGCAGTTGAGAAGTTGAGAGTCTGAAAACTGGCAGCTGAAAGGCTTAAAAACAGCTGAGAAGCTTAAAGTTGAGTAAGAGAGGCAGCTGGGAGCCTGAGAAGCTGAGCAGAGCAGAGTCTGTATCAGTCTCAAAGGGCCGGAAGCTGTGTTCAGGGCCATGGAAGGTGGGAAAAATAACCTCTGAAGAACCCCCCTGGAACAGGCATGGACAGGACATTGGACAGCCCTCGTAACACCAAACATCAGCTTCTAATTAGCTCCAGTTTAAGTTTCTTTATCTTAATGAAGTCTCCAAACCAAGTTTACTTTTAAGACACAAATAAGACACCAAAAGCGCTAGCTATAAAGGAAGGACTGAAAAGCTGACCAAAAGGCATCATCGTAAGAAAAGGCAGGGCAAACAATAGAAGACACTTGCAAAAGATGAGCAAAAGAATTGAACAAAAACCTCACAAAGGAAGATAACCAAATAGCTACACACACCAAAAAAAACCTTTTTTTAATAAAAATAAAGGTGCTCTCCCTCATTACTCACCAGGAAAATGCAAATAAAAACCACAGTAAGACACAAATCCAACAGAATGGCTAAAATTAAAAAAAGAAAATCAGCAAGTGTTGGTCAGGATGTGGTACAAATGACACTTTCATACACTACTGCTGGGAGTAGAAATTGTAACTGGCTATGGAAAACAGTTTGCCATTTACGGTAAATTTGTAGTTATGCCAGCTCTATAACCCAGGAATCCCACTCTTAAGTATACACTGAATAGAAATGCTCACACTTGTGCACCAAAAACCAAGTACAAGTATTTTGCTAGCACTATTAAAAATAGCCAAAACTAGCCACTATTTTGCACTATTAAAAATAGCTAAAAATAGAACAGTAAAAATATCTATAATAGTAGAACTGATAAATAAATGTGATATATTCATAAAATGAAATACTACACAGACATGAAACAGAACAAACCACTGTAACACACCACGTGGATGAATCTCATAAATACAATACTGAGCAAAAGACACAGACATAAAAATGTATATACAGGGGCTTCCCTGGTGGCACAGTGGTTGAGAGTATGCCTGCCGATGCAGGGGACACGGGTTCGTGCCCCGGTCTGGGAAGATCCCACATGCCGCGGAGCGGCTAGGCCCGTGAGCCATGGCTGCTGAGCCTGCACGTCCGGAGCCTGTGCTCCGCAACGGCAGAGGCCACAACAGTGAGAGGCCCGCGTACTGCAAAAAAAAAAAAAAAATGTATATACAATATTATTCCATTTATATAAAATTCAAAAACAGGCAAAATCAATTTATGGTGTTAGTAATTATTGATTAACTTTGGGGAAGAGTAGGAGTAAAGACTGGGAAGGGGCTTCTGGAGGTTCTGGGGGGGTTCCTGGGATGCTGGTAACATTCTTATCTGTGTGGTAGTTACAACAAACATATTCACTTTTTCAAATTTAACTGAGCTTTGCCCTTAGGATTTGTACAACTTCCTGTTGTATGTAATACTTCAAAAAAAACTTTACTGAAAATATATAGTCATCCCTCGGTATCTGTTGGGGGTTGGTTCCCATACCACCCACATGGATACCAAAATTTGAGAATGCTCAAGTCCTTTATATAAAATGGCATAGTATTTGCATATAAGTAAGATACATATCCTCCCATATGCTTTAAATCACCTCTAGATTACTTATAATACCTAACACAACGTAAATGCTACATATAAATAGTTGCTAGTGCATGGCAAATTCAAGTTTTGCTTTTTGGAACTTTCTGTAATTTTTTTTCAAATATTTTCAATCTGCAGATGGTTGACTCTGTGGATGCAGAACCTGCGGATACGAAAGGCTGACTGTACTACAAGTTTCTAGAACTTTTACTTCTCGGATCCACCCTTTAGAAATATTTTTAAATGTCCTTTAAAGTATGTATCTTCCAGACCTCGGGTTAGGCAAAGACTTCATACACATGACACAGTCCATAAAAGAAAAAAATTAACAACATGGACTTCATCAAAATTCATATTTTTGCACTTCAGATGACATATTTAAGAAAATTAAAAGCCAGGCAACAGACTCAAAGTACTTGCAAAACAGATATCAAATATAAGACCTGTACCCAGAATTTGCACAGAACACTTATAACAATAACATTCAAATCAAATCGAAAAATGGACAAAAGACGAATAGACATTACCGCAAAGAAGATATACAAATGCTTAATAAGCACACAAAAAGATGTTCAACATCATTGCCATTAGGAAAATGCATATTAAAATCACAATAAGATATTTCTCACCCGCTAGAATGGCTATAATAAGTAAGACAGATAATAACAAATGTTGGTGAGGATAGAAAGAAATAAGAACCCTCATATATTGCTGGTGGGAATATAAAATGATAGAACCACCTTGGAAAACAGTTTGGCAGTTTCTCAAATAGTGAAAAATAAGTCTCCTACAGAGCTTGGCAATTCCACTTTTAGGTACTGACTCAAGAGAAACAAAAATGTATGTCCACACAAAGACTTGCACATGAATGTTCATAGCATCATTATTCTTTAGAGGACAAAGCTGGAAACAACCTAAATGTCTCTCAACTGGTGAATGGATAGAAAAAAATTATTACAGGCATACCTCGGAGATATCATGGGTTTGGTTTCAGACCACCACAATAAATTTTAGCGAGTATCACAGTAAAGAGAGTCACGCAAACTTTTTCGTTTCCCAGTGCATACAAAACTTATGTTTACACTATACTGTAGTCTCTTAAGTGAGGAAGGGCATTATGTCTAAGGAACAATGTACATACATTAACTAAAAAATGCTTTATTGCTAAAAAATACTAACCATCATCTGACAGTTCAGGGTTGCCACAAAACTTCAATTTGTAAAAAACGGTAAAAAAGAAATATTTGCGAAGCTCAATAGAGTGAAGTGCAATAAAACAAGGTGTGCCTGTATATCCTTACAATGAAATACTGTTCAGCAATAAAAAGTAATAATGTACTGATACATGCCACATCATGGATGAACATCAAACTATTATGGTAAACAAAAGAAATCAGTCATAAGAAACCACGTATTATGTAATTCCACTTGAATGAAATGTTCAGAAAAGGCAATCAAAGAGACAGAAAGTAGATCAATGGTTGCCTGGGACTAGGGATGAGATGAAGAATTAACTATAAATGGCCATAAGTGATCTTACTGGACGGGGCGGGGGAGAAAACGCTCTAAAACTGATATGGTGATAGCTGTACCACTTGGTAAAATTATACCAGTAAACTATACACTTGAAATGGCTGAATTTTATGATATATGAAATACATCTCTTAATAAAGCTCATAAAAAATTCATGTACATAGTAAGAAAATGGAACTAATCTAAAGGTTCACATTAAGGAAACAGATTGAGTTAACTATGTGATTTATATAATAGAATGCTATGCAGTCATTAAAGCTGTATTTGAACAGTATTTAATAGAGACACAGGAGGGGAGGTGCCATGGGCAGCCAGGATGCCTGGCTTGGCCATAACCCGGTCTGGGGCCAGGTGGGACTGCGAGGGACCATGGCCGAGCCGGCTCCATTACCTCTGACTTTTGAGGATGTAGCCGTCTATTTCTCTGAGCAAGATTGGCGGAATCTAGAGGCATGGCACAAGGAGCTTTACAAGCAAGTAATGAGAGCCAGTTAAGAGATTCTTGTTTCTCTAGGGGACACAGGTTCGAGCCCTGGTCCGAGAAGATCCCACATGCCGCGAAACAACCAAGCCCGTGGGCCACAACTACTGAGCCTGTGCTCTAGAGCCCACGAGCCACAACTACGGAGCCCGTGTGCCACAACTACTGAAGCCCACACACCAACAGCCCGTGCTCCACAACAAGAGAAGCCACCGTAATGAGAAGCCCTCGCACCACCGTGAAGAGTAGCCCCTGCTCGAGGCAACTAGAGAAAGCCCACGTGCAGCAATGAAGACCCAACAAAAGATCAAATGGATGTGAAGTGGTGTATCAATGTGGGTTTGGTTTGCATTTCCTTAATGGCTAATCATGTTGAGCATCTTTTCATTTGTGTATCTTCTTTGGAGAAATGTCTATTCAAATACTTTGCCCATTTTTGAAGTGGGCTATTTGTCTTTTTATTGTTGGGTTATAAGTGTTCTCTATTTGTTCTGAATACTGAACCCTTAACAGATATACGATTTGCAGATATTTCCTCCATTTCTTGGGTTGTCTGTTCCCTTTTTGATGGCATCCTTTGAGGCACAAAAGTTTTAAGTTTTGATGAATTCCAGTTTATTTTTTCTTTTGTTGCTTGGGGTTTTGGTGGTATATCTAAGAAGTCATTGCCTAATCCAGAGTCACAAAGATCCACTCCTATGTTTTCTTCTAAGAGTTTTATAGTTTTAGTGTGTATATTTAGGTCTTTGATCCTTTTTTTTCCTTCTTTGATCCATTTTGAGTTAATTTTTTTACACTGTGTGATATAGGGATCCAGCCTCTTTTGCACATGGATATCCAGTTGTCCCTACACCATTGTTGAAAAGACTATTCTTTCCCCCATTGAATTAGCTTGGCACCCTTTTGGAAAACCAATTAACCATAAATGTCAGTTTATTTCTGGATTCTCGATTCTGTTTCATGGATCTATGTGTCTAGCCTTATGCCAGTACCACACTGTTTTAATTATCATTGCTTTAGGATTAGTTTGTCAATTTCTGCCAAAAAAAAAAAAAAAGGCAGATGGGGTTTGGGGAATATTGTCATCTTAACAGTACTAAGTCTTCCAGTTCATGAACACGGGATATCATTTCATTTATTTAGTACATTTTTTTAGGACTTTTAAAATTACTTTCAACAACATTTTATGATTTTTATTGTGCAAGTTTATGTTTCTTTTATTAAATTTATTCCTAAGTATTTTACTCTTTTTGATGTTCTCGTAAATAGACTTGTTTTCTTAATTTTTTTTTGAAAAATAGTTTTATTTTAAAAGATGCTGAGAGTTCGACCCAGAGGAAGACTGAGAATAGGTGTATTGATTTGTTTTTTTAATTCATTTTTGTTGGAGTGTGGTTTGTTTGCAATGTTGTGTTAGTTTCTGCCATACTGCAAGGTGAATCAGTTATACAAATACATATATCCTCTCTTTTTAGATTTCCTTCCCATTTACGTCACCACAGAGCACTGAGTAGAGTTCCCTGTGTTATGCAGTAGGTTCTCATTAGTTATCTGTTTTATATATAGTAGTGTATATATGTCAATCCCAATCTCCCAATTCATCTCACCCCCCCTCCCCCGTTGGTATCCACACGTTTGTTTTCTACAGCTGTGTCTCTGTTTCTGCTTTGCAAATAAGTTCATCTGTACCATTTTTCTAGATTCCACATACAAGCGATATTATATGATATCTGTTTTAGGTGTATGGATTTAAATAAAAGATAGTGATTCCTTTAAAAAAATAAATAAAGACACAAGAAAATATTATGTGAGCATGCTGAGTGAAGAAAACAGACTACAAAGCCATATATAAAGCATGCTCTTAATACGTTTTTTCAAGTTCTTAAAAAGAATTGGAAGGAAACACATCAAGATATTAACAGATGTTTCTGACCAGTAGGATTATCGGTAACATATTTTTTCTTACTTTTCTGTATTTTCCAAATCTTGTAAAATGAGTAGTTTTCTTATATTTAAGAAAGACTTCTTCTTGAAGAGTATTTTCATATATTATAAATATAAACATTAATCTTTTTAATAAGACACATTCCTTAAAAAAAAAACTCTACTCCTTAGGAGGAGACAGGAAGGAAGCAAAATAAGCATTCTCTCAACATGCCTATTGCCCATGGGTAGAACAGACGACAGTGTTTAAAAATTTGGAAAATGGGGCTTCCCTGGTGGCGCAGTAGTTGAGAACCTGCCTGCTAATGCAGGGGACACGGGTTTGAGCCCTGGTCTGGGAGGATCCCACATGCTGCGGAGCAACTAGGCCCATGAGCCACAACTACTGAACCTGCGCGTCTGGAGCCTGTGCTCCGCAACAAGAGAGGTCACGACAGTGAGAGGTCCGCGCACCACGATGAAGAGTGGCCCCCGCTTGCCACAACTAGAGAAAGCCCTCACACAGAAACAAAGACCCAACACAGCAAAAATTAATTAATTAACACCTACCCCCAACATCTACTTAAAAAAAAAAAAATTTTGGAAAATGGTGACAAGAAGAGTTACTCAAATGTCCCTTATCCTTTAGGAATCCTTCTACATGGTTGGTGGGAATGTAAATTGGTGCAGCCACTACAGAAAACAACAGTATGGAGGCTCCTCAAAAAACTAAAAATAGAGTTGCCATATGATCCAGCAATCCCACTCCTGGGCAAATATCCAGACAAAACTATAATTCAAAAAGATACATGCACCCCTATGTTCATAGCACTATTCACAGTAGTCAAGACATGGAAACAACCTAAATGCCCATCAACAGATGAATGGATAAAGAAGATGTAGTACATATACACAACAAAATACATTAAAAAGAATGAAATAATGCCATTTGCAGCAACATGGACCTAGAGATTATCATGCTGAGTAAAGTAAGTCAGAGAAAGACAAATACATATGATATCACTATATGTGGAATCTAAAATATGACTCAAATGAACTTATCTATGGAACAGAAACAGACACACAGACATAGAGAACAGACTTGTGGTTGCCAAGGGGGAGCGAGGTAGGGGAGGGTTGGATTGGGAGTTTGGGATTAGCAGATGCAAACTATTATATATATGATGCATAAACAACAAGGTCCTACTGTATAGCACAGGAAACTATATTCAACATCCTGTGTAAACCATAATGGAAAAGAATATGAAAAAGAATGTATATATGTGCATAGCTGAATCACTTTGCTGTACAGCAGAAATTAACACAACATTTTAAATCCACTATACTTCAATAAAATAAATTTTTAGAAACGTCCCTTATCCTTTAGGCAAGTCTTACTATTACTATGCAAGAAATGTACTCTCATCAGTAAAGGGCATAAGAAACTTATGAGAAGAATTTTTTTTTTTTCTCACAAAGCACAAAATTTATATATGGTAACTTATCTAGTCACTACTTGTAAATTACCCCATATTTCTTCCAATTATTTACCTACTAATTTTAAAAAACAGTACCTACCTTTACACATTATTCTCTAGATCACCTTTCTGCTTTCCACAAACATCTCTTGGGAATCAATGCAATTTTAAAAAGAAAAAAGAAGTGCTAATTTTTGTTTGCTTTCATGCTATTCTGCAAAAGTTTTATTTTTTTAATGCAGCTGAATTTCTGGGTACAGCTCGGCTTGCCATTCTACTTTTTAAAACTGTTTCCTTAAGCAACTCTGTAACCCATCTGACCCCATACACCTATCTATGTGAAATAAGACATTTAATTTTTCTTTAATAGTCACACAGTACAAAGTGAAAGTTTCCAAGGCCTTAAGTTTATCTTATCAAAACTAAATGTTTCCAGGACTTTGCTGGAAGTCCAGTGGTTAAGACTCCAAGCTTCCAGTGCAGAGGGTGTGGGTTCGATCCCTAGTCGGGGAACTAGGATCCCAAATGCTGTGTGGCGTGGCCAAAAAATTTTTAAAAAAATTTTAAATAAAATAAAATAAAAAATAAATGTTTCCGCCATCATATATATTTCTTCTAAAAATGCTGCTACTCTCTTCTCCACTGCCTCTTTTTTTGTTTTTTTTTAAAAATTTATTTATTTTATTTATTTTATTTTCAGCTGCATTGGGTCTTTGTTTCTCTGCACAGGCTTTCTCTAGTTGTGGGGAGCAGGGACTACTCTTTATTGTGGGCACAGGCTTCTCATTGTGGTGGCTTCTCTTGTTGTAGAGCAGGGGCTCTAGGCACGTGGGCTTCACTAGTTGTGACACATGGGCTCAGAAGTTGTGGCTCGTGGGCTCTAGAGCACAGGCTCAGTAGTTGTGGCGCATGGGCTTAGTTGCTCCGCAGCATGTGGGATCTTCCTGGACCAGGGCTCAAACCCATGTCCCCTGCATGGGCAGGAGGATTCTTAACTACTGTGCCACCAGGGGAAGCCCCTCCACTGCCTCTTAACAACAAATGATTTTGGCATATCCTTTGGAGGGAATCAAAACTCAATCAGGGTGAAAATAAGCTTTTTATCGAGCACTTCCATGCCCTTCCTCCAGATGCCCACTGTGTCCACCTCAGCAGGGGTCAGAGTGCCTGGTTACCATTTACTTACTAAGTGTCATTGTGCAGGCTACTTAATCTCTCATGTCCTCAGGTTCTTCCTCAGAAAAATGGAGATGACCACGGTACACCTTGGTTCCTGAAGCTGCGGTGGGGCCGTGTTAAATGAGACAGCACGTGTAAGGTACTGGCACACAGTCAATGCCCAGTACTTACGAGCTAGCAGTTCTACTCAAAAAAGAAAACCAGCGTTCTACCCATCACCCTTGGAAATGATTATTTTCCACATCTCACCCAACTGAATTTAAACCTGTTTTTCACCTCAAGATTCTGCACTGTGATTTTGACATGATACTATTGTTTCTCTTCCTCTGACCTTCTCCACTCCAGCTTCCACCCCATTTATTTCAGAAAAGTGACCCTCAATAGTCTGTTTTCAGAACAAAAGAGATGCAGCTTCTTTTGTTGTGTCATTGCTTCAAACCTGGTGGAAGTCTGTATATTCCTTCCTACACCTAGAAACAGTCCACTACAACCATGCCCAGTTTATTCCTCGACTTCCAGGTGCAAAACTGTAGTACAGCTTCCTTGTTTTTCAGAACAACACTTGTTGTTGCTGACTGTGACTGCCCCTGAGAGTTGCAACCAAGTCAATTAAACAAAAATGTTTAGGGCATCGACCATGTGCCAGGTAGTGTGCTAGTTGGTGGAGATTCATGGACATCCTATCCAAAACAAATGGGGGACATATATGCTACACCATGGTCTCCTCTCTCTTGCTACATATCTGGGCAATGATACTGTCTGAGACGATTCAAGCATCATCTCTTGGTATAAGACAGTGTGTAAGATTCCCTACCCCTACCACCTTACTACCCCACCCCACCAGCATCAACCAGATACATCTTCTCTGATGGTAGAATAGAAATGTTACAGAATGTGGAATTGGAAGACCTTAATGACATCACCAGATACTTCAAATAACCTCTTGAGTGTATATTTGAATATACAATAGTCAAAAATATATATATTTATGTATGTATATATATACCTTAATTTTATATATATCTTTAAAAAGATGCTAAAATCCTTGGTCCCTTGGCTCTGTAAATATAAATTCATTACCATAGCAAATTCCAATAATCAATATAAGGGAAAATATGTAATTACTAAACATTTTCATAAGTGGGAAGCTAAAAAATAGTGCAAGGGAAACAGCCTAGAATGAAATATCATTCTGCTCTTGGTGTGCAATTTCAAAACAGGATTGCTGAAGAGCAGCATTGAATCATCTCAGAAATAATGGCAATTCTGTTTTGACCTTGATTCACTGCCATGATCAAAGTAATATGTTTAACTTGGGAAGATTCTGAAAAATCTAAAGGCCACACTTAAAATTCTTGCAGTTCAAAAATCTAAGAAGTAGGGCTTCCCTGGTGGCGCAATGGTTGAGAGTCCGCCTGCCGATGCAGGGGACACGGGTTCGTGCCCCGGTCCGGGAAGATCCCACATGCTGCGGAGCGGCTGGACCCGTGAGCCATGGCCGCTGAGCCTGCGCGTCCGGAGCCTGTGCTCCGCAATGGGAGAGGCCACAACAGCGAGAGGCCCGTGTACCACAAAACCAAAAAACAAACAAACAAAAAAATCTAAGAATACTTTAGTTTTAATATTCAAAGTGGCCACCAAATAAAGACAAAGGAAATGTCAACAGAAACATCATATGCCAACTAAAATTACCTCACTTGCATATCTTGATATTCACCTGATACTCAGTCTTTCACCATGCTATTCATGTTCTAAATCTTTGATATATACTTTTCAACTTAACTTATACACTTATTTAAACTCATTCTCTTCCTTTAACAAATAGTTATTAAGCACCTGCTCTACGCCAGCTTCTGACTAAGCATGGCATACAATGAAAAAACAGGTATATCTCCTGACCTCAGGTAACTCTCAAGTCTAGTGGGGATACTCACTGTGATGGTTAATTTTACGTGTCAACTTCACTGGCACACAGGGTGCCTGGATTAAACATTATTTCTGGGTGAGTCTGTGGTTTTGTTTCTGGATGAGATTAGCATTTGAATTAGTAGACTGAGGAAAGCAGACTGCCATCCCCAAAGTGAGTGGATATCACCCAATCCATTGAAAGCCTGAATAAATCAAAAAAGTCAAGAAGGGGGAATTCGAAGTCTGCCTGTTTGAGCTGGGACTTTAATCATCTACCTTCAACTGGTACTTATACCAACAGCCCTCCAGTTCCCACCAACACCATCAGCTTTCTTGGGTTGCCAGCTTGCAGGTGGCCAACTGTGGGACTCATCAGCCTCCATCATCACATGAGCTAATTCCTTATAATAAATCATATATATCTCCTATCGGTTCTATTTCTCTGGAGAACCCTGACTCACGTCAAACAGACATAGAAACACAAAGTAACCACTGCATTACACCTTGTTGCCTGTGCTGTGAAGAAAAACTCAGGATGCCCCAAGAGTAGAAAACAGAGAAAATATAATTCCTCATTTACTTGTCCATATTTTCTTACAACATTCTCTAAATGTCATGCTCTATGATAGTATATTATCCACTAAGATAAACGCAAAAGTACTAGGCTAAAGACTAGCATAGGCATACTTTGTTTCGTTGTGCTTTGCTTCATTGTGCTTCTCAGATTTTGCACTTTTTACAAATTGAAGATTTGTGGCAACTCTGCATCTAGCAAGTCTATTGGCACCATTTTTCCAACAGTATTTGCTCACTTCATGTCTCTGTCACATTTTGGTAATTTTCACAATATTTCAAACTTTTTATTATTGTATTTTATATAATTATAGTATATATTTTATTATATATGTTATATTTGTTATGGTGATCTATGATCAGTGATCTTTGTTGCTACTACTATGACTTGCTGAAGGCTCAGATGATGGTTAGCATTTTTTAGCAAAAAGTATTTTTTAATTAAGTTATGTACATTGTTTTTTCAGACTGTTATTGCACACTTAATAGACTACAGTATAGTGTAAACTTTTATATGCACTGGGAAACCAAAAATTCCGTGGCTCAATTTATTGTAATATTCACTTAACTGCAGCGGTCTAGAACCAAACCTGCAATATCTCTGAGGCATGGCCTATATATTTTGATTTTGAAGTTATAGTTTATTTTGTATTCTGTTTTATTTATTTTTAGATGGGAGAAGGGTGAGAGAAAGTAGGTCATAGGGAATAAGAGGTAAAATAAAATAAATAAATGAAGACTAAAAGCAGGAAGTTTTCACTGCAAGAATAAATAAAGTTTTACTAAATGCATGTGGTCCTAAAAAAGTCTTCTAAAACCAAATTGTTGACAAATAATTTTAAATTCAAAAAACTGTTTCTTGAAACCTCACTTGCTGAAGGACTCTCTGCTAAATCCTGCCATAAAACAAAGTTCATGAATAAAAATAATTATTTCCTTCAACACAACCTTATTTCCATTTCTATTATTTCCAAATTTTAATATTCAATTAAGTTTGCTGTGTAGCCAACAATGGGGAAGGACTGCTCTAAGTAAAAAGGGTTACATAATTGCCATTCTAAATTCAAAGTACTGCATATCACCTCCCAACACCTACCATGCTCCCTCCCCACCAAAAAATCATGCCTTAGCAAAGAAAATATTTAAAGAAAATCTGGAATATTCATTTTGAACCTTTAGAAATGAAAAAAAATAAAGTTGATAAAATGGCTGTATTCTGAACACCAAAGAACAATTCTTCATCATGCACCACAAAACCACAAAGAAGAAGGAACTTGGGGTGAGGCTGTGATGTTTGTTTGTTGCTGGGCTCCCCACTGGTAGTGCCCCAATGATGCTGCCATTCAGTAAGATGCCTGCTGCTAGTCTCTGGTCCTCTGCTCAAAATCAATAAAGCTTTGCAAGTTCACGAAGTGCTGATTCAACTGACATATGGGTGGTAAGACCCAGGAACTAGAGGGAATTCACTCACCCAATGTCAACTGTACACATAATAGTCGGAATTTCAATTTCAAGGCGGAAAGAACACTATATACTACTGTATACACATCACTGTTTATACTTATGGGGAGTTCTTCCAGTTTTGTTATACTTCATTCATGTTGGTTCTCATTTGATTTCTCCTAGTAGATGCGGCCTATGAAAGTGATACCAGAAAGAGGTGCATGAGTGTGTATACATGTGGGTGGACTCAATATAGATTCTATAATG
Source organism: Neophocaena asiaeorientalis asiaeorientalis (assembly GCF_003031525.2). Taxonomy (NCBI): domain Eukaryota; kingdom Metazoa; phylum Chordata; class Mammalia; order Artiodactyla; family Phocoenidae; genus Neophocaena; species Neophocaena asiaeorientalis. The sequence goes on along the minus strand of NW_020174704.1, from coordinate 3,554,688 downwards.
GCAAGAAGCATTGCACTGGAATGGCCCAAATATAGAGTTTGTCTAATGGCTGATGAAACAAATGTGAAAATTCTTCTTATATGCAGAATATTTATTATGCTGGAATTGAATAGAATAAGCATTTAACATAGATTCTGGGAGGGACAGCATTCAGTGAAATGATCACTCCAAGTCTCAAGTTTATATTAGACAAATAGAAAATTCCCTTTCTGCAAGGGCCGCAAACTAAATGGATGCTATGTTATGTAATGAGGTTTTTCATAGGAGTCTTCCCTGGCTATCCACTAAAAAAAAAATTACCTGAAGGATCTTTTCCTGAAACTTTATTCCAACCTAGAATCTAGATATGAGCAAAGACCTTACCAGAATAAAATTCTATTATGTGAGCCTCGGAGATCATTTCTATTCTGGTGATTCCTTATGCAAGATAAGGAAAATTAGTAGGACAAAAAGATTTTAAAACTCAGAATGCAAAAGAAAAATTATTCCATAAAAAGAGCAAATATTAAAAGCTTAGCTTTATGACTTGATGAATGAAATAATTACCCAAAGGTAATCAAGTTAATTACTTCAGTCTGTTTTTGTATTTGACTTCATTTTACCACTGTATCTAAGTCTTTATAGCTAATCCATAGTAACTGAGTACTAAGAAATATAAATGCTGAGGTTCTCAAACTCTTTGCATTTTAACTGATCATTACAACCAAGGCTGCATCCACATATCTATACTACATAGGGTTAAAGGAAAAATATTGAGTATAACAAAGAGAAAAACTAAACATTTCTTAAATGTTTACCAAGATGTAACCATTTGAAATAAACATGGAATAATTACTCCTTTTCAAAAGTGAACTACCCAGAAGAATCCTGCAGTCTGCCATCTTTAACTTGCTTTGGAGATTATAAATAAGGGCAATGCAGACCAAAGGTGGCTTTTTAACTTTCCCTACTACCATTTAAAGGCAAAACCCAGAAATCTGAAGCAATAGAAAAATAAATGTATCTGGCAGTGTCTTTCAAGCTTGCCAATATAACTAGATGTAACCGAATAATTTAAAATAAGATGCCTACACTAACTTCCTAAAGAACAAAATATAAAACGAAATATTAAATGACTATAAACAAGATGAAGTTTAGGCTTTAGGAAAGTGCTGATACCAATATACTATACAGAAATTCAAAATGTATCAGTAGAGGAAAATGATAAATTGCAAAATTGGAGTTAAAAGAAAAAAAGAAAAGTAAGCATTTTTCAATCTTAGCTTGACACATTACTGTCTGCTTTTTTAGAAGACCCCAACAGCAACCAGGACTTCAAAGGGCTAATTCACTATGTGAAAAGTGAACAAGAAATAAACTCCTCCATGCCAAAAGAGACAGCAAAGAAAACTGCAAGTCTTGAATCTAGTGCTAGACAGATGAGGGAAAATAATCTCTCCAAGGAATTCATATCCACAAACTAGTCCTGAGATTAAAAAAACAAACAAACCCTCAAGCAGAAATCTTCATTTAAATGTCCCTGAGCCAATAGTGTCCAAGCTAGTAGTAGAATCAAAATATATTTCCCCTCTGGAGGAACTCACCTTCAACCTAGGCCTGAAAAAATTACCACCAATAAAGTTCTGGGGAAAGTGAGCAGCTCATAGTCAAAAATAACAAAACCTTAAAATGATAAAGGCAACATGAGCAATCAAGAGCAGCCACCTTCTCACTGTGTCCTCACTTGGCCTTTCCTCTGTGCATAGGTAAAAGGAAGAAAGATATCTCTGGTGTCTCTTCCTCTTCTTATATGGACACCAGTCTTATTAGATTAGGGCCTCACCCATATGACCTCATTTAACCTTAATTACATCCTTATAAGCTTCATCTCCAAATACAATCACATTGGGGCATAGGGCTTCAACATACGAATCTGGAGGAACACAATTCAGTCTATGGCAGAAGGCAAAGATACTGATTAAACTAGATTAAGATGAGTATGCCTAGTAAAACTCTCTGGGTATCCACTAAAAGAATAGATATGGAGCTTATAGCCAGTGCCCTAACCCTCAAAATAAAAAGGACAGTAAAAGGGGATGGGAGAGAATCAACCTATTCAAAACAAGGCAACAAAGGAGAGCAGAAAGAGATAAAGCAGAACAGAAAATACCTCATAATGTGATGATAAACCCAAATATGTCAGTCTTCATTCTAAACATAAAAAGACTAAACTCTCCAGTTAAAAGCAAAGATCCAGCTATATGCTATTTACAAAAGACACATCTAAAAACATAAGAACATAAATCCAACTTGAAAGTCAAAGAGTAGAGAAAGATATATCAAGCCAATCAAAATCTATAGGGGACCCTAAATTGTTTTATTAATATCAATGAAAAAGTTAAGTCAAACAGCACGATTAGAGACTTAGGTCATTACATATGAAAAAAGGTTTAATTTACCATAAGAATATTAAAAAATCTAATTGTAAAGGTACTTAATAACAAATCTCAAAATATTCAAAGCAGAAGGTGAATTATGGAGATGAAATTGATAAAGCCATTGTTACAATTTCTCAGTAACTGAATAATCAAGCAGACAAAATCATTAATAAGGAATAAGAAGATTTAAACAGCACAATTAAAATTTTCATCTTTTGGATACACATTGAACACTGCACCCAGAAACTGGAGAATATACATGATTTTCAAGCTACACATGGGACATTTATTAAAAAGAGAACATTTGCCCTAGCCCATGAAGATAACCTCAAAGAGCATCAGAAGACTGGTATGATAGAGACCACATACTGTGACCATATTACAAGTAGGTTGGAAATCAGCAACAGCAACAACAAGCTAGCAATTAGAAAACACCATTCTCAAGATGGATCTTGGATCTATGAATCAAAGAAACCATAGCAAATTATTTAGAACTGTATGATAACAAAAGCACTACATAAAAATTCTGATAAGCAGCTAATGTGATGATTCAAGGACAACTCCTTGTCCTCTGATGAAGCAAGTTCACAATTAATGAGCTAAGCATCCAACTTAAGAAATCAGAATAATGACAGAATAAACTTAAAAACATGGGAGAAAGAAAATAAAATAGCAAAAAATGAAGGATTTAGGAAAAAAAACAGGTAATAATGATGATCGGCAAAGGCAAAAGTTGGTTCTTTGAAAAGATATATCTCAAGATTGAAGAAGGAGAGGGACTTCCCTAGTGGTCCAGTGGTTAAGACTCCACGCTTCCACTTCAGGGGCCAAGCGTTTGATCTCCGGTCAGGGAACTAAGATCCCACGTGCCCAGTGGCGTGGCCAAAAAATTTTTTAAATTTAAAAAAAGATTGAAGGAGAGACAGAGAGTGAAAGAGCAACGGACAGAGACAGACAGACAGAAATCAGCAGGATCAGGAGTAAAAAAGAAATGGGACATATCACAGATGTGGCAGTGATTAATCAGATAAAAGGATATCATGGAAAACTTTATGCTTATACTTTATGCTTTTGAAAACCTAGTTACAATGACAAATTCCCCTTAAGAGTGAAATGAATAAATTATAGAATTCATAAAATAAAACACTAAACAGAAACAAAAACAAATTACAGCTATGAAATTGATGAATTTCAAAAACATAACAGTGAACAAATGAAGCAAACATAAAAGTATATAATACATATATGATAATTCCCTTTATGTAAAGTCCAAAAATAACCAAAACTAAAGAATATGTTGCTTTAGAGATAAAGCAAGGGTTGCCTTTAGGTGGGGAATGGGTAAACTGAGGGATTCTAGGTATATCATACTTTTTAACCTTGGTAGTAGGTGCAAAGGTACTCTATTTTTTTAACTTACAAATACATTTTATGCACCTTTATATGTACAAGGTACTTCACAACAAATATTCTCTTAAAAATATGTAGTAAAATTAGTTTCAAAAGCATTTTCTAGGGCTTCCCTGGTGGCGCAGTGGTTGAGAGTCCGCCTGCCGATGCAGCGGACACGGGTTCGTGCCCCGGTCCGGAAAGATCCCACATGCCGTGGAGCGGCTGGGCCGGTGAGCCATGGCCGCTGAGCCCGCACTCCGCAACGGGAGAGACCACAACACTGAGAGGTCCGTGTACTGCAAAAAAAAAAAGCATTTTCTAAACCTCTCCATGTAAACAATGAACATCCAGACAATCTCATGAAAAAATGTACCTGTTCAATCCTTATATGCCTGTTAAATTCCATGCCAAAATACAAAGATACGATTCCTGTTGTTTGAGATATTAAAGAGGGACATTATACTCATCTAAACAAAAAATTCATTCTGAAGTGCTAGAACAGGAAAACACCAGGTACTAGGGCACAGAGAAGCTCAGCCTGACTTAGAGAAAGGAGGAAAGGACATGGTCTCCAGACAATGGAGAACATACTGTCTGAAAAAAGAATAGCTGGCCCAGAAAATATGTTTATGTTTGTGTTTGTGTGTGTGTACGTGCTTACTTTCTGTTTCTTTTTGTTGTTGTTGTTGTTGCGGTACACAGGCCTCTCACTGTTGTGGCCTCTCCCATTGCGGAGCACAGGCTCCGGACGCGCAGGCTCAGAGGCCATGGCTCACGGGCCCAGCCGCTCCGCGGCATGTGGGATCTTCCTGGACCAGGGCATGAACCCTTGTCCCCTGCATCGGCAGGCGGTCTCTTAACCACTGCGCCACCAGGGAAGCCCTCCTTTTCCTTTTTTTTTCCTTGTTTTTTTGTTTTTTAGCTTGTCTGGATTTTCTAAATTTTCCATGCGTATGAATAAAGAATAAAGATTTGAAACCTCACAATAGCAACTGTACATGAAATATAGGTACAAAAATGAGAAGTGACCAACATCACTGCACCTTTAAGTAGGAGCAAATTAACCAAGGCCTAATATGGAAGATGGAGGAATCTTAAATTCAAAACTCATAACGTATCATTAAAGAACTCAATAATTCAAAATAAGAGGAACACATTTGAAAAGTACTGCTGGGAACAAGCTCAAAGGCTTAAAGAACAGACTTTCTGCTAGTGCTAAACAGTGTGAAACTTTAGAAGTGCAAGGTTAATCAAAAATGGAGCAGGGGG
>NW_020174704.1:3341173-3549579 GCF_003031525.2 Neophocaena asiaeorientalis asiaeorientalis | reverse complement strand
GGGGGGAGGCCAAAAAAGGGAGAGCCCCCCGTAAAAAAAAAAAAAAAAAAAAAAAAATGGAGCAGGAAGACACTATACACTTCATATATAGCATGGAGGAAACAGAAAAAATAAGCTACAATGATAAAAAGTGGATTTTATAGAAGTACACACTTAGGCAAACATTTTTCCCTCTGGAAGGCAATAGATGCTATGCCTGGAATTAGCCCCTTTCCATTCCAACTCCCTTTGAATCTGTATCTTCCCAGGATCAACTTGGATCAGCAGCAGACACCCTCAACCAAAAACTGTAACCAACACCTGGCACAAACGTTCACTGATTCTTAGGTAACTTTGAGCTGAAACCCTTATTTTGATTGAAACTTCAAGCATCTTTAAATGCCTGCAAATGTTCTTTCTCTAAAATTACCTATGCATTTGTTTTTGTTTAAAAAAAAGACAGGAAGAGATGAAGGTACCTTCCTTTGGAAGGTAAGGGCTACAATAAAGAATCATGTCCCTTCTGCACTCCCTTCCCAAGGCAAATCCTTAGAAATTTTCACATAAAAAAATGTGCCTAAAATAATTTTAAACGCTGTAGTGATATAGATTGGGCTTCATCAATTGACAGAAAAGAAGTTAACCAAGAAACTTTGGTCAAAAACCCCAAAGGTACATAAAGCTTATGACTACAATGACGCATAAGGGTTTCAACTTAAAATTATTTAAGAAACAATTAACATATTTGCTAGGTGATTGGTACAGTGTCTGGCTGGGGATGTTTTTTAATCAAAGTTGGGCCTGGGAGGTTTATCACTCAAAGGAAATACTATTAATAATAGTGTTATTATTAATTTCAAGAGATGACCACTAGATTACCCTACTAACTGCAAATATACACTCTTTTGCCCATGACCTGAAAGCTGTGTTACAATCCAACATTCTCAACTCTTCATTACATTTTTAATGAATATGAATGAGTTTTCCAGTATATTAAGCTAGTTTCATGCTTGAGTTCTCTGAATCTTCTGACATACAGAAATGTGAACAAATTACTTTTTCCAATCCTGTCCATATTTACTGGCACAGAGGCTAAAAAGGCACTTCATCCTATGTGTCAAACTCAAAGAGTGAAACAGCTTGCTGTCAGCTTCAAAAACCATTTTTTACAAGCATGGCACACTGCCTCAAGCCAACTAAACACTAAAGCATGCCCACACTGCAAATTATTTGGAATGTTCTCCATGTTTTGTGGTTGCAAAAGTACCTATTTGTGCATCATCCAGTTCAAATCAGGGCCACATCTGACCTTAAACAGAAAATTCCCAGGAAACTGAAACTATAATTGACCAAGATCCCATCAGTTCTGAAAGTCTGTGACCTCATGTTCATAGTCAAACATTTCAAATGTTATTTTTTTAAGCTGAAGAGACACAACATAAACTCTGTGAAACATGGTACTGTCTGTTTCAAGTAAACACTAAGAACTCACCCTAAATATACACATCATAGTAGCAAAAAAAAAAAAGGAAAAGGAAAAAATTGCCATATGCAATAAAGTAAAGGGCATTTGTAGCAAATATAAACATATTTCTGGTAAATGTCTAGCAAATGAAAAAAGTCTAAAAAATCATTTCATTTCTAACTTTCATACATATGCTAAAATGAAGCAGCTTCAGCTGTGGAACATGATAAGAAATATTCCAAAGCTTTGCCTATAGATTGGAGCACTGTATCATAGGTATTATTTTCCCAAGTATAAATGAGTATCTCTCTCAAATCAAATACTCAAGACATCATTTCACAAATTGGAGTACCAAAACTTACCCAAGGTTTGCCTCCCATGCCTTTGATGTCTACTCTCTAAGACCCAGACCTATGGGGAATGCCCTGAAGGTAATTATTGAAGTGTTAAAAGAAGAAAACACTATATTAACAAGCTAAATTTTACCAGGGATTCTTCTACTGGAGTTAAATTACTGAAGCTTAAGAAATGCCTGATTCAATCATCCATTGGTGTGATAATTCAGTTCATTTAAAAAATGTGCGGTTAGGATCACTGGCATATGGCTCCCTGGTCCAAGCCTTGTGTGAGAACAAGAACATGCTGGAAAATACAGTATTTTTTTTAACTTAACTGATAGTGATGAAATTGCTGAAGAAATGACAAGCCGTAGCAAGAAATGTTTTTAGCTTTTGATCTTTCAGACATGCTCTTAGTGAAGGAGTATTATTGAGTCCCTGAACAGTTTTCCCTTCTATAGATATATAGAGATACATAAATATATGTATACCCCTATCTATAAATAGATATGGATTTTGTGATATATATATTTGTGATATGTATATGTGCTATACATATGAATATATATCTTTAGTTTCAAAAAGGATTATTCACAAAACCATCATCTCAATCAAATAAGTCACATACCAAATCTCAAGGTACTCATATTAACCCACACAGTTCTAGGAAATAAGTCACATCCACATTAGAACCCCAAATTCTTACTGAATGTGGTACTTTCTGGCCCAGAGTCCAGCAAACTTAAGATAAAATAGTAACTGCAGTTAGGGCTTTAAGTATGCGACTTTTTCTAAGCAAATTTTTTTCCAAAAATGCTCAGTTTGCTACAAATTTTCAGAAAATGCTTGAGATGGAGAGTGCTTTTTTTAAAGTTTCAATTCTGGTATATTTGACAACAGAGTGACAAAACCATGCTCAGAGATGAAAACCTATATCCCAAACAAAATGTTATTATATTAATGTTTATTCTGGAATGATTTTCTTTCAAAACTTCCCCACTGCACATAAATTGTCTCTTACAGTATTCCCCGTCTATTTTGGTAATATATCTTTCTACACACAAATTATATGTAAAGCATATACTTGAGAATTTAAATACTTCATGACACTCTTTTCTTTAAACAAGCTCCCACATTCTATTTTTATTTTTCAAAATAATCTGGACGATTATAATCAATTACATCACTACGATTCTGGCTATGCAACACTTCACAAAATATAGGGACTTGCCATCAGCACCTCTGATTTGTCCCTGTCATCAGATGTATACGATGTGAGTGACGAAGACAGAAACAAGAACAGACATTTGTGGTAGAGACCTGGGGGTGTGAGAAAATGGGCTTCCTTCACCCACAGGATATATGAAAAAAGAAAACTTAGCCACTTGGGCAATAAATGTACTTATATATTAGGTTTCATCAAATAATTACACCTACTACATACCTCCTCCAGGAGTAAAACTGTCTGAAGCAATGTCGGATTATGCAAGAAACATCAGGTTTTATTTATGATTCTAGAAATATTACTCCTAAAATCAATGGGAGCCTTCTTAATCTAAGCTATAATGAAAACCAATAAACAAAGAGAAAAATCTTTTAAAAACATGATTGAAATTTTTAAAAAACATGACTGAAATCTCATCTCACCTCACTGAAAGAAGAAAAAAAAAAAACCCTACATCCTACTACAGTGATCTTTGCCTTTCATTAAGTGTTAAGACCAACACTAAATATTTCATGGGGACTAAACGATCACTTGGAATACTTAGGTCAGCCCCGGGGGGTAAATTTCACAAAAATGCATTGTTGGGTTTTGTTGTAGTGGTGGTTGGTTGGTTTGTTTTAGTACCCGAATCCTCAGATATTTTTCTTAAAAAAAAAAAAAAATGTTTCCCAAAAGGGGAGGAGGAGGGCGGACGAAAATCAGTGCAACGCTGAAAACCGACCAAGGCTGAAAGAGCCACAGCGCGGAAAGCTCACCCACAAGTAAAAGGCAACCCCTCAGAACTGGTGGAGCTCGAAGGAGCCCTCGGACTTTGGCAAACGAGGTGAATTTCACCCCTGAAGAGTGAGGAGCCCACAGTGTAAAAGTTCAGGAGGATTCCATCCCCTGCCTCTCACTCCCAGCGCTTAGCATCTCGACGGGAGAGCCCGGCAGAGAGAAACCCGGTACCGGGGTCCGGCCAGCAGCGGAGCGGTTTCTTCGAAGGCCTCACCGCTCGGGCGGGCATGGGACGGGGCAGGGGGCGTCGGGAGGTGAGGCGAGGCGGGACCTGGGGACACCGAGTCCCGGCCGGGCCCCACCGTGTGGCGCTGGCTGCCGAAATCCCTCTAGTCCAGCTGCAAAAACCTTCCCGAAAACCCGGAGCTTCTCCGGCACAACTTCGGTCTCACCAGCCTCGTCCCCACCGCACACTCCGCCCAACCGCACACCCTTCCCACCGCGACGAATCAAAGCGCTCCCCGCGGGCGTCTACCTGTCCCTGGGGCCAGGGACCCCAAGTCTCACCTCATACAAAGGGCTGCGCGCGGGCGCCTGCGGGAGAGCCCGGGGAGCATGGCCCCAGCCAGTCCCTCCCGGAACTTTCCTGACATAGCACTTCTCTCCTCTGCTGCAGAAAACAACGCTTCGAGGCAGAGGAGGAGGAGGAGGAAGAGGAGGCGGGGATGGCGGTGGCGATCCAGGCGGCGGCGGCGGCGACGGCAGCTGGAGCAGAAAGTGAGGAGCATCGCGGCCGAGCGCCGCCGCCTCGCGATCTGCCGAGGGGTTCCCGCCCCCAGGGTAACCGAGCTGCCTCTTAAAGGCGCCGCGTTTTAGGACGGGCGGCGAGGGGGGAGGAAGCAAGAAAATAGGGAGCCTGCAGACTCGGAGAGATTCCAGGGGCCAGAACCCGGGCTGCCCCAGCCCTCCGCCTGGGCCAAAACAAGGCAAGTGCTGGGACCCGGCACCGGCGGGCCACCCTCGCCGTTGGCTTGTGCCCACGACGGTGTTGGAACTTCGCCCCTTCTCCTAATCGCCCCATCCCCCTTAGGGGCTTGTCTTCCCGCCTCCACAGAGGCACCGCCCACACCTACGCCCCCGAAGCCCGTGCGCGCCGCTGGAGACTGCCCAGTGGAATTGCGTTTCCTCCCATGTTTCCTGCTTTTTCTTCCTGTCTCCAACACAGTGTTGAGAGTCCCCCACCACCACCAGCAGTGCAGGAGACCGAAAAAACTAAAGACCAGCTGGGGTCCCTAGACTGACCCCTGAAGGTGTCACTGGTGTGTCAGGGGAGACTTACCAAATGCCCTGCTTTACCATGTGCTCTGTTCTCTTCCAATGGCCAATGGCCAGGTGGCCTCCAACTGGACGTCTTGAACTATTGACTTGCATCAGCAAAGACTGGCTGTAAAGATCACCAAACTGAATTCAGGAAGGCCCTTAAGAAAAGATATCAACCTTAAGATCTAAATGATACTGGGAAATACTGCTTTCAAGTGACAAGTGATACTATTTTTCCAGCTATCATCAACATTTGTGATCACTGCACAGCGGGATATGCCCAGTGTGGCGATGCCCAGAGACACAGCATCAGCAGCTATCAACACCCTAGGAAGTGACCACAGTAACAGTGGGTGTGGGTGTGGGCTTGTTTTTCTACCTCTTGACTCCAGCTCTTGCTTCTTCTTAGTACTGTGGGACCTCAGCACAGTCTTTGTGTCATTTGTACCCTGCCCAGCGTCCTCTGGCTGAGGTGGAGGTGGACAGGCAATTGAAGATTAAAATCCAGCCTGGGCTCCAAAGAATGGGGGTGCTGGGCGGGTGGGGACTCTGAGGGAGAGGTATTTTGTAATAGACACAAAGGCAGTCGCATCACTTGCCTAAGACTGGACCTCATTTTTTTCCTCTCCTGCCACTTGCTGTTGTGAAACAAGCACGTTAACTTGTGGAGGAAGACATCAGGAAGACCATGCGCAGAAGGTTGGAGAAACCTTTCTTACCAGGTGGAGAGGAAACGAATGTTGGGCTCTATAAAGCAGGAGACATGGCCCTGTTTAACCAAAGGACAAGATGAGAGAGGAGGTTAGCAGTGAGCAAGAGTGAAGCTATACTGGTTTTATGATAAACTCCTGTATAGTCAGGATAGTTGGATGTAATAGGTACCCTACTCAAACTGACTTTTGAAAGCCTACAGCAAAGGAGGTTGAAATGTATTGACTCATATGCTTATAAATCCCAAGAGTAGAACTGGCAGAAAAAAACAATGCTTTTTAAAATCCTTGATTTTCTAGAGGGGTGGGATAGGGAGGATGGAAGGGAGGCTCAAGAGGGAGGGGATATGGGGATATATGTATACTTATAGCTGATTCACTTTGTTGTACAACAGAAACTAACACAACATTGTAAAGCAATTATATTCCAATAAAGATATGAAAATAAATAAATTAATAAAATGTTGCTTTTAAAAAAAAAAGGTAAAAAAAATAAAAATCCTTGCTTTTCTCCAGGTGTTCAAAGAGTGTTAGGACTCTGTTTCTCTTCAAATCGTGGTTGTGCTTTCATTACACTGGCTTTATATTCTCTAATCAGGGCCTAGACCTACAGCCCCAGGTTTTCCCCCTTGTCCTACCTCCTTAGCAAATGGTCCCATTAACAAGAAAGCAGGCCAAGGAATGAGTCTCATTGGACTTGCTTAGATTCTATGCCCGTCTCTGAACTAATCATTATAACCATGGATTGGTATAATAATAATCAGGTAAAGTCCATAGATGGTCTATTCCCCACACCTCCCATTCCTTAACACACACACATACACGCAGCACCTACCTCTCTGGCTACTCTGCCTATAGCCTCTGGTTCAGAAGAATGCAAGTAACTGACCCAGCCAGCCACATCCTTTCACCTCAGAAGCCACTCGGAAGGGCCTCAGTGATGTTAACAAACCACTTGCAAACAAACAATACCTAAACTGTAATTGTATTCAATAATTTTTTCCCTAAATCATGCTACCTCTGCCTCCACACACCCCCGCCCAACCCCACATTGTTAAGCCTTGTGTTATTATGTGATCAACTCATAATAATATAAAGAGTCCATGGATATTTCTTGCTACCCATATATTCATTCAACTTGAAAAAGAAATGCGGCCTATGAATAATCACATATCAGAATCCAAATGACCCAGGGCCCAATTCCATTTCCAAACTCCAGTAAGTTCTTTATCTTTTCAGAGATAGCACAGAGGAGTTTATATTTTGCCTACCAAAACTGCCGAATAATTTCAGACTTTTTTCTTCCCACGTGAGAACTTTCCTTTGGTTGCTCATAAAAATGTTTAATGTATTCTTCACTTCTGTATTTATAGAAGAAGTTCATAGATATTATACACAAATAGACTTAAAAACCTGGAGGAAACTTTAGGATTAACCTAAAACAGCCCCCTTCGTTTTAAGGAGGAAGAAATAAAACGTAAGAGATTGACTTGCCTAGGGTCACAAGACAGTTTTTAGCTTTTGTGATCTGCCCTGCTCTGTGCTAGGCATCTCGAAAAGTATAGAAGCAAAAGCATGCAACATGATCACTGCCCTCAGAGCGGTTAAATTTAGTCAAGGAGACATAACCATCTAAGATATAGGACAATTACAGAGCATCACAGTATATCACATGATTTAGTGTAAAAAAAATAAAAGTGTGATGAGCTCTGCATGTTAGCTATAGGCACTGAAATAAGAGACACAATGAGCTGAAGTAGTCTGGGAAATGCTTTTCAGCCAGGAACCAACCTGATGGCCTTTTAAAAATGCAGAGAAAAAACATAATGGTTTTCCAGGTAAGAAGAGAAAATATGAGCAGGATTGAGGGGGAAAAGATCTTGCCATGTGTTTGGAACTGAAAAGGAAATCTGCACTGTCATGGTTTATGAGTGTTTCAAACAGCAGGTCATGAAATCATTTTAGTAGGTTTTGACTAGTATTTTTTTAATTAAAATAAAAATATTAAAGTGCATCACACTTAATAAGATTATTTGTTGAACTTATGTTTTATTATCTTCTGTGTTCTAAGTTATGATGTAAATTTCATTTCATACTTCTGGTCACTTTCAAAAATATTTCAAAACACATAGTTCTGAATCCAGATAGAATGAGTGTGAAACTCTTTGTAGCAAAACAGTGAGTGAATAACGTCTCTCCAAGTGTCATTTTCCTTATGTGCAAGAGATTTCCAGCCCAGTCTTTTGCACAGAGTAAGACCTTTAAATGGTACCTCTTGTTTGCTGGCTAGATTGAAGATTTTCAGCCCTGGCTGCATATTAGAATCACCTAAAGAGATTTTTCAGAATACCAATGCCTGGAACCCACCCTCAGAGACCCAGACTCAGTTCTGGGGTAGAGTCCAGGCACCAGTAAGTTTAAAAGCTGCCCAGGTACAGTCATGGCTGCAAACCCATGGTCTGGACCCATAACTGAACACATCTAGCACCTGAGAAGCTTGGTGATATGCTGTCTCTCTTCAAGAGGCATATTCACCTTCTTGCTTTAGGTTTCTAATTCTTTACCAAACAATAGATAGCATACTACTTAGTCAGCAGAATTCTAACTACTTTCTGCTCTGAAAGTCCTCAACTGTGGTGCAATCCACTCACGGTTTATCTCAGTCAATAACACAGCATGGATCCTGAGTCATAATCTCTTATGTGTCTCTCCACATGTACAATTTATGGTCAGTTATCAGCATACAATAGTTTCTGGAGGTGCTAAAAAGCAGTGCCACCAAAAATTCCCTAAGGAAGAAGAAAAGGGCTAGAAGCAAATGGCATTGGAAATCCATAAGCTAAATAATTAGCAAATGACTCATTACATTTCAGCTATTTTCAACCTGATTTTTAATAGTTTAGGTTCTAAATATAGTAATTAGTGATGTGCTTTTTGTAATTTTACATTCAGTAATCCCTAAGTGTTCATATCTCATACATTTTCCCTTGTACAGTCAATTTCTTTGTGTACGAAGCAGGAGAAGCTTTCTTCAAATACAGATTGTCCAAGAGATTCAGAACCACTGGTATTCTGCCTAGTCATTTTGTCTATGTAGATCTTGACTTTTTTTTCTGGTTGGACAAAGGAAATAAATGTAGCATAATTTTGAATCTTGCCAATGGGAGAGAGCAACTAAGTAAGAAAGAAAAAGAAAAAAACTAAACCCCAAAATCCAACACCCAGACATTATGTGTGTCATGATATGACAAAATCAGTACCCAGAACCAATATAAGGCCTTCTTGCCTGAATCTAATCAAGCCTCTAGACCTAATAAGAAATACAAGGGACAAAGGATCAAGTTTAAAAACCACCTCAAGGAAGCAATCAGTCAAATCTAGAATGTTGAACAGTCAATAAGAAAAATGACCTTACTTCTCTATCAAATCAATCGCATGGAAAAGCAGGGGACCAATTATAAAAGAGTGAAAGAGATTTAAGAATCATAATCATGAAATGCAATGTGTGGACTTTGTGTTCTCTTTTGACCAAAGCACCTATGAAACGAACCCTTGGGACAGTCAGAAAAATCAGATTATAGACTAAGTCCAGTATTAGGTACTATAAATGAATTATTCTTAATATTGTTAGATGTGATAATGGCATAACAATTATGTGTAAAACAGAAATGTCATCAGATGTACATACTGAAGAATTTTGTAATCCTGCAAAAAAAATGGAAGGAGGAATAGATGAAAAATGATTGATAATTTTTGAAGCTGGGGGACAGATACATGGAGGTTTATTATCTTATACTTCCCATTATTGTGTATATTTGGAAAGTCCCCTAATAAAGTTACTTTTTTAAAAAAAACCTTGTCTTTGATGTATTTGATGTTGAGTTAACCTTTTATTAAAATCCTTCTCTTGGTTTTGCCAATAGGGCAGTGATAAATATATGTCAGTGTGGGCCTTGGTGCATCTTGAGTATCTTTAGAAACAAGGATTTAGGCTCAAAAGTCTTTTATTATAATATTTTTGGCCAGTATTTACTGGTCACATTCAAAGCATTGTTCAAGTCAGTGCACACTGGAGACAAAGCTCCAAAGCCAATCCTTTTGCTAAGGGATCCCTCAGGGGCATAGGGTTGGACAAAAAGAGGGCCTCTGTGGGAAGAGTACTCAACTACCCAGCACAGCTTGCCCTCTGTATTACACGTGCCTGCTCTACAAGTGTCTCTGTGCCCCAATAACTATCTCCAATGACTAGCTTTGGTTGCCCCCACCTTGGAATGTCCATGGTAAAGTCTACAGGTAAGTCCATAGAGACTAACTGCCTGGATGTTCCTATTTTTTGGTAAGCTGTAGTGGAGATGTGATCTCTTAGCATTTTCCCTGCCCCCACTTTACCCCATCACACTATTTCCCACCCCCTAGAGCAGGTGCACACTCACACACGAACGTACGGACACACACATACCAAGTAAACTTTGCAGTGGTAAGATGCAGCAGGCCAGGACCAGTGAGAGGAGATAGAGAGCAGCCATTCAGCCTGCTTTCAGTCTATGTCTTAGGCCAGTGTTTCTCCAACACTGGTGTCTGGATGTCTATTGGCATATGATTTCACTTTAGAAGAGGGTAACCTTTACTATGTGTATTTAATTTGTTATGAATTAGAAAATATAACGAGCACATCAGTTTCCTGGGTATTACTTCTTCAGATGAAGCTAAGTTTTAAAAAATATCAGTTAAAAAAAACCTAAATGAACAAAAGTATGGCTACTTTGAGGATATGACCAAATTTGCAAAGGTGTTTCATAGACAACTAAGAGTTTTGAAATTCTACCTTTATCTATAGAAGCAGAAAGAGGTTTCACAGCTCACACAATGCTAGCCCAATTGAGCAGGAGCTTCACTAGAAGTGCAAGGTAGTGTAGTAGGTAAGTAAATCCTTTGCCATTTAATAATCACAAGTTCTACTTCTAGTGCCACCATGATGAAGGGACACAAAGCGATTATTTAACCTCTTTAACCCTCACTTTCTTCATCTGTAAATTGAAAATAAGAATGAAGTGTAATGAGTATTAAGACATTCATCTAAAACACTTAACAGTCTCCAACACAACGTTAATGTCAATGCATGTTAGAGCCATCACTAAAGGCACAGAGTTTGTGTTTTCTAGGTATTCTTTTATCTCATTCCCTTTTAGAAAGTTGTGGAATAGTAGGCAGCTGATTTGAAAATTTTCCATTCAGAAACATAACTAACAATATTCAATGTCAGTGCCACTGACCGTAAGTAGTTTTTTTCAGCACGAATTTTTTAACAAGTGAAGTGGTTATTACCCTGCTGATAGTAAGTTTTATCACCTTTTTATCTCTCTCTCTCTCTCTCTCTCTCGTTTTTTGTGGGTTTTTTTGGCTGCGCTGCAAGGCTTGCGGAATCTAAGTTCCCCGACCAGGGACTGAACCTGGGCCCTTGGCAATGAAAACATGGAGTCCTAACCACTGGACCACCAGGGAATTCCCATTTTATCTCTTTTGTAATCAATCACTCATTTTTCATACAATTGATATTTTTAAAAACAATTATACTTGGCCCTTGCAAAGAACTTTTAAAGAATATTTAGAAGTTATAAAATCTCAGTATTTTAGTTTTTTAAAAATATAATAAACATTTGGTTGAGTTAAAAGGGATGTTGTTCAAATTTTTTGGTTTTCTTGAAGTAAGCAAAAATCCTCCATTTTAGAACAAAAATCACTAAAAGAAAACAATTATTCTCAAAATTAGTATATAAAATCATTTTGGTTCCTTATTTTACATAATTATTTGACATATAATATTCACCTTCTGAAGGTTTTCTGCCGATGTTAGATATGTAACTTATATAGATAATGGGCAAGTAATAAATTAATATATGAATAGAAATAAAAATGTTGAATAAGCTCACCGTGGTGGCTATTAAAATTCACTCAACTGTCCTACTGCTGGAATCCACATCACTGTCGGCCTAAAGATCCACCACTGCGTTCACTGGGGCCACACTTCCCTAGGCCTGCACTCAGCCAATGACAAAGAATGGCTGGGGAAATAGTGTGGGCCCAGTCCTGCGCACCTGGGACTCCTCTAACATGTAACTTTGGCTCCAGGACTCATCATCAGCCTGGCCAAACTTTCTCAGAATTGTGCTGCAGTCTGAGATTCTTTATAGCCAATCCTCCTTCCTTCCCTCTCTCCAGGCACAGGTGTGAGAACTGCATCATGCTCAGAAGTCTCCTCCGCCTTCCTCCTTCCTCTTCTTTACCTTTCACTGATATATCCACCAATATATGTGGCAAAACTTATCCCATCTTGGTGCCTGCTTCTTGGTGGGCAAAGACAAACAAACTCAGGTAACATGAATTTGACAGTTAAGAAACAAAAGTAAGAGCATAATTGAGATTTAATTAGAAAGGGTAGGGAAGTTGTAGTACAGCCAGCCTAGGGACATGAGGAAATAGTGTATACTTCTTTTTCTCAATACAGGAAGACTTCCTTGAAGGACCATCATGTACATTACCTGTGAAATAGTGAGAAGCCATCTGCAACTTTGAGAAAGGTGTGACATAGTTACAATGAAGCAGAGACCAGCATTAAGGACTGCCTGGAAAAGAGAACTAAAGATGTTAGCCATAGGAGAGAGAAAGATAAGAATATGAAACAGAATACAAATAAATGGAAAGATATCCCATGCCTTGGATTGGAAGAATTAATACTGTGAAAATGGCCATACTACCCAAAGCAATCTATAGATTTAATGCGATCCCTATCAAAATACCCATGACATTTTTCACAGAACTAGAATAAATAATCCTAAAATTTATATGGAGCCACCAAAGACCCCAAACTGCCAAAGCAATCTTGAGAAAAAAAGAACAAAGCTAGAGGCATAACCCTCCCAGACTTCAGACTATACTACAAAGATACAGTAATCAAAACAGCATGGTACTGGCATGAAAATAGGCACATAGATGAGTGGAACAGAATAGAGAGCCCAGAAATAAACCTTCACACTTATGACCAATTAATCTAAGATGAAGGAGGCAAGAATATACAATGGAGAAAAGATAGTCTCTTCAATAAGTGGTGCTGGGAAAACTGGACAGCTACATGTAAAAGAATAAAAGTAGAATATTTTCCCATACCTTATACAAAAATAAACTCAAAATGGATCATAGACCTAAATGTAAGACCTGAAACCATAAAGCTACTAGAAAATAACATATATAGATCACTCTTTGACATAAATCAGAGCAATATTTTTTGGGGGATCTATTTCCTAAGGCAAAAGAAAGAAAAGTAGAAACAAACCAATGGGACCTAATTAAACTTGAAAGATTTTCACAGTAAAGGAAACCATCGACAAAATGAAAAGAAAACTTACGGAATGGGAGAAAATATTTGCAAATTATATGACCGACAAGAGATTAATATACCAAATACATAAATAGCTCATACAACTCTATATCAAAAAAAAACAATCAAAAAAATGGGCAGAAGATCTAAATAGACATTTTTCCAGAGAAGACCTATAGATGGCTAACAGGCATATGAAAAGATGCTCAACATCGTGAATTATTTGAGAAATGCAAATCAAAACCACAGTGAGCTATCACCTAACACCTGTCAGAATGGCTATCATCAAAAAGTCTACAAATAACAAATGTTAGAGAGGATGTGGAGAAAAGGGAACCCTTGTACACTGTTAATGGGAATGTAAATAGGTGCAGCCACTATGGAAAACAGCAAGGAGGTTCCTGAAAAAACTAAAAATACAATTATCGTATGAATCAATTCCACTCCTGGGTATATATCTGGAAAAACCCAAAAACACTAATTCAAAAAGATACATGCACCCCAATAGTCATAGCAGGACTATTTACAATAGTCAAGATATAGAAGCAACCCAAGTGTCATTCAACAGACACTACTGGATTACATATATCTATATATGGAATATGTCTTAGCCATAAAAAAGAATGAAATTCTGCCATTTGCAGCAACATGGATGGACCTAGAAAACATTATGTTTAGTGAAATAAGTCAGACAGAGAAAGACAAATACTGGATGATATCTCTTATAGGTGGAATCTAAAAAATAATACAAATGAATGTACATGCTAAACAGAAACAGACTCACAGACACAGAAAACAAACTAGTGGTTGCAAATGGAGGGGGGGAGGAACGAATTAGGAGTATGGGATTAGCAGACACAAACTACTATTCATAAAATAGATAAGCAACAAGGATATATCGTACAGCACAGGGAATTATAGCCATTATCTTGTAATAACTTTTAATGGTGCATAGTCTGTAAAAATACTGAATCACTATGCTGTACGCCTGAAACTAATATAATATTGTAAATCAAATATAACTTCAATTAAAAAAAGAATATGAAACAGAAAAAGTGAAAACTAGTGTAGGATTACTGTTTTGGTAAGTCAAAGCAATAATAGCAGTGCCAACTAGAGGAAGAGAAAGAAAAGAACTATTTCCAACTCCTATGGGAAGGGGTTGGGGGAAAGTGAAGGGATCACTGAATCAGAAGTCTCCCTAAGTAGGAATGTGTCACTGTTCAGGAGAATAAAGTGATGAGGCCAGTTGATATAAGCAAGGCTGTTAAGTCTTAGATGACAAACGTGCCAGAATATTCCAGAAGGGAGAAGCTGGATTGCATGGACAGGGGGTGAGATGTTATTGCTCCTGAGAGGAACAAGGAGAGAGAGAGTGAAAAGCCAAAGAGAGGAGGAAGAAAGAGAGGGAGAAGGCCTGAAACTAGATGAGGGAAGGATCCATGAAATTCACCAGCAGTGGAGTTCTCAAAGGACATTGTAAGATTCGTGATAAGAGCTATTCTGCTTTTAGCCATTTGTGCTTTTAGAACCCAGACCACTCCTTCATCTTCTCTCCAGAAATGCATTAAAGTCTGACTAAGTTGCAAATGATTTTAGGACAATTGTTTTTGGTTGGTGTTTGTTTACTTAAAGATAATTCATAGCTGAAATCCCTACTTAGGTTTACATGGTACAGACTAGAGTATCTAAAAAAGCAGAAGCAGGACTTCCCTGGTGGCGCAGTGGTTAAGGATCCATCTACCAATGCAGAGCACACGGGTTCGATCCCTGGTCCAGGAAGATCCCACATGCCGCAGAACAATTAAGCCCATGCACCACAACTACTGAGCCCACACACTACAACTACTGAAGCCCGCATGCTCTAGGGCCCGCATGCTGGAACTACTGAGCCTGCGTGCTGCAACTACTGAAGCCCATGCACCTAGAGCCCATGCTCCACAACAAGAGAAACCACTGCAATGAGAAGCCCACGCACCGCAACGTAGAGTAGCCCCCACTCGCTGCAACTAGAGAAAGCCTGCACTCAGCAACGGAGACCCAACATAGCCAATAAATAAATAAAATAAAATAAAATAAAATAAAAAAGCAGAAGCCTGGGATGTAGATGTGAGCATAAGAGCTTAAGTCCTTCAGGAATTTTCAGAACTCTTGAGAAGGCTTTAGACTTCCATGGTCGTGAATTTGGAAGGCTCCATTTGATATTTGAATTACATTTACTATTATACAATAGAATTCTCAAATTCACCTCATAAAAACACCTTTACGTTTTACAGTTAAGGAACTTGAGGCATATAAAAAGCCTCAGTTCCTTTAAATGCATATCCTGACAAGAATTTGAGTGCAAGAAGTTAATTTAGGAGGTGGGAAAATGAGACAGAAGGGAAGAAAATCATTAAAGAGTATGTTTCCACCATGTGCAACTAGAATTAGTACTGCTGAGAAACTCTGGAGCCAGGGCAGAGCTAGTCCTTCAGAGTTAGCATGCCCAAGGATGAGGGAGCTGGGATATTTAGCTCCTGTCAGGCGCTAGTTGAGTAGGGAGTGGTAATTCTCTGGAACATCCATCTATCCTGTGCTGGGAACGAACTGACTCCAGAGGTGGGAAAGAGCCCTCAGGCAGAGAATAAGGTTCTGACAGTCAGAAGTGTAGCTAGCTTGCATGTAAGTATTACTTGACAAGGGGATTGAGTAGGGCAATCACAGCATCTTCTACATGTAGGTAAAGAGACTTGCAGGGAGTCTCACAGAAGAGTCACAGAGTCAGGACCAGGGACAGCACGGCCTGGGAGTGGGTGGGTGGAGGCGGGTGTATAACTGGTTAAGAGTTAGGCAGACCTAAGTATGAATCCCAGCCCTGTTCTCTAGATTCTGGGCAACCATAGAAACTTACTTAGCCATTCTGATCTTCAATTGCCTCATTTGTAAAATGGGGATAACTAGTTTGTAGGGTTGGTGAAAACGGAATAAAGAAAATAAGAAATTGCCTAGAACAGAGAAGATGACACAATAAATGGTAACTAATATTAATGAGTTATTATTTTATTAAGTGCAATAAACTTGAGGGGGACATAAATAGAAAACAAAAGGAAAAAGCTTTCTTCTTTTCCTCCCACCACTGCCTTCAGCCATGCTATAGGGAATCTCCCCCTCTTACCTCTGGACCATAGGTCAAGCAGAGCCCTCTGTTCTCTGGTCAGTTTCAGTTATTAACATTTTTCAATGATTCTAAGATATATTGGTGTGAAATCAAGACATGTCTTTCAATCTAATGAATCTTAGACTTGATGTAGTACTGAAAACAGGACTCTTTTGGGGAAGGAAAACTAATTTTTCATATATTTAAATGCCTAGCCCAAGGATGATATAATGTGGATAGATATTGAAGCTAGAGTAGAGGTATGTAGAATTATTGTATTATTCTCTCTACTTCTGTTTGAAAATTTCATCACACAAAAATTTATTAAAGTTTATTACAGTCTGATTAAAACTTTGAATTCATACCCAACACTTCTTAAAAATTAGATCAGAAAAGTTAGATTTTCATGAGTTTATTTTTTAAAGGGATATGAAAATAAAATGAGTTGTATTATTTTCTTCTTTCTTATTTTTGTTAGTTTTTATAACCAGTTAGCCTTGTTGTGGCATACAGGGATATAAGCATAAATCAACACAATTTAATCAAATTACATTTGATGAAAATTTAGTAAATAAACATTCAACAGGATGGGGGAAAAAGAAAGGGGAAGAGGTACATTTTTTCAGGTTCACAGGGCCCTAGTTAAGAGTATATTTCTATAATGACTTACTACTAAGAGGGACAATAGTGGGGACAGAACGAACTTAAGGTCAAAATTAAAAGTTCTCAGGTTTTTTTCTGGATACATCATATGTATCTTGTCTTTTTAGATTAGTGCTCCATGAGATTTGAAAAGTAACTTTAAAGTCAGATCCACTTCCTTTTCATCAATACCATTACAGCAAGTAGAATCTGGGTGAAGCAAGTTTTAGAATTAAATAGTAGTTTTTCCTTTTAAAATTGTCATAAAGAAATTTATTGACATTAAATTCTTAGGTCTGAAGCAACTGACAAGGGATTAATCTCCAAAATATATAAACAGCTCATGCAGCTCAATGTCAAAAAAACAAACAACCCAATCAAAACATGGGCAGAAGACCTGAATAGACATTTCTCCAAAGAAGACATACAGATGGCCACGACACACATGAAAAGCTGCTCAACATCACTAATTATTAGAGAAATGCAAATCAAAACTACAATGAGGTATCACCTCACACTGGTCAGAATAGCCATCATCAAAAAATCTACAAACAATAAATGCTGGAGAGGGTGTGGAGAAAAAGGAACCCTCTTACACTGTTGGTGGGAATGTAAATTGATACAGCCACTATGGAGAACGGTATGGAGGTTTCTTAAAAAAACTAAAAATAGAACTACTATATGACCTAGCAATCCTACTCTTGGGCATATACCCAGAGAAAACCATAATTCCAAAATATACATGCACCCCAATGTTCATTGCAGCACTATTTACAATAGCCAGGATATGGAAGCAACCTAAATGTCCATCAACAGAGAAATGGAAAAAGAAGATGTGGTACATATATACAGTGGAACATTACTCAGCCATAAGAAGGAACAAAACTGTGCCACATGGGTGGATCTAGAGAGTATCATACGGAGTGAAGTAAGTCAGAGAAAAACAAACATCATATACTAACACATATATGTGGAATCTAGAAAAATGCTACAGATTAACCTATTTGCAAAGCGGAAATATAGACACAGACATAGAGAATAAACGTATGTACACGAAGCGGGGAAAATTGGGGGTGGGATGAATTGGGAGACTGGGATTGACATATATACAGTACTATGTATAAAAGAGGTAACTAATGAGAACCTACTGTATAGCACAGGGAACTCTACTCAGTGCTCTGTGGTGACCTAAATTGGAAGGAAATCCAAAAAGGCGGGGATATATGTATATGCATAGCTGATTCACTTTGCTGTACAGCAGAAATTAACACAACATTGTAAAGCAACCATACTCCAATAAAGATTATTTTTAGAAAAAAGGCTTAGGTCCCTGAAAACATAGGAGGAGGGATAATGTGGAATATTCACAGATAAGAATAAAGTAATTGTTTAGAATTTTAAGGTTATTGCACAATATATCTCTCACTCACAGCAATTCTTCCTCTAGACCAGTTCTTCCTTCAGTCATATATTCAGTGCCAAGGGCTATTGGAAGTTAGCAGTGAACAAAACAGTCAAAACTCCTAGGTCCATCCATGTTGCTTCAAATGGCAATATTTTATTCTTTTATGGCTGAGTAATATTCCATTGTGTGTGTGTCTATATATGTGTATATATAATGTGTATATACATGTAAAATAGACAAGCAACAAGGGTTACTATATAGCACAGGGAACTATATTCAATATCTTGTAATAACCTACAATGGAAAATAATCAAAATATATATAGATATAACTGAATCACTTTGCTGTACACCTGAAACTAACACAATATCGTAAATCAGTATACTTCAATCAAAAAACAAACAAACTCCTGCCTTCAAGGAGCTTACATTCTCCTGGGGAGAGACAGACAAGAAACACAATAAATAAGTGAAGTGTACAGTATATTAGGAGGTGATACTGTGGAGAAAAAGAAAGTAGAGAAGGGCGAACAAGGGGGCTGGAGGAGCAATTAATAAAATTACTGCAGAGTGGTCAGGGCAGTGACTATCTGGGGAAAAGTGCCCCAGGCAGGAGGAACATCAAGGCCATGCCTCTGGTTGAGAGGCTGGAATAGTCAAAGAACAGCCAGGAGATCAGTGCACCTGGAGAAGAGGAGGGGAATAGATGAGGTCAGTGTCTTTTGAAATGAGCTCCAAATTAGTTCCTTAGTCAGTTTGGGAAATACTATAGTCTCTGTTTCCCTTGGAGAATCACAATGTCCTCTGCATATTAAATGCTCTAGGAAGTCCTGCCAAAAGCAACCTGTTTAATATTTATAACACATGCAATGGATGGAATGCTTGTGTCCCCCCCAAATTCATATGTTGAAATCCTAACACTCAAAGTGACAGTATTAGGAGATGGGGCCTTTGGGACGTGACTAGGTCATGAGGGTGACACCCTTCTGAACGGGATTAGTGCCCTTTATAAAAGGACCCCAGAGGGCTCTCTCACTCTCTTTCTGCCATGTGAAAGCACAGTGAGAAGACAGCTGGCTATGAACTAGGAATCAGCCCCCTATCAGACATTGAATCTGCAGACTCCTTAATCTTGGACTTCCCAGCCTCCAGAATGGTGAGAAATAAATGTTTGTTGTTTAAGTCCCCCAGTCTCTGGGATTTTTGTTATAGCAACCTGAGCAGACCAAAACAATTCAGCCTTTCTCAAACTTTCCTGACCACAGATCTATTCTGTGCCCAGCACCTGTTTTTTGAAATACATATTTTGTAAAAGATTGTTCTAACATGTGAACTCCTAGGATAAAGTGTGTTCTTCTTTGTATCTGGTTAAATATATTCTCAGTAAATATTTGTCAAGTGGATCAACCCTCATTAAGCCACAATTATCTAATGCACAATGAAATTGTGCCTTAAAGGAAGAAACCAAACCAATCATTTCCATTAGGTCCTGTTCCTGTGTGCAGTGGGTAAGCCTTCAGCCTCTTGTAGACAATCTCCCCATCAGACCTGGACATCCTCCCCTGTCCTTTCCTGGGTGAGTAAATTAGGAGGTCCAACAGCCTGGAAACACTCAATTCAAATGCATAGCAGATACCTCTCTGGCTTAGCCAATTCTTGACCTTAAGCATCAGATATGCTCCTGGTTATTAATATATGAGCCTATTCATTGTTTTGCCAATTAGCTTAGTCCACTCTATCAGCGAGGGAACCCCAGGGGGGGGGGAGTGGTGGAATTTGAGGAAACGTTACACTAACACTAACTCCTCATTCTTCTCCTTCAAGCATGGGTAGGAAAAGATATGGGAACATATGTATATGTATAGCTGATTCACTTTGTTATAAAGCAGAAACTAACACACCATTGTAAAGCAACTATACTCCAATAAAGATGTAAAAAAAATAAAGAGTTAATTTATGTGTAAATGAGATCACAGTTCAAATACAACATAATAAAATAGAAGTGCTTTCAAGAGGCCTATGGAATACATATACCGTTTGTATTTCTAAGGACATTACATTTGTTTCTGAGTGGTTAAGAAATTCACAAAATAACAGATATCAATATAAGTCCTGAAGAATGACCTGTTGTTAAGATAGCAGTTAAGTCCATGAATATTCTTAAAGCACTTAGTGCTAACCCATGGCTCCTTCACTGACAACTGGTTACATATTTACTAAACTATGTTATTGCCAACCATCTAGGAAATTCACATTCCCTCAGGGAAATGCACTCTTTAGCTGGTTTCATGTGTGCATAGTTTATAAGAAAAGCATCAATTAGTATAGACTTCAGTAAAAAATATCATAGCTATTAACAACGTCACTTGTGTTACTTTTTTGTTTGTTTCAATACAAAAACCAAGAATATGGAGTTATGTTTGTATGTATGTGATATATCACACACACACACACACACACACGCACACACACATTGGCTGTCTCCCAACCAGTCTTTTAAAATTTCAGACAGGAAAACCTTATCTTTTAATAGAATTATTTCTAATTAAAAATGGGAATTTGGGACTTCCCTGGCGGCGCAGTGGTTGAGAATCTGCCTGCCAATGCAGGGGACACGGGTTCAAGCCCCGGTCTGGGAAGATCCCACATGCCGCGGAGCAACCAAGCCCGTGAGCCACAACTACTGAGCCTGCGCGTCTGGAGCCTGTGCTCCGCAACAAGAGAGGCCGTGATAGTGAGAGGCCCGCACACTGCGAGGAAGAGTGGCCCCTGCTTGCCGCAAACGGAGAAAGCCCTCGCACAGAAACGAAGACCTAACACAGCCAAAAATATATAAATAAATAAAGAATTATTAGAGAAAACATTAAAAAAAAGAATGCAAGTGAAATAAAGAATTTACAAATAAGCAAAATCTACATTTTCTACCACGAGATCATTGCTAAAGCATCTACTAGAAGATATAATTTAGGAGGAAGGAAAATAAGCCTAGAAGAAGGGTCTATATACTGGAAAGAATGGTAAATTAATAAAATGTTAAACAGTAGCATAAATCAAAATCAAAATTTTCTTTATAAAATGATGATATATACCTGAAACTTATATAATATTGTACATCAACTATACCTCAATTTAAAAAATAAGATAATGATAGTTTCTAATTTTAAATGTTTTAAAAAAAACACCCCCCCCCCAGAAAAAACAGAACAAAATGCTGGCCAATAATAGTACATGAGGCAGAAGGGTAACTTGTTAGTGTTCTAAGGTCTTTGTATGTCCAGGAGGGAGACACAGGGTTTTTTTTTTTTAATCTTGAGACTTGGAAAGCTAAATATAAATGATAATTTTTAAAGACAAACACTAATAAATGAAAATAGTATATAAATTCAGAATATGTGAAGGGGGAAAATAGAATAAGGAGAAATAAAAAGTAAATGAACACTAACTCATTTACACTAAAGTTCATTTACACTAAAAAGTAAATGAACACTAACAACTAAATTCAATTTCACCAAAACTAAAATCACAGAAAAAGTGGAACCTAAATAGACGTCAAAATGTAATAGTATAAAAATAATTCCAAATATCATAATAATCATCATAACCATATGATCGATGATCATAACAAAAATATAAATAGATTAAACTCAGTAGTTCAAAGATCTCTTTCTCTCTGTGCTCTCTGTATCACTATACACTTATGAATTTTATTTACTGAATACATTAGAATGAATTATATTATTATTCTTTTTGGTGCTCAAATTGTCCCAAATTTGGCCCATGAAAGCATCTTCTGGCTGACTTCTGCAGCTTTTTGACATTATCAGTTAGTCTTTGGTATTTGCTTACTTGCTGTCATAAGAAAAATGGAAAAATGAAAAGAAAGTACTTCTTTACAGAAGAATGCAGGCTAATAAATGCAAACAGTACCATAGAATTGGAATCATTACCATTTTGTAATTCCCAATGTATTATTTGATCAAGGTAAAAAGTAGTTTTAAAAATTATATGAAAGGTTATCAAGGAACAGTATGTTCTCAGAGTGCAACATTTCATTTCATCTTATAGCAAAAAGGGAATGTGGGTTTATCATGGAGATTGATAGGTGATAGCAAGAACTAACTTACCAGTAGTTGCTTCCTGATGTGGTCAAGTAGCAGAATATAACGTCACCTATGAAGTAGTCTTGCCAACAATGTTTAATCTGAACCTAATCAAACCTTAAGACACAGCTTCTGGCCATCCCCCAGCCACCACATCATCTGCAATAGTTGATGGCTTCTACAGACCAGCTCTCACCCACCTATGCCCTCCAGCAATGGTGAGCCACTTCTAGAGACCACACTCAGCTTGCCCACACCTTCTGAACTGTCAGGTGTTTCTAATAGACTAGCTCTGGCCGCACCCTCTCAAAACTCTCTTCACCACTAGGAGGTTTTTGAAGAGACCTTTCCCTCTTCAAAGATGTCTGAATCTCAGCCTTGGCAGTGGGAGCTTGGGAGGCTATGCACCTGCTACTTCTGGACCTGTTAGCTTCATCTTTCACTCCTTTTAGTAGATAACTACCTTCTATTACTTAATGATTCTTTATATTAAAATTTCCCTGTTCAGATAATTGATGTGTTTTTTTTTTCCTGACAGGACCCTTGCTGATTATACCACACAACAAACAAAAGATCAGTATTCATAATAAATAAGTGACTCCTACGAATCAATATGAAAAAGACAATCTAAAAGAAAAATCAAGAAAAGATGTAAGTAGGCTTTTTACAGAAGAGAAAAATTAATGGCCAATCACTATATAAAATGTAAAAACTGTTCAACCTCAGTAGAATATCATTTCACAGTGGTTGTGGAGAGCTGTTGGATCAATGGAAACTTGATTCAACTTGATATCGCTGGTGAGAGGGAAGACCAATTTGGCAATATCTCTAAAAGCTGGACACTGTTATAGCAGGTGACCCAGCAGTCTCACTCCTAACTTTGCACCCAAGAGAAACTCTGGGCATACGTACACCAGGAGACACAAGAATGCTCCTCATCTCAATACTCCTAACAGGAGGGGGAAGAAAAGGAAAAACAAATGTCTGTAGAGACAGCAGAAGAATGGATAAATAAATTATAGTGCATTCACATAATGGAATATCACAAAGATGTTATAATGAACTCAGAAAAAATGCAACACAATTGATTACTCTTGGAAACATAATATTGAGTAAAGAAAGCAAGTCCAAGAAGACTACTTAGGGCTTCCCTGGTGGTGCAGTGGTTGAGAGTCCACCTGCTGATGCAGAGGACACGGGTTCATGCCCCGGTCCAGGAAGATCCCACATGCCGCGGAGCAGCTGGGCCCGTGAGCCATGGCCGCTGAGCCTGCGCGTCCGGAGCCTGTGCTCTGCAGCAGGAGAGGCCACAACAGTGAGAGGCCTGCGTATCGAAAAAAAAAAAAAGAATTCAACCAGATTATAGCTAATTTTGTCAAGTCTACTGCACACTCAATTGCAAGATGATAAGGATGTACCATCTTTTGAAAGTTAAGTTATAATGGCTTTGATGTCACTTCATTTAACACAACAAGCATATATTGGACAATTGTTTTGTACAAAGGATTGTGTGAGTACTGGAAAGTATATCAAAGTGGGTAAAACAGAATAGTTATTTCTAAAGGGGGAAGCTTTCTTCTAAAGCAGTTGGAAACAAGTGGTATAGAGTAACAAAACCAAATATGATGGTAATGTGGAAGGGGAGAAGGGGAGAAGTTTCATTTCACCTCAGGGATATAAGATTTGACTTGGCCCCTGCAGAATTGATAAGAACTTGAGAGGAGGATATGTACACGAAACAAAAATAGATTCTAGCAAAGACAAAGAGTTGTATAGTCTTAATACAGAAGTACACATATACCATGTAATTCACAATGTATATCACAAATATAGTAAAGGATTACTATTTTCAGTATAACAATAGACCTGTTAAGAAAAACACTAAAACCCCCAACAGAAAAACAAGTGAAAGATACATTTACAAAAGAGGAAATGTATGTGACTGGTAAACCATGAAATATGTTCAAGCTCACAATCAAAGAAATGTAAATTCAAACCACTGCAAATTTTTAAGCATTTTGAGTTGCAAAGAGTTTCAGAGATACTGTTCCAGATCTTCAAGGTATAATAAAATGGGCACTCTTGCATAAACTGGTACAACCTTTCTAGAAAGCTGTTTCATAATATAAATTAGGAGCCACAGAAACGTTCATATCTTTTGTCTCCCCAAGTGATTCTACCTCTACAAATCTGTCATGAGGAAATAACAGAAGTATGTCTAAGGTTTATGTACAATGATTTTCACCATAAAAAGATCCCTAAAAAAGAAGATGGTTAAGTAAGTTATTGTACACATTTCTGATGGAATGTCAGTTTACATGTATATATGTATATGCATTTCTCTATGTATCTATACATAGAGAAACACTGTATAGAAATGCACCAAAATGTTTATAATAGTTATCTCTGGATGAAATTAGATTTGTTTTCTTCTCTATATTTAATTTTCCACATTTTCCTCAATTGAGCATGTAATACTTTTATCATTAGGAGAAGATAACTCTTCAAACGAATTTGGTATCTTTCTATCCTTCCCTCTTCTACATCTAATCCAACACATTATAAATACAACCACATGTCTATGATAGTGTGGTCTCCACCTTGGAATTCATGTTTCCTTTGCAAAGCTTTCAGCACTTCATAGGTAGTAGCACTTGCCCAAATCAAATCCAAATCTTCCCTCTGCTGCTTCTACTTCACAGAAATTTCTCTCAAGGCAAGACCCCTGAGTTATCATCAGAGATTTATGACTTTGCTACTCCACACCCTAGGGCGTTCATCTGAGAACTAACACAAGGAAGAGAAAATGGGACTTTGATATAACTTTATAAGCAAGAATTACCTCAGGTAAGAACTTTTTTCTTTAAATTCCATGCTTCCATTCATGCAAAACAGATCAGCTGCTTGTGTAAATCTAAGTTCCCTTTATCCAGTCTACTTAGAAGACGAGACACCTGAAATTAGTGACCAAATGCAATGAAGCCTGACTCTATCAGAGGAACCCTCACCATACATGTTAACACCTAATCCTTTTAAACTAGAATTAAGGAAATGATGGGTAGGGAATACTTCCATATATTTGGGGAATCTTGTAAATCTACGGTAATTTTATTCACTCTCAGTATTTGTGTTAGATTCCATAAGACCAAAGTGGGGAGCAGGGAGGAAAGGCAAGTGCTGAGTTCCAATGTAAGACAATACAGCCTCCGTAGAGAAGTGTGCATCTAAATTACCTTCACAGAAAACAAGAGCAGCTGCACTGTTAGTGTTTGGACAGAGACCAATATTGGGGAAAGCTATGTAGCTAGCGAGAAACTCAGTCCACAGCCTCAAGCATAAGGGAAAACTTACCTACTTTTCATGAATTCAATCCAGGTTTTATCTTAAAGCCTATCTCACTGGAGGTCAATTCTATCTGGGACATTAGTAGGACCCCTAATCCCATCTCAGAGCTTTGTCAGAAACAAGAGGCACGACGGCTGTCTGGAGACAAAAGACTTCGAATATTCCTTTTGCCATGGCTGCTGCGGGCATCCTCATTCATCAAGCCTGATATGGTCTCTTAAACCCTTAGCTTGCATGCGTTGAGCAGGCCTTGGGATCTTCCAGGAGGCTGGCAACTCTGGTACTTAGGATCTCACCTCCATAGGCTTACCTTGCAGCCATGCCTGGAACGACAGATTCTGGATGCTGTGAGCCCCTTCTACTCCCTACTCCCAGGGGAATCTCATTCCGGGCTGAGGAAGTCCCCTCCTGCCTCAGCTACTCCATGCTCTTCCACTTCTTTTCACAAACCCTCTACTCCCTCTTGCTCTTTCATAATTAGCTGTGAAAGCTCACTATACCCAGGGCCTAAATCTTAAAACTACTTTTTCTTTTCTCAAGGGCAGGAAGGGTTGTCTCTTTAAACTCTCCTGGATGGTGAAGAAGTATAATATTTCGATTTATATTTCTAGGGCATCAAAGATAAAACGAAACAAAATTTATGAAGTGTCTAAATTGAACACATCTGAAAATTCACATCCTGCCTTCCCCATGTTTATTTTCTCAAGTCATATATTTTTATGTGCCTCCCAATCACGCTAGTTCCACATTATTTTTATCCACTCATTTTTTCCTTCCTCAAGCCATTTTCAGGTGCCTGAAGCACACACACCTTCGTGCCTCTTCTCTGTTTACCCGTTGAAGCAACTTCGAGATCAAGACAAGTGCTTTTGTATTTCACCCACTTAAATCTTATATTTATGTCTTTTCAAGTTATTCTAAATTCTTGATTTCTCTCTCTTTCCATTCTCTACTTGTGGTTTCTTTTGAGCATCTTGTGGGATTAGGAAGTGCTATCAGGATAAAACATCTAGTACAGATGGCATTGCCCTGTCAGAATCTTGTCCCACAAGCCCTTCCTGAAATACCCCGGTATTCTGTTGTACACAAGTGTACAATTCCTTGAGCCAAAGGCAACAATGGGCAAACAGAGGTTTGCACTTTCTCTTACCCTGAGAGAATCGTGCCTTCCTGTGTTAACTCTGTGACCTCTTCCTACCCTCAGGTTACATTCCTTCCCCTCTAGGTGTGGAGATCTGGTCTGAGAAATGCTGTGATAGCAGCTTTTCCATCCCCACGAGGACATTCACTGTTCAACCTTGAAAGGCAAATAAACCTCAGCATTTGAGTGTTTCCAGTACATTTCTTTCAGCAAAAGGTGTGTCATGAATTTCATTTTTAAGACTTTAGAGCTTTTCCTATTATTTATAATATTAGTGAAGACAATTCTAGCTGCAATTAACAGAAACCAACCGACGGACAGGACAGAAGCCAAGAATCAGCAAGCATCCAGGAATCTCTGTCTCCTCTCAGTTTGGTCAGTGTATCTACTGACTCCTTCTCTCTTGGTACAGCCTGGGTTTTTCACTTTTCCATTCACAGAGCAGCCCTTATTTACAAGAAGGAGGAGTTTCCTGTTTTTGCTGCTGTTGTTGCTGCTGTTTTCACTAGAAGAATCGAACTGGTTATTTTAATTTTTTTTTAGTTTTTTATTCGTTTATTTTTGGCTTCGTTGGGTCTTCGTTGTGGTGTGTGGGCTTCTCATTGCAGTGGCTTCTCTTCTTGTGGAGCACGGGCTCTAGACATGTGGGCTTCAGTAGTTCTGGAGGGCGGGCTTAGTAGTTGTGGCTTGCGAGCTCTAGAGAACAGGCTCAGTAGTTGTGGCGCACGGGCTTAGCTGCTCCACAGCATGTGGGATCTTCCCGGAACCAGGGATCAAACCTGTGTCCCCTGCATCGGCAGGCGGATTCTTAACCACTGCGCCACCAGGGAAGTCCCCGAATTGGTTATCTTTAAAGATTTTTGTTCAAATTCCACATAGGAGCATTTGGTTTATTAAACCAAGTAGAGTTCAAGTTTGGAATCTTAAGTAAGTTGTTCCATTTTTCACGTTTTAAGATTTTTTAAATAAAAACTAAAAAACCGAACAAACCCTAAAATGCAGCAACAATAGGATTGAGCTTGTTTCTTCTACCCATACTGAGCTTTAAGCAAACAATACAGGATTGCCCAGGCCAACTCCACAGTGGCTTAAATACAGATGACTTATTTCACCATTATCAAGGGGCATAAAGTGAAATGATCCTAACTAGATACGATGGAGTGTGGCTCTGATTGACACCTCTGATTTAGTTCAAGTAGTCTAAATAGCTGAATCCAAGGGAAGCCAAATCTCCATTGAAAGCAAGCCTCCTGCCTCCCAGCTGTACCCAAGTGAGGAAGGAGGAGGGGGGATGCATGGAGCAGGAGGTGGCACCCTGGTGGGCTCTGGGCAAAGTCTTCGGGAGGATTACCTTTCTACCTCACATTCAACTACTGTGTTCCCAGCCTCTTTTTATTTCTCTGATCTGAAAGTTGCTTAGAGGCCTGGAATTTCAGTTTATCCCAGATGTCCTAATGAGCTCATCTTGGACTGAGCTCCAGCTGCCCTGCGGGAGCGTAAATGTTAATACTTAGCATGATAATGACACGCATTATCTCATGATCATTCACTGGAGGCGAACACAAGGCTTTATGTTGAAAGAGAAGACGAGGGAAGAGAGTCTGGGTGGTGCTATTGTGTGAAGAGACCGAAGCATACCTGGAATTTGAGGTTAAGATGTAGCCTAAAAGGGCTTCCACCCAAACTGTGGAAGGCATCTCCATGTCCACTGAAGTATTACATCCCAGCAGTTCCTTTGCATTCTGTGCAAGGCTGCAAAATAGGGATGGCTTTGCTATATTCCACAAATAATTTGAAACCCAAATAGCTTCTCTGGAATATTCAAAATTAATACAGATGAGATATTTCTATCAATGCCCATTCCCTATTCATGCAGCCATGGCTTCCATAACAGGTTTTTACAGACTATTCTCAACTTCCAAACAAGTCTCTTGCTCTTTGTGTTGTTGCACGTTGGGATGCTGCTGCAGCTGGAGGGTAGGTTTGTAGGCTCTAGAACCAGACTCCCTGGTTCATCTTCCTGGCTCCTCCACTTAAACGGGGCAAGTTACCTAAATTTTCTGTGCAATGGTCATGTCATCCTAAAAGTGGGGACAAACACACAATAACAGTGCCTAATTCACAAGAGGATCAAAGGAATTTTAGAAATTCCTTGGACAAGTACCTAGTGGACTATAAACCCTTGCCGGTCTTAGATATGGCTATAATTTGTAAAAATCAATGGGATTTTGACATACATGAAGAAAATTTAAAGTCTAGATAATATAGAAAAAATTGTAAGTCTTGATTTTAAAACTAAAAATAGCTGTTCACAAGTTGCTCTGTGGCATACATCTGGTAAGAGCTGATACTTGAGTTACATTCAGGGCCATCATGAGTAAAAGAGTAAGTCTTGCCCTGCTTCTAAGGTCATTGTATTTTAGAGAAACAAACATCCTAGCTTCAGGCCCTTCTGTGGCCACAATTTCTTGTACCCATGAAAGATGGGATGAAGCATCCTCTTTACCAAGACTTCTACTGGGCACAAATCGATTACTTTTTCCGTCTTTTTCTTACCTAAGATGGATTGGTGTGCTGATAGCCTACAAAATTTCAGTTTCATCCAGTAACAAATACTTTAGGCTTATAAGAATATAAATGGCATGTTTTTAAAACAGAAATTCAGGAAATACTGAGTTACAGTATCAGAAAAGAGGAAGGTTGAACCACCCTTGGTTATCCAAAAAGCCAACAGATTCAAAATTTGAGAGCTCTCTCTCCTTTTGTGTTATGGAATGAATGAGGGAATAATTTCCTAAGCGATGAGGCCACGTGACATGTAGATTTAGTGACAGAACACACCCAAAAAGGAGTTTGGAGAGACTCCAAGAAATCTTGGTATGGAAAACATGACACCAGATAAAAAGCTTATATTTTCAAAGATTTGCATCTTGGTCATAGCATGTAAAATGTAATTCCTATTATAATAAAAATAAACATTGTTTTTCTGTTATAGTACACTTTTAAATTTTCTGTTATACATAGATAAGAACTTAAAGACAACAGATAAAAATGAAAGCAGATGGAGATGCTGGAGGATAAGATTGTGAAAGGATCATTTTTTTTCCTTCATTTTGATTTTATGTGGTTTGGACAATAAATTTTAAAAACTAAAAAATGTAGGAAAACATTGTTTTCTCTTTATTAATTCAAATGTTGCTTACAACATTTCAATACAAAGAACTGAATATAAATTTAACTGTAAACATTTTAATGATGATCATTAAAAGTCCTCCTAATTGAAAACAGAACTGAGAAAGTGAAATAGTGCTGAAGGATTCAGAGTTAAATTCAATCCATAATTCCAGCGGCTTTTTAGACTGTAAGTACCTCCAAGAGTCTATTCATTCAAGAGAAAAAGTGGACTGTCAAATGTAGAAGAGCATGTTAATTGCTTCAGAAATAAAAATAACTTTAAAATAAACACCTTTTGTTCCCAATTATTAACATTGAAGCATCCATTTTAAATGTCCTAAATTTCCCTGTCATTGATTAAAGCTGATCTTGTCAGCAAATAAATGTCGAGAATAAATACAATACTTAGGGCTTCCCTGGTGGCGCAGTGGTTGAGAATCTGCCTGCTAATGCAGGGGACACGGGTTCGAGCCCTGGTCTGGGAAGATCCCACATGCTGCGGGAGCAACTGTGCCCGTGAGCCACAACTACTGAGCCTGCGCGTCTGGAGCCTGTGCTCCGCAACAAGAAAGACCACGATAGTGAGAGGCCCACGCACCGCGATGAAGAGTGGCCCCCGCTTGCCACAACTAGAGAAAGCCCTCGCAGAGAAACAAAGACCCAACACAGCCAGAAAAATAAATAAATAAACAACTGTGGGGTTTAAAAAAAAAAAAAAAATACAATACTTAAATACAAAACAATAAACTTAAGAAATACCGATCCAATGGAAAATGTGGGAAACATTCAAGAGATAAATTATACATCAGCAGAGAACTGTGGCACTATCGCTCCCTTGTAAATTGCAATGAACTTTTCAACCCTGAACTTCTTTCTCAATCATATAGTGAAGTTCTTTTCCAGAGCCTCAAGCAATCTTACCTCCTTAGACAGCCATTTGCCTGCCAAAGATGAATAGGAAGATTAGTGAATCTATTTGCTTACTAAATAAATTAGAATGAAGGTCACCCATTGAATACTGTCGGCATGGTATTGTCATGACTGCTATAGATAAGGTCGCCCTACAAATATAGTGAGCAGTCCACCTGGGGCCTCAGGGAAGGTTTTACAGCCAAGGTAGAAAATGAGTTTCCTCTCATAAACTAATACCCACAGATGATGGCTGAGGGAGGAGTCTGTGGAGAGGGATTATGAGGTCACCTCCATAATTAGTGATGTCTGGCACAGGCATGAGTTGGCCGTGTGTGGAGTAGATGAAGGTGCAATTACAGCTTAAGGGCACATGTTTTATATTCCTGTAACATCTTCAAGCTATGCCTAATTATCTGCAGTTTCCTTAGTGTATCTTGTTCTCTCTAATCCCTGTGCCTTTGCTTGTGCTACTCCCTGTGCCTGGTACACCCTCCTGGGTCTGGCTTCACGGCTATGAGGCTCTGTGAGTTCCACGTAAAGACAGAAATGTGAGTAGAGACAGACAACTCTCCTCTTTCTGTTCCAGGCAAAAACGATTAAGGAAATGTAAAAATAGGGACTGAGGACGTTATCAGCACTGGAAATGAACCATTGAAATACCAGAAATTTCAAGAGGTATCTATCGGATGCAGAGCAGATGGGTCCAGATTGAAGAACAGCACAGAGTCTGGCTATGGAGTTCATCACGTTAAGGAAGAAGCCTGGCCTCTGAGAAAATGAGGTGGAAAAAAAATCTCACAAATAATTCCTTGATTGGAAGGGCAAAGGCAGGTTGTGAGATAGATGGGAGGAACTGGGGGCAGGAGGGACAGTTCAATCCAGCTGGCTCAGGGTGTTGGGAGAGAGGGTGGTTGATGGGGGTAGGAAGGACCCCAGAGTCAGGGCAACTCCACTAAGCAAAGAGCCAGCAATGGAATGGGAGGGCACCAAGCACCTGAAATACAACTGGAATCTGGGCCCAGCCATGTTGAGGGGTCAGGAGCCGAGCAGAGAAGATCTCTACCAACTGTGACACTTGTTTATTTTTTCCCAGAGAAAACTTTAAAATTTTTTTTAATTAAAAAAAAAAGTTTTAAAAATGAAAGTAATATTAAAGTTAAGGGAAACCAGAAATGTATAAAACACAAAGCTGCCTCCAATTTATGTCCAACGTATACATGCACCCACCCATAAACTTTTCAAAAGATCACTTTTTATGACCTGATTTATATTACTCCAAACATGTTTTATGCATATATACGTCTCTACTAACATATTTAATAAATGGGTTCATACTATTTTACAATCTGATGTTTTCACTCAAAACATATTTTGAAAAACCTTCCATGACGGCACATCATGACTGTAGAGTATTTGTTGTATGAATACACCATGATCTACCTAATTTGTAGTATACAAATGTATAAGTTGTTCCCAATGTTTCTGCAAATATAAAAAATGCTGTTGTTGTATATATGTGAATATTTCTAATGGACAAATTTTTCTAAGTAGAGTCATTTGCTCAAAAAACAAGCATATTTTAAATTTTAATAGATATTATCAAATTTATATTCCCACCCACAATATATAAAACATAGGAGAATCTTTCCCCACACCATTGACAATAGAGGGATATCATCAAACTGAATGTCTAACAGCACAGAACTGCTTAAGGCAACTATGTCATACCTACGTGAGAAATGTATGCAAATATTTAAAATTATTGTGTAAAAGAATATTTAATCATATAAGAATATGCTAATGATATATTTTCAAGGAAGAAAAAGATGCAAGAAAATACTATTCTTATGCTTATATTATGATACTGTTCTTATAAAGCTTTTCTGAACTTTAATTTCTTAACCAGTACAATTAAGTCCCATTTTGATAGGATCAAAACGAGATAATTTTCTTGAAAGAGATAAGTAAACCACAAAGTTTCTGACAAATTATGTTTCTCTCATTGAAACTAATGCTGACATTTTCCCCAAAGTTGTAAGTCAATGGTATAATGCAGACCAAACCCACTGGGTTTTGTACATAGAAGGCCAACCAGAGGCATAGTGAATGGACACAATTTTTGCTCTGTCTGTAGGCTGCCTGACGATTTTGGCAAACATGGGGACCCTGAGGACTTAAAGACTCGACATGGGACAGGCTGCACAGATTTGCAGAGGGTGTGAGTTTTCCCTCAAGAGCTCTCCCAGGCTCCTTTTCTTCACATTTCCAACCTACCACTTCTAAGAGCATTTGTCTTTTCTGTAGAATTTTTCCTAACCACCCAAGTCTCAAATTATTTTTCCTTTTCTTACATTCTTCTCTACATCTGAACACGCGATTTCTCAATGGCTTGCATAGATATTTTACTGCCTTGTACGTGTATGTCAGCTTTGAGTCAGGCAGATTCAGTCCAAATTTCTGTCCTACCTAGGGCCCATTTAATACGTGTGACCTCAGGCTAGTTACTTAACCTCTCTGGGCCTCAAATTCTTCATATGAAATATGGGGATCACTGAATTTATCTTAGATGATTATGCATGTAAAGTACTTTATACAGTGTCTAGTACAAAATAAGATTGCAATAAATGTTAACATTGTTGTTATCGGTATAATTATTTCTACTATTATACTTAAAGGCATGTGGCCAGATCTTATCCCAACAAGATTAAGTATGCAATACTTGTTTTAAATGAATTTATCTAGATTTATATATCTTTTATAAATTTGGCCCAGTATTATTTTCTTTAGATGACATTTTGTATAGGTTCATACTCAAACTTGCAGTATTAAAATAATAAAACACGAAAGACTACAAGG
Source organism: Neophocaena asiaeorientalis asiaeorientalis (assembly GCF_003031525.2). Taxonomy (NCBI): domain Eukaryota; kingdom Metazoa; phylum Chordata; class Mammalia; order Artiodactyla; family Phocoenidae; genus Neophocaena; species Neophocaena asiaeorientalis. The sequence goes on along the minus strand of NW_020174704.1, from coordinate 3,515,737 downwards.
CAAATACTTCTTTGGGGATAGAAGATGGGAGGTGGGAAGTTGAAGTAAGAGGGAACATGTGGAAAAAAAAGAATGTGCATGCTTCTCAAAAAAACATGCCCCAGACCTGAGGAACTATTAACCAGGCTGAGGTGTGTCAGGAGAAAAAATTAAAATCTTCACAGCAGGATATAAAACATTGAAAGCTAAGATACATGCATATGTAGATAGATAGAAAGATATAGAGATATATAGACACACACATAGATACAGGTATATAATATATAACATATGTATATCTCAGCCCAAGTTGAACTCTTCGGCATTTCTATCACATTATGAGCAGTTCCCAGATATTGTACTTCCCTCTTAATCAACCAAGCAAGTGTCATTCAGAGTTTAGGTCTCAACAAAAACGTCTGGGCTAAAATTTGACTTAATGATGTCAGAGAGTCTCAAAGCAGTTTGCACTGAGTGAAGCAAAACATCGCTTCCAGTCTCCAGGGTGCTTATCCTCAGCGGAGAAGTACTGAAGCATATGGTAAAATTTCCAGCAGTGCTCCTTAGTTTTAGAATGATTTCAACAACTTCAAAGCCTTCCTTTGTTTCACATAGCCCTACTTGCATGTTTTCAGCCCAATCATGGGAGAAACGAGCTGCCTGTTTTTAAACAACATCCCTCCTTTGCAGCTGGTAACAAGCTGCATCTGGGCAAGGCTGCTAATTGGCAATTTTAAAGACAGGTGGAGCCAACCAGTTCTGAGCAACGGTCAACAGCCCCGATGTCTAATGGGAAAGGCAACATTGGGGATTAATAGTAGAATGTGTCTATTTTATCTACTTACCTATTTTATTCATTTTAAAGGAGTGCATTTAAAAGAGTAAGCCACACAAAGAATCCATTTCTTACAGAAAGCACAAACTGTATTTTAACATCCTATACTTAGTATGAGGTAAGTTGCAATATATATATAGTATGAAATTATTTTAACCCCACTAAGTGCTTTGATATGGAACCACTCAAGGAACTTAAATTCATTAAGTTTACCCAATGTTTGCTTTTTCTCAGACTCAGTTAAACTGATATTTCAGATGTAAGAAGAACTAGATTTCTAATAGGATTTCAGTGCCACATTGGATATTGATTAATATTTGCCTATTTACTAACCATAATCAATTTCAAAAATATAATCAATGCACTCTGATCATACTCAGAAGCGTAATTCTTCCTATTAGGGAGTGAAACCGTTATGGAAGGGAGAAGGGCAGAGAAAGAGAAAGCAGAATCCTTTTACCTGTACGGAGTCAGCAGCGATGCACCAGCTTTGCATTCCTGGGGTCAGCTGCTGAGTACCACTGCTGCTAAAAATATTCCACAGCTTGAATATTATAACACCCAGAAAATTCGTAGAATAGGAAAGGTTATATACCCATTTTCCAGAGCATCTTGGCCTATCAAAGGATTTGAGTAGATCCTCTCTCTCCAGCTTAACAGAAAACTCTGGGAAGAAAATGATACAGGAGGAGGTATCCTTCCACACACCTGGCATCATCTTTTACCTGAGGGGAAACTTTGGGGTCAGGGTTGATTTTTATTTGCGTTAATTAAAACTTTTGAAGTTTTTAAAGATGTAAGTTGTAAATTCATGTAAAGTTTCCACGAGTGATCCACATAAACTTCATTTTATTTTAAAAGAAAATAATGTTTGAAGGTAATTCTGAAGGTACATTATACACAAAGCATTTACTAATACTAAAATGAATAAGGGAAAATATACCCTTATATATATTAATATAATCAGAGATCACTATATTATACTTACACATTTCCTTTGGGTTTATTTCTCTGTGAGATTTTATAAAATCACATTTAATTTTCATATTTTAAAACTGTATGTCATTAATTTGCAGAGCTACAACTTTTTATATCCAAAATCTAGAGAATAAACCTCTTTACTTTGTAAATTCAGCATACTGCTTTCTGCTATCATTGTCTTCTTACCACCTAAATATGGAATATAATTATTTCTTTTAAGGTTAGAAAAGTCAAAGTTGGAATTGAGTTATTTCAAACATAACTAAATTACTGATTAAATTTACCCATGAAATAATGTTTGCGGGAGACTGCATTTGATAAAATATTTCAATAGTCTCCATCTTGAAAAAGCTTCAAGAGAATTCATGGCTGTCCTAGAGTTCACCAATTCATCTGTCTGGATGCAAAGAAGTAAATGAGAAGACCTTTAAGGATCGTTTTGAGCTCCTGAGTCTATAAAACCTCAGGAGTAGAAGCAAACCATGAGTTTCTTACATCTACTTGGAATCACAGAGAACAGCATATTCTTACTTAATACAGAGAACCTGGCCTCCTCTCTACAACACAGATGCCTCTCACAGAGCCAATAGCTCTCCGAAGGCCTGTTAATAAACTAACCTGAGTGCCTGCTACGTACAGCAAGTCATAATGTTAGGGGCCAGAGGGCAGGAAAGATGGACATAGTTCCCATCCTGAGGTGGCACAGAGAGTGGGAAAGGTTTAATAAATACCTATTTTCAGCTTTGCTACATGAAGCAAAAAGCTATACAAAAATACCAGAAATATTCAACAACTAACTTTCTTCTTTATACAAATATACATACAATCCTCTAATCTACCATAGGGGAAAGTTGAGTGTAGCTACAAAAGAAAATATATAGTCAAATACATCACACATATTTACACATATATGTAGGGATAAGTATACACACACACACACACACACAAACACAAACACAAAACTGATAAAGACAGCCAGATGCTCAGAGTAGGAATCTGTATTTGGCCAAATTAAGATTGTTTTTCTCAGGGAACCCTTGTACACTGTCGGTGGGAATGTAAATTGGAGCAGCCAATAGGCAAAACAGTACTGAGGTTCCTTAAAAAGTGAAAAATAGAGCTACCATATGATCCAGCAATCCTACTCCTGGGTATATATATGGAAAAAAGAAAAACTCTAATCCAAAAGATACATGCACCCTAATATTCATAGCATATTCACATATGCACCCTAATATTCATACTATTTACGTAGCCAAGACATGGAAACAACCCAAGTGCCCATCAACAGATGATTGGCTTAAGAAGATGTGGTTTATATATACAATGGAATATACTCAGCCACAAAAAAAATGAAATATTGCCATTTGCAGAAATGTGAATGGACCTAGAGAATATTACACTTAGTGAGGTAAGACAGAGAAAGTCAAATACTGTACAATAGCACTTACACATGGAATCTAAAAAATAATACAAATGACTCTACATACAAAACAGAAACAGACTCACAGACATAGAAAATGAACTTATGGTTATCAAAAATGTAAGGGAGGTGAGGGCTGGGATAAATTAGGAGTATGAGATTAATAGATATAAACTACTATACATAAAATAAACAGGCAGCAAGGATTTACTGTATAGCACAGGGAATTATATTCAATATCCTACCTATAGTGGAATATAATCTGAAAAAAAAATAACTGAATCACTTTGTGGTACACCTGAAACTAACACAATGTTGTAAATCAATTATACTTCAATTAAAAAAGATTTTTTCTCTTTACATTGCCGTATTTTCTAAATATTCAAAATTGTGTGGCTTTTATTTTGATAATTATAAAAAGTTATTAAAATACAAAATAAACTTAAATCTGGACTTTAATTTTTTTTCACATTTTTAAAAGCTCATTTATCTTCAAGGAATTTGAAAGCACATTTCCAGTCTAGAAATAAAATAAAAAATGTTACTAGTGGAATAAAATCTATTTTTTTTTTTTTTTTTTTTTTTTGGTACGCGGGCCTCTCACTGTTGTGGCCTCTCCTGTTGCGGAGCACAGGCTCCGGACGCGCAGGCTCAGCGGCCATGGCTCACGGGCCCAAGCTGCTCTGTGGCATGTGGGATCTTCCCGGACCAGGGCACGAACCCGCGTCCCCTGCATTGGCAGGCGGACTCTCAACCACTGCGCCACCAGGGAAGCCCTAAACCTGAATTTTTGATATCACATCTAATCTACCTTATTAACATGATGAAAGAAGAACAGAAAGTAATATTACAATTTGTATTCTAGTCCAAAATTTTTCTGGGCTTCCAGACGCTATGATGAGTACTTTAAATGCATGAATGAACCAAAATTTAATATGAAATCACAAGTGCTTCTATCACAAATATAACCAGCTGTGTTTAGAATTTATGTCTTGATATTTTCAAAAACCAACAAATTTAAATGCACCATAGAAGCTAATTACTTCCACAACCCATTTCCTGTGGCCAGAGGCAGAGAAAAATTTGCAAATAAAGCCAGTTTTATTTACTCTCATTGTCTTATTCAACAAACCTTTAAAAAATACTTAATTGTCAGTTACTATGCTGAACACTGGGAATTCAAAAAGTAACATGATTAATTAATAAGGAAAGACAGAAAATCCAATTTTTAAAATGTGTAAAACACTTGAAGAGACACTTAGCAAAAGAGATTCAAATGGCCAATAAGCAAATGAAGGTGTTCAACATCATTACTCACCAGAGAAATACAAATTAAAGCCTCATTACATATCCACCCAAAAGACTAAGATTGGACAACCGGCCATACCAAGTACTGGTAAAGCTTTGGACCAACTGCAAGGCTAATTAATGGTGGGACAATAAAATGCTACAACCACTTTGGAAAACTATTAGGTAGTTTCTAATAAAATGAAACATATGCCTCCCTATGATGCAGCAATCCCACCCCTAGATACATACCCAAGAGAAATGACTGTATGTGTTCCAAAAAAAGACAGGTACAAGAATGTTAATATCAGCTTTATTCATAATAGCTCAAAACTGGAAACAACTCAAATATTCATCAACAGGAAAATGATATATTCATACAATGAAATAATAAATAACAATTTGAAAAATAACCAACTGATACAGTGATAAAAATGAACCTCAAAAATATTATGCTGGGCCAAAGAATATACAATGAATGTTTCCATTTATATGAAATTCAAGAACAGGCAAAGCTAATCTATATAACAGGGATCAGAACAATGGTTACCTGGAGCAGGGGAAGAGGCATTTTCAACTTTTGAGTGAAAAGGAGCAGGAGGGAACTTCTGAGATGACTGAAATATTCTACATCCTAATCTAGGTAGTGGCTACATGGGTGAATACAGAAGTACAAAGTGAGCTGTACACTACTGTGTGTTTATTTTACTGCATGACAATCCTACCTCAATTTTTTTTTTAATTAACACGATTAGGTCCCTACCTTCAAGAAGTTATAATAGGAGGGGACTAATTGTAATATAATAAGAGCAACAATACACTTAGTGAATGGAGTGTCCACAGAGCACGGAGGAAGAATCAAGGAATTCTGTCCAGGGAAGGTTCAAAGGCACCATAAGCAAGTATGGAGTTAGTGTTTGATTATGACCCTTACCCCAGGGAAGTCTCTCTCAAGGATATCATCATTTTCCTATTTACTGGCATATTGGAATCATTTTTTAAAAAGATGACAATATTCATCCTGAACAACACCATAGGCACTGCAGGCATTATTGCTTTGTACTTAGTCTTCACGTGCTGTGTCCTGTCACACAGATCAATTTTTTGTTTGTTTGGTTGGTTTTTTGGCTGCGTTGGGTCTTCGTTGCTGCGCGCGGGCTTTTCTCCAGTTGCGGAGAGCGGGCCACGGCGCGCAGGCTTCTCATTGCGGTGGCTTCTCCTGTTGTGGAGCACAGGCTCTAGGCATGCAGGCCTCAGCAGCCATGGCACACAGGCTCAGCAGTTGTGGCGCACAGGCTTAGCTGCTCCGCGGCATGTGGGATTCTCCCGGATCACGTCTTGAACCTATGTCCCCTGCATTGGCAGGCAGACTCCCAACCACTGTGCCACCTGAGAAGCCTACATAGTTCAATTTAACATACGTCTATTGGATCCCTTACATTGGGGTGATGGAGCAGGTACAGAGAAAAGTGAAACAAAATTCCTGGCCTTCAAGGAGTATATAGTTTTTCAAAAATCCTCTCATATCCCTCTCTTTTCCATTTCTACTGACACCATCTAAGACCAGTTCTCTTTCTTGCAACACCTGGGCAAGTCATGATAGAATCCCTCCTGGTGCTCTTGTTTCCAGCCCTGTCACGTACACAACCGTCCTCTTTACGTTTCTCTGATGCTGTGAAGCCTTTGGTGCCTCCCCAGGGCCAATGCGTCAAGCATAAACTCTTTGGCATGTCTTATAAAGCCCTTCACGATCTGGTTCCCTCAATATTACTGAGGAAAGGGTAATGTCTACTCAGTGGCAGTGTACTCTGGAAACACATGAAAAAAAAAACAACTAACTTACACTTGCTTCAAAACTTCTTTTTTTAATAGAGAACTTCAAGTTGATTTTTTAAATATGTTATATCAATTCTAGATATGATACATGCTGGATTCTATTTGGAAATCTGCTTGATTCTATTCTATGAATAGAATCTATGAATTCTATTCTAGAATCTATTAGAATGATTCTAATCATTCTATCCAAATGATTCTATTTGGAATCATTCATTCATTCAAAAATCATTTACTGATCATTTTCTCTGTTGCATATTAGAGGAAATGCAGAAATATAAAAGACCAGTCTACTTTCAAAAAGAGGGAAGACCAACATCTAAAACTCATATACATAGCTTTTCTTTTTCTTTCTTTTTTTTTTTTTAACTTCATGAAATCCTCCTCCTCTGTAGGGGCAAACACAGCTAACACCCAGAAGAGAGCTCCTTGGTGCAGCCATAATTTCCCAAAGAGGGTTCAGGAAGTAGGATGGTGGAGAGTATGCTAAAGGAGAATCCCTTTGCTTATCAAATGTTTTAAAACATAATTTTAAAAAAAGCAAAAGGTTGAAAGAGTTGACCTGTTGCTCTCAGCCATAGGGCCTTTGACGATAGACTTTCCTTCTCGCATTATCTCAGATTTTATAATCATCATGCCCTCAGATACAAGAATCAAACCATTTTCAAGAGCCCAACATCATTAGTTAAAAAGAAGGCATTGCTGTTGAAAGCAAAAACGGCTTCTTATGTAAATGTCAGTATCTTTTAAAATAATCTGATTTTTCTTTCGCTAGGAACCATCACAGAAGGGTCTTTTTTCACCATCTAAGGTGGGTAACGTTGTCTGCTAGAGAAGTAAAAATACAGTTACTAGGTCTGCTTTTCTGTCAAAAACTGATCTGGCTGATCATTTTTACACATTCACCACTGACGTTCTGCATCTTCCTTCTCCTCTACATTCCAGTCGCAGCCTTCTGGCAATATGATGTTTTCAAGCACAGATTTGATATGCATAAGCCATCCGTTTTTCCGGTGATTCACAATCTGTAATTTTAGAAAGACTTGGTTCTTCATCACTTGTCTCACTTTAATAAAAGATCTTTGCTAGTATTTTCTCAAGTTCTTTTGGAAACAAAATTCCCTAAAAGATTTCTAGTCTGTGAAAGTGACAAACTCATTTAAATAATCTGTTCAGAACAACATTTCTGTTTATGGTAAGCATGCTGCTCTGATATTTAAAGCGGTTTAAGGATATTCAACCAGTGAATATAAAATTAACATAATTGTCTCTTCTCTGAGAGGACATGGAGGCTGCAGGGAAACCAGCAACTCAGAAGATGTGGGGTGTGGGCCTTTGCTCCAAGGAGTAATGCTCAATGCTGAGAAGGTTTTGCACTTTGAAGCCTATGCTTATTAACTGGATTCTCAAGCTTCCTCTTCCCTCTTTCTTGTGGTAACCTGTTTATTTATGCCATCATTCATCCTCCTGAGGCTCCTGATCTTTCCCAAAATTCCACCATAAATATCAAATATACAATTTTACACTCAGAAGGACATTTTCTGGCACCAAGGCCAGAGCTTTCAAAAAGTGGAAAGGTCAAAAGCTCAAGTTGTACAACTTGACTCGTTTTGGCTAAAATGTTGAAAGTTCACTTGATTATTTGAGAAAACCACCCCCCAGTGGTTTAAGGGGGTAAAAGGGATCACAGGAGACTCAGGCAGGCTCACCCCACGTGATTTTCCAGACAATAGTGATTGAATACAGAGAAGAATTCCCTAAAACACTTGAGAGAGTTCTAAATTAACTGGGACTCTGCAAAGCAGGCTCTGCCCCAAATGGTTTGACTCGTCCAGAAGGGCAGCAATTCCAGGGCCTCAAGGGGAGTCACACAGGTCAGAGATGAAGCTGGCCCAGGCCTCTTTGACACAGGAGCCTCCTTCTGGACCAAAACTCCCATCTCGAGAAAGGGAAGGTGCTGGAATGTAGGACAGGGATGGATCCTGTGGGATCAGCTCCCAGGGTGGAAATTTAGGCCCTGCTCTTGGGGATCCAGTTTCATCTCCACGGAAGGTTTTCTTGACACAGAGCATGAGGTCTGCGTACCAGTCAGTCACACCAGCAAGGAAACCAGTTTGGCCCGTTTCTTTCCTAGAGCAGTACATTAAGGTAGCATCAGTTACAGGTTTTCAACTGTTTCTCCACATTCTGAAAACCACAGCCATCTTTTTGCCTCACCCACATTTGTTGAAAAACTTTAATGGGTGGCCAGCACAGATGTAAATTACTCTGTCTCTAATTCCATTTTCTTCATCAAATCCAACAATGACTCATTATGGGTTGAAATGTTTATTCAGAACTGGTGAAAGATTACAGCTGGTAAGGCCAGGGGCCTTTTTCATTACAATGAGAAATAAACATTGAATTCTGATGGTAACGAGCCATGTTCTGCCTTGAAACAGGCATTGCAAGCATCTGATTTCAGGAAAATCTGAAGCCCTTATTCAGGTTAAAGTGAACCAGAAATGTAACAGCTCAGGGCTGTGAGCAATTTTAGATTGAGTGTCCTCATTATAGGGTAAAAATAGAAATACCCAGATAATATTATTGTGTTGTTCTGAGGTAAAGTGGGGAATAAGCCTGTGTGACTTCAGCGTCTTCTGGAATCCTGAGAACAAGATGTTTATGAATTCCTTAAGAGTACAAAATAACGAAGAAGACAAATGACGTGTTAAATTGTACACTACATTGAAAAATTAAACATGGATTTGGGATTTCGCAAAAAATACAAAATAGACTTCTGGGAAAGAAAAGAGCTTGAGTCCCAGAGGAAGAAAACAGCTTAATCTCTTTCCTCTGTGCCCTCTGCCATGACAATGAAAGTAAATCAAGACTGCAGCAGATATTTGCATTATTTTAGAACTTTCATACTTGTATTTTTTTTTTTTTTTTTTGCGGTACGCAGGATTCTCACTGTTATGGCCTCTCCCGCCGCAGAGCACAGGCTCCGGACACGCAGGCTCAGCGGCCATGGCTCATGGGCCCAGCCGCTCCGCGGCATGTGGGATCTTCCCGGACCGGGGCACGAGCCCGCATCCCCTGCATCAGCAGGCGGACTCTCAACCACTGCGCCACCAGGGAAGCCCCCATGCTTGTATTTTTATCTCTAGCTTGCCCCTTCCAAAAATGATCATTTTCTTCTTTCAGTTTTAGAATGATACGTAAAAGTATTTATACATGCAAATACAATTTTTGAAAATCCAGGGAAAAACACAATTCAAACCATCTTCTTCAAGTTCTTGCCAGCTTTCCCTGTTTTCCTTTTCAGAAGGAGAACAGAGCTTCTCTCTCCTAAGTGACAATGGGCAAGCGACATAAGGAAGAGCTAAACGATCAATTAAATGGCTGCTCCACCTTCACATTTCAGCAAAGAGGTTTCTCATACTGTGGTGTCCAGTGGCCTTGTCTCAGTCTTTGATGTTTCAAATAGGCCAGAAGGAAATCTAGGCCAAGCCCCATCTCCCCAAATCCTAAGTTAATCCAGCAGAGAGTGTGGAGGGAGGCTATTCTTCATCTATCATACCCGTAATTGTTCAGAGGGCACCTTACAGCCTGCAAGGTCTGATAGGGCGTCTTTTTAAAAAGACATTCTGTCACAATCAGCTGGGAGGAGAGAGGTCCCGGAAAAGCCCATCATGATGTCTGGATACTCAAAACCCTCTCAGTCAAGACTGTTAGATATGGGGAGGAAGAGGGGCACATTTGGCAAAATCTTAACCAATAGGGTGGATTCATTCTCCTTGAAGAAGTCAATAGCTGAGCCTTGAAGAATGGTAAGGGTCAAGTGTTTACTTGATTATGTTTTAATCATAATTGTTAAAATCAGATACGTAAGCAATAGAACTGGAGAAATAACTTTGAAAACTTTAAATGCTGTTCGCAAAGAATGAAATAGAAAAGATGTATCAGTATTGCTTTCAGGACATGACTATAAATATAAGTCAAGAGGTTTAAAGTGATGGCAGAGGCTAGTCAGAAGAAAATAAGCACAAATATCATAGTCCTTTTCTTACTTTTCCAGGATTCTTAAGTATATTTATTACATATGGAAAATATACCAGCATCACAGACAGAGGTCACATGATAGCCAAGGCCATTTAATGAGAGCGAGCTTTGGTAAAAGATGCTGGAGCCTATTTCCCTCCCCTCAGAGCAAAACCTTTCGCCACCCCTTCCTTGCTCAGTCTCTTCTCCCTTAACTATCATCAGAACAACCAACTAACATGCCATAATTAACATACTAAGATATTGTCAAGAGAGGAGAGAACTTTCCGTGCATATCTTTGGGAATCTCATTTAGGGAGCTGACCTTTCTTTTCTGAGCCCTTGAGATGTCTGAGGTATGAAGGTCTAGTTAATCAGCATTTGAAAGCCTCTATCAGCAACTCATCACCAAGGATGCTATGCAGAACCATGTGTGTGCACCTCAAAGGCCAGCACTGATTCATCATAAATGAGGCTAGCATCAAGACGGCAATGAGTCTCAAGACAGTGATGATGTAAGATAGGCTCTAGCAATACAAGATAGTCTAGGTGCTCTAAACCTGTGAAAATAAAGAAACCAAAAGCATAATCCTTCCTAGGGGGCAGAGGGGATGTAAGGTAAAAGACTGTAAGACAAACTATTGACCCACACTCAATAAATAATTACTGTGTAAAATGACTATTTCCAGTTTTTATACGTTATTCCCTCTCTCTACACTAAACTTTCCTCCAAATACCTATCTCTCCTTTTATGTGTAGCCCAGTAACCACTTCTATAAGATTCATTGTGACATATCACTTCCCTTTGAAATTTATCTTTCTGGGAATCTTTGCCATAGGTCATATTTGTTTCTAGCCTCAAAGTTAAAAAGAGTCTTGCTTGCTAGGCACTGAGCATGACAAGTAGAATATAGGTGTGGTGATGGTAAAGTAGCCCACCACCGCTACTGTGGTCAAGGCCTGGGTTTTAGAGAGGAAGTGCAGCTGGGATAGCCCTACCACCATTGACTTACAACATGACTGTAAGTCAAGTAACTACTTAGCACTCTAATATCCAGTTTTCTCACCTGAAAATTGGGGATAATAAAAAAAGCTACCATATAGAATAATTGTGAGGATAAAATGAGATAAGAAATGTAAAGTACTTACCAGTATGTCTAGTAAATAATAAACACTGTAATATATACTACAAAAAATATCATTATTATTATCAACATTATCATTATGAACTCAGTGGTTCATGTATTTATAGTACTCTACAAAGGAATATAACATTTTACTTTGGGGTTTCCAATAGATTATTCATTTCATAAAAACTTACCATCAGTAGAGTTAGATTGAAATCTCCCAAATCAAGCTAATGAAATTGGAAAATACACTAGTGGCAATATTTTTAGGGAATTCCCTGGCAGTCAAGTGGTTAGGACTCAGTGCTTCCACTGCCGGGGCCTGGGTTCAATCCCTGGTTGGGGAGCTAAGATCCCGCAAGCTGCACGGCACAGCCAGAAAAAAAGAAAAAATATTTTTTGAAAGGCAGGCAGTTTTCCTCTTGTAAATTCACAGGACAAGCAAAGATGTATAAATATACAAACCTTTCTAAATAGAAGTCTTACTAGAGAAAGAATAGATAATCACACATTTGTAGTTAGCATAATCTCCTCAAATACACAGTAATATATTAAGTCTTTAAAGCAATTTTGAGTTTTAAAAGCAATTTATTCTCCAGAACAAGTTAAATGTGTTCCCAGTACTTGTCTCAAACTAATAGTTTGCCTAGCAAGCTATTACTTGCTTTCTTCCCAGAGATCTCTTTTATTTAAATGATCTGCTTCTGTCTACTACTGGCAAATAATAAAAATCCCAAGTGCTGGAGTCTGATTATATTACACATGTATTAAGTTAAATAATTAAGAATTAATCTTCTTTCTAATGTCATATCTCATACTATAACTCATCACAAATCATGTTTGACATTCTTCTTAAATTAATACATCTTTTTACAGAATTCTCTTTCCTTTTAATTGATTAAACTCTCAATTAGTGAAACCATTTTTACTCATAAACTGTATTATAAATTCTGATAAAATTTCAAAATTGTATTAAAAGTTTATAAATCTGGAAGCACACCTGAAGTGGAAAGGATTTAAATTTACAAATCCATAAATAAAATAATAACATGAAAAAAGAATTACCACAGACCCAGAAACCATTTTTTTTTATCATTATCACAGTTATGGTAGGGAGATATAAAAATAGTACATTGCTATGATATGGGATCTTTGTTTTATTCTGAAGATTACAAAGATCAGACTTTTATTTCTTCTTATTTTGATATATTCTCACAGCTAAATAGTGGGGGAACTTCACTGCTGGGGGAATGAAATTGAGAATGTTTAACTTCCCAAAAGGTGGGAGAAGTTGACATTTTAACACAGGTATGCCTTGCTAATATGCTCTATAACTTCTAATTTACTTATGAAAAATTAACATGGGTATTACATATGGATTGCAAATACTTTCAAAGTGCTAAAATACATTAAAAGCCTTAAACCTAAAACTAGAAATACTACTAATTTTATTTCTGATGAAAAAAGAGAGACTCTAAAATCTTACAGTGTTTCCAGGTCATCTTTAGGAAATTAAGTAGTATTACATAGCAGGTGCAATATTGCCTGGTGAATTGGGAAGCAAGGACCCTGATTTCTAGACTCTGCTTTTAATTGTTTGACTTTAGACAGTGAAACTGCAAAATAAAGGAGCTGAATCTGGTCCTGACTAAAATACCATCTAATGCTATTGGATGCTTCAACGGGCAGAAGTCCCAATTATCATTAATAGAAATGTACAGTCTAAACTGCAGCATAAACCAACTTGACTTTATGCAATGCAGGATGCACCAAGATCAAATATGTCCTTAAAAAATAATTATATACAACTAAAATCTGACAAAGGTTGGTGTTACAGGTTGAATTATATTTCCTCAAAATGCCTGTGTTTAAGTCCTAACCCCCAGTACCTCCAAATGCCACTGTATTTGGAGATAGGGCCTTTAAAGAGGTAATTAAGGGGAGAGGAGCTTCAAGATGGCGGAAGAGTAAGACGCAGAGATCACCTACCTCTTCACAAATACATCAGAAATACATCTACATGTGGAACAACTCCTACAGAACACCTACTGAACGCTGGCAGAAGACCTCAGACTTCCCAAAAGGCAAGAAAATCCCCACGTACCTGGGTAGGGCAAAAGAAAAAAGAATAAACAGAGACAAAAGAATAGGGACAGGACCTGCACCAGTGGGAGGCAGTTGTGACGGGGGAAAGGTTTCCACACACTAGAAGCCCCTTCACAGGCGGAGACGGGGTGGCGGAGGGGGGAAGCTTCAGAGCCACGGAGGAGAGTGCAGCCATGGGGTGCGGAGGGCAAAGCAGAGCGATTCCTGCACAGAGGATCGGTGCCTGCCGGCAGTCCCGGGAGAACGCACGGTGTGCCTCAGGCTGGTGCAACGTCACGCCGGCCTATGCCGCCAGCGGCTTGCCCCGCACTCTGCACCCCTCCTTCCCCCTGGCCTGAGTGAGCCAGAGCCCCCGAATCAGCTGCGCTTTTAACCCCGTCTGTCTGAGCGAAGAACAGACGCCCTCAGGCGACTGACACACACAGGCAGGTCCAAATCCAATGCTGAACCCCGGGAGCTGTGAGAACAAAGAAGAGAAAGGGAAATCTCTCCCAGCAGCCTCAGGAGCAGCAGATTAAAGCTCTGCAATCAACCTGATGTACCTGCATCTGTGGAATACATGAATAGACACAAATCATCCCAAATTGAGGAGGTGGGACATTGGTAGTAAAGATATTTTTTTCCCCTTTTCCTCTTTTTGTGAGTGTGTATGTGTATGCTTTTGTGTGTAATTTTGTCTGTACAGCTTTGCTTTTACCATTTGTCCTAGGGTTCTGTCTGTCCTTTTTTTGTTTTTTTTACTTAAAAAAATTTTTTTCTTAATAATTATTTTTTATTTTAATAACTTTGTTTTATTTAATTTTATCTTCTTACCTTCTTTCTTTCTATTTTTTCTCCCTTTTATTCTGAGCCATGTGGATGAAAGGCTCCTGTGCTCTAGCCAGGCATCAGGGCTGTGCCTCTGAGGTGGGACAGCCAAGTTCAGGACACTGGTCCATAAGAGACCTCGCAGCTCCACGTAATATCAAACAGTGAAAATCTCCCAGAGATCTCCATCTCAACACCAAGACCAAGCTTCACTCAACGACCAGCAAGCTACAGTACTGGACACCCTATGCCAAACAACTAGCAAGACAAGAACAAAACCCCAACCATTAGCAGAGAGGCTGCCTAAAATCATAATAAGGCCACAGACACCCCAAAACACACCACCAGACGTGGACCTGCCCACCAGAAAGACAAGATCCAGCCTCAACCAACAAAACACAGGCACTAGTCCCCTCCACCAGGAAGCCTACACAACCCACTGAACCAACCATAGCCACTGGGGGCAGACACCAAAAATGATGCAAACTACGAACCTGCAGCCTGCGAAAAGGAGACCCCAAACACAGTAAGTTAAACAAAATGAGAAGACAGAAAAACACACCACAGATGAAGGAGCAAGGCAAAAATCCACCAGACCTAACAAATGAAGAGAAAATAGGCAGTCTACCTGAAAAAGAATTCAGAATAGGGCTTCCCTGGTGGTGCAGTGGTTGGGGGTCCGCCTGCTGCTGTGGGGGACGTGGGTTCGTGCTCCGGTCCGGGGGGGTCCCATGTGCCACGGAGCAGCTGGGCCCATGGGCCGTGGCCACTGGGCCTGTGCGTCCGGGGCCTGTGCTCCACGACGGGAGGGGCTGCAGCAGTGGGGGGTCCTGCGTACTGCAAAGAAAAAAAAAAAGAATTCAGAATAATGATAGTAAAGATCCAAACTCTTGGAAATAGAACGGAGAAAATACAAGAAACACTTAACAAGGACCTAGAAGAACTAAAGGGCGAACAAACAGTGATGAACAACACAATAAATGAATTTAAAAATTCTCTAGAAGGAATCAATAGCAGAATAACTGAGGCAGAAGAACGGATAAGTGACCTGTAAGATAAAATAATGGAAATAACTACTGCAGAGCAGAATAAAGAAAAAAGAATGAAAAGAACTGAGGACAGTCTCAGAGACCTCTGGGACAACATTAAACGCACCAACATTCAAATTATAGGGGTCCCGGAAGAAGAAGAGAAAAAGAAAGGGACTGAGAAAATATTTGAAGAGATTATAGTTGCAAACTTCCCTAATACGGGAAAGGAAATAGTTAACCAAGGTCAGGAAGCACAGAGTCCCATACAGGATAAATTCAAGGAGAAACATGCCAAGACACATATTAATCAAACTATGAAAAATTAAATACAAAGAAAAAAATATTAAAAGCAGTAAGGGAAAAACAAGTAACACACAAGGGAATCCCCATAAGGTTAACAGCTGATCTCTCAGCAGAAACTCTGCAAGCCAGAAGGGAATGGCAGGACATATTTAAAATGATGAAGGAGAAAAACCTACAACCAAGATTACTCTACCAGCAAGGATCTCATTCAGATTTGATGGAGAAATTAAAACCTTTAAGACAAACAAAAGCTAAGAGAATTCATCACCACCAAACCAGCTTTAAACAAATGCTAAAGGAAATTCTCTAGGCAGGAAACAGAGAAGGAAAAGACCTACAATAACAAACCCAAAACAATTAAGAAAATGGTAATAGAAACATACATATCGAATATTAACTTAAATGTTGTTTTAGATTCCATATATATGTGTTAGCATATGGTATTTGTCTTTCTCTTTCTGACTTACTTCACTCTGTATGACAGACTCTAGGTCCATCCACCTCATTACAAATAGCTCAATTTCGTTTCTTTTTATGGCTGAGTAATATTCCATTGTATATATGTGCCACATCCAACGATGGACACTTAGGTTGCTTCCATGTCCTGGCTATTGTAAATAGAGCTGCAATGAACATTTTGGTACATGACTCTTTTTGAATTATTGGAACCTTTATTTTTTGACTAGCTAATTACTTTTACATGATTTTCCCCTTAAATGGCAGCTTCATTCTCCTTAAGACAGTAGCATTAATTAAGACAAACCCTGATCAGCAAGGCTTTCATCTCTCCCTCCTATGAATTCCCATTGCATTGTGTTTATACTTCTTAGGGCACTTATTAAATTCTGCTCTGTAATGGGGTAATTTGTACACTTCTCTTATCCCAACAGGAAGCAAGGACTACATTCATTCCGTATCATAACACTTACCTCTGTACCTAGCTCAGGGGCTTGCACTCAATTAATACTCAGTAATATTCATCAAACAGAATTGAACTAAATTACCATTCAATAAACCACTGAAGTGTTATTTTGCCTTTTAGGTCATAGGCAAATACCTACCTCAGTAGGAAACTAAGTAAGGAAGACTGTGTTCACACTGAGAGTCATGAGAAATGAGTTTGGAGAGATTAAGCAGGCATGGAGCTACTTATAATTCAAGGAACTTGGATTTTATCCTAGGGGTGATGAAATGAATTTAAAGCAGGGGAACAACAGTTTCACAGTTGCAATTTTTTAGAAAAATTAGTCTGGGTGCCAGTTGGAAAACGAATTATAGAGAGTCATGACAGAGGCCAGAAGCTGCAGGTGGGGGTAAGTTAGAGAACAGTGAAGAGGTGTCTGACTTTTTTGGTCTTTGTAATTGGGAGACTGGTGGAATCATTGTCAAACCAACCAAAGTACAACTGGGCAAGGTATAAAGGTGAAGAGTGAAAACATTTTTTTCTTTTTTATTGAAATAGTAAGCATATTATACTAAAGTATGTAAAATGCTTTATTTTGAAATGAACAGCTTGATGTATTTGTACATAGGTATATACCTAATGCAATGTCTGCCCAGATTAAAACAGATAAAACTTTTAGTACCTCTCATTTCCCTTCTTAATCAATAAGTTATTAATTACAAGGGAAAAACTAGTAATTTTACAGAGAAAATATGGCAGATACCACCTTAAACAAGCTGTCAAAGTTAACATCATCCAAATGAAACAAATTGACAGCATGCATTACCTGATATGATGCACTGCAAAGGGCAAAGATGACAACAAATTCTTTGACACTTTTCCCATCACGGGGTATTGCCTATGCCCCCTACCCTTGAATCAAGCCATGCTCTGTGACTGCACTGACAAATAGAGTAAAGAAGTGATGCTCTGACAAGTTCTGATGGTTCTACTTTCTTTGTCCTGCAACATTTGTTTTTGGAACCCAGCCAGTCACCATGCTATAAGAAGCCCATGCCACATGGAGAGCTTGCCTACAGATGCTCTGATCCAGTATTGGCTAAACTCTCAGCCAACAACTAACATCAACTGCCTGTCATGTGAGTGGGCCATCTTGGATGCCCAGCCCAGTTTAGCCTTCAGATAACACCAGTGCCAACCATAACTACACAAGAGATCACAAGGGAAAACTGCCCAGCTGAGCTCCAACAATCTGCAAAACCCTGAAAGATAATAAGGAATTGTATTTCTTAAGCTGCTAGATTTTGAGGTGATTTGTTGTGGAGCAATAGATAACTAAAACAGCAGCTAATGTTGTAAAACTGTAAGTTCCATGAGATTTTGTTATCTTTCCTGCTGAGTCCCTAGCTTCTAGAACAGTGCCTGGCACACAGTAAATAGAGCAATAAATATTTGTGGTGATGAATAAGTAAATGAATAGTTATTGCTGATTTGAGGAAATGATTTGAAAAGCCACTTCTCTCTTAAACACTACAAAGCAAAGTTGAAATGTTTGTCTTCTTTTGGCTTAACAAATTACTTGAGCGAGCAAAGTTTTAATAAATCATGCTATTAATCTTATACCTACATGGAGAAGTGGGTCACACATTTGACCTACCTAAAAGTGGGTCTCTCAATAAATAGAATGTGGCAACCTAAATATTTAATAAAGGGCTCATTAAGGATGTTGTCTTAAAGACTTTAGAATCTCTTAAATCTGGTCCTTTTAAAATCTTTTATGTTAATTTTTCTGTTCCTCCTAAAGCACCATGGTCAGCAACAATAGGAAAAATATGTAACAAGAATAACCAAAGAGGAGAAAAGATGCTCATTTGCTTTGGTGACATTGTGGTATTTTAAGTGGTTTTCCATTTCTAAGTACCTTATCTGAACCAACAGCATCAGCTGTGGACCAGCACTGGGAACAGAAAGGCTGAAATAGAAATGATTGAATAACAGATAATGGCCTAAGGAGCAGTAAATAGAGTCAGTAAGAACTGAATACTCTCTGCAGGGGTTTCCCTACACCAATAAAAATCTAAATAATAAATAGGAGCCCACTTGTTTCTTAATTGAAAAATTAAAAAGCAGCATCTGTTTACTCACTAATTCATATAAATTTGTGAGAAATCATAATGCCATATATTGAAAAAACTAAACGAAAAATAAAATTTAAATATTACACAAAACCATACTACTATGCAATAAGCCTCACTGAAAAAATGAAAGGAAACTATAGATAATTACAGAATAAAAATAATGAACTTCATTATATAGTTCAGTTAAATTATTAAATTAATTTAACTGAACTATTATGCTTACCTAGAAATGCAGGAAGGCATTTAAAGAAAAATCTGGCTATGCTATTTCCCATGCATAAGTGCTACAAAGTATACTAAAAGAGCAAAACTGCTCAAAATCATTATCTCTAAATGGAATTTTTACTACCAAACATATATTACATTTAATCATTACATACTCTTCTGGAATAAGAAGGAGGCCTGAGGCTTATTTTACAAATCAATTAAATACTGCTTTTTTTTTTTTTCCTCAGTGACCCCCCCCTCCGTTTCCTGATGTGAATGTCAGTAAGCAATGCTACACATAAATCCTTTCATTAGTTTATTTTCTTTGGAGCCACAAGCAGAGTTCATTGTCATTCAGGTGGCATTGTGGTGGCTTTCTTCTTTCAAAATTAGATAACATTTCCAAAGGTTATATCCTCTCAAACAGCCAAGAAATATTCCTGCTCCTCAAGACTGTGCACTGTTACCTATTTCCTTTCATCTCAGGGAATACTTCTCAATTTCCAAGTACTGGTTTATCCCATTTGACTAAATTCTTGTCTCCAAATTATTCATCTTGATAGTGATGTACACGTTGCCTTCTTCCTCACAGGAAGTAAGGAAGAATCAATTTTGGTGTTAACCGCTATGTACTTCACAACATTAATACATTAAAACTTACAGAACTTCATCTCTGCTCAGGATTCTGTTCTTCTAACTTCTACAATTCTTCTCATGTATGCTCCCCAAGACATAGTTCTATTGTTGGAGTGCTGACAATGGCAAAGAAAAACCATGCAATTAGTCACCCAAATGCTCTGAATGTAAAGCTTTGGTTTTTATATATGGACTATTGTCCCAATTGTCCTAATGTAATTGGTGCCCTTTTCACTCTCAAAAGTGTTCTAGTTTGGCCAGTAAATTATATGGTGACCCTATTAATGATAGAACTTTGCCAAATCCACCCACTTGGGCAGCATTCCTGAATCAGCTTTCTGGATCCAAGTTGTCCTGCCCACCCTATGATTAACCTCCCCGCCTCTTCCCCTGACCCTGCTAACCCAGACCTTTTCATCTCAAGGAACTCTTTCCTTCTTCCCTTTTTCATGCCCTGGAAAGCTTCTCTCCTTCAAACTCCCTCAAATTCACCCTCCTAACTCCTGCTCCTTTTCTTCTTTCACAGGGAACTTTAGACCCAGACAATGCTGATATTCAAACTGCACAGATGGTCTGCACAATTTGGACAGTCTGGTGCCACCCTGGCCATTAAATATTTTCAAAACATCCTGATCCAAAGCTCATCAACAGAGGAGTTTCTCACCCTTACTAAAGCAGTCAACGACAGCAGAGAAGGCCCAGACACCAATCTTTCCAGAGGTCCACAGACGATTCTCATACACAGTGGGCACTGAGTCATCCTGGCTTCACATGGCCCAGGCACCTTGCGAGCCATCTCACTTAATTCTTTCTTTTCAAAAAATTTTTTACAATGTTGTGTTAGTTTCTGCTGTATAACAAAGTGTATCAGCTATATGTATACATATATCCCCATATCCCCTCCCTCTTGTGTCTCCCTCCCACCCTCCCTATCCCACCCCTCTAGGTGGTTACAAAGCACAGAGCTGATCTCCCCGTGCTTTGCAGCTGCTTCCCACTGGCTATCTATTTTACATTTGGTAGTGTGTATATGTCAGTGCTACTCTCTCACTTCGTCCTAGCTTCCCCTTCCCTCCCTCCCCATGTCCTCAAGTCCATTCTCTACGTCTTTGTCTTTATTCCTGTACTGCCCCTAGGTTCATCAGAACTTTTTTTTTTTTAGATTTCATATATATAGCATATGGTATTTGTTTGTCTCTTTCTGACTTACTTCACTCCATATGACAGACTCTAGGTCCATCCACCTCACTACAAGTAACTCAACTTGTTTCTTTTTATGGCTGAGTAATATTCCTATTCCCACCAACAGTGCAAGAGGCTTCCCTTTTCTTCATACGCTCTCCAGGATTTATTGTTTGCAGCTTTTTTGATGATGGACATTCTGACCTGTGTGAGGTGATACCTCACTGTGGTTTTGATTTCCATTTCTCTAATGATTAGTGATGTTGAGCACTTTCTTTATGGTTTCCTTTGCCATGCAAAAGCTTTTAAGTTTCATTAGGTCCCATTTGTTTATTTTTGTTTTTATTATCATTACTCTAAGAGTGGGACAAAAAGGACCTTGTTGTGATTTATGTCATAGAGTGTTTGTGTGTGGGTTTATCTCTGGGCTTTCTATCCTGTTCCACTGATCTATATTTCTGTTTTTGTGTATCTTTGTAGTATAGTCTGAAGTCTGAGAGCCTGATTCCTCAGCTCCATTTTTCTTTCTCCAGGTTGCTTTGGCTGTTTGGGGGTTTTGCGTTTCCATACAAATTGTGAAATTTTTTGTTCTACTTCTGTGAAAAATGCCATTGGCAGATTGATAGGGATTGCATTGAATCTGTCAATTGCTTTGGGTAGTAGACTCCTTTTCACAATGTTGATTCTTCCAATCCAATAACATGGTATATCTCTCCATCTGTTTGTATCATCTTTAATTTCTTTCATCAGTGTCCTATAGTTTTCTGCATACAGGTCTTTTGTCTCCTTAGGTAGGTTTATTCCTAGGTATTTTATTCTTTTTGTTGCAATGGTAAATGGGAATTTTTCCTGAATTTCTCTTTCAGATTTTTCAGCCTTAGTGTTCTCCCATGATCCTTTGTATTTCTGCAGTGTCAGTTGTTACTTCTCCTTTTTCATTTCTAATTCCGTTGATTTGGGTCTTCTCCCTTTTTTACTTGATGAGCCTAGCTAATGGTTTATCAATTTTGTTTATCTTCTCAAAGAACCAGCATTTAGTTTTATTGATCTTTGCTATTGTTTCCTTCATTTCTTTTTCATTTATTTCTGATCTGATATTTATGATTTCTCTCATTCTGCTAACTTTGGAATTCTTTTTTTTTATTCTTCTTTCTCTAATTGCTTTAGGTGTAAGGTTAGGTTTTTGTTTTTCTGGTTTTTTTTTTTTTTTGGTAAGAAGTGGATTTATTTAGAGAGAAACACACTCCACAGAGTGTGGGCCATCTCAGAAGATGAGAAAGGCACCAGGGTATAGGGTTGTCAGTTTTTATAGTGGTGGGTAATTTCATAGGCTAATGAGTGGGAGGAGTATTCCAGCTATTTCAGGAAGGGGCACGGATTTGCAGGAAGTGGGCCACCGCCCACTTTTTCATCTTTACGGTCACCTTAGGACTGTCATGGTGCCTGTGGGTGTTTCATCTAGCTTCCTGATGTGTTACAATGAGCATATACTGAGGCTCAAGGTCTAGCAGAAGTCATCCACCATCTTGGACCCATTTGGTTCTAATCTGTTTATGTCATGTCCTTGGGCTATGTCATTCTTTCAAAACTTGTGCCCTGCCCCAAGTTTAGGTTGTGTATTTGTGATTTTTCTTCTTTCTTGAGGTAGGACTGTATTGGTATTAACTTCCCTCTTAGAACTGCTTTTGCTGCATCCCATAGGTTTTGAAAACGTCGTGTTTTCATTGTCATTTTTTTCTAGATATTTTAAAATTTCCTCTTTGATTTCTTCAGTGATCTCTTGGTTATTTAGTAGTGTATTCTTTAGCCTCCATGAGTTAGTATTTTTTACATTTTTTTTCCTGTAATTGATATCTAGTCTCATAACATTGTGGTCCAAAAAGATACTTGATATGATTTCAATTTTCTTAAATTTACTGAGGTTTGATTTGTGACCCAAGATATGATCTATCCTGGAGAATGTTCCACGAGTAGTTGAGAAGAAAGTGTATGCTGTTATTTTGGGATGGAATGTCCTAAAATATCAATTAAGTCCATCTGGTCTAATGTTTCATTTAAAGCTTGTGTTTCCTTATTTATCTTCATTTTGGATGATCTGTCCATTGGTGAAAGTAGGCTGTTAAAGTCCCCTACTACAATTGTGTTACTGTCGATTTCCCCTTTTATGGCTGTTAGCATTTGACTTATGTATTGAGGTGCTCCTATGTTGGGTGCATAAATATTTACAATTGTTGTATCTTCTTCTTGGATTGATCTCTTGATCATTATGTAGTGTCTTTGTCTCTTGTAATAGTCTTTATTTTAAAGTCTCTTTTGTCTGATATGAGAATTGCTACTGCAGCTTTCTTTTGATTTCCATTTGCATGGAATATCTTTTTCCATCCATGCACTTTCAGTCTGTATGTGTCCCTAGGTCTGAAGTAGGTCTCTTGTAGACAGCATATATACGGGTCTTGTTTTTGTATCCATTCAGCCAGTCAATGTCTTTTGGTTGGAGCATTTAATCCAATTACATTTAAGGTAATCATTGATATGTATGTTTCTATTACCATTTTCTTAATTGTTTTGGGTTTGTTATTGTAGGTCTTTTCCTTCTATTGTGTTTCCTGCCCAGAGAAGTTCCTTTAGTATTTGTTGTAAAGCTGGTTTGGTTGTGCTGAATTCCCTTAACTTTTGCTTGTCTGTGGAGGTTTTAATTAATTGCTCAAATCTGAATGAGGTCTTTGCTGGGTAATCTTGGTTGTATGTTTTTCCCTTTCATCACTTTAAATATGTCCTGCCACTTCCTTCTGGCTTGTAGAGTTTCTGTGAAAGATCAGCTGTTAACCTTATGGGGATTCCCTTGTATGTTATTTGTTGCTTTTCCCTTGTTGCTTTTAATATTTTTTCTTTGTATTTAATTTGTGATAGCTTGATTAATATGTGTCTTGGTGTGTTTCTCCTTGGATTTATCCTGTATGGGACTCTCTGTGCTTCTTGGACTTGACTATTTTCTTTCCCATGTTAGGGAAGTTTTGAACTATAATCTCTTCAAAATTTTCTTAGATCCTTTCTTTTTCTCTTCTTCTTCTGGGAACCCTATAATTCGAATGTTGGTGCATTTAATATTGTCCCAGAGGTCTCTGAGACTGTGCTCAGTTGTTTTCACTCCTTTTTCTTTATTCTGCTCTGTGACAGTTATTTCCACTATTTTGTCTTCCAGGTCTCACTTATCCATTCTTCTTCCTCAGTTATTCTGCTATTGTTTCTTTCTAGAGAATTTTTAATTTCATTTATTGTGTTGTTCATCATTGTTTGTTTGCTCTTTAGTTCTTCTAGGTCCTTGTTAAATGCTTCTTGTATTTTCTCCATTCTATTTCCAAGATTTTGGATCATCTTTACTATCATTAGTCTGAATTCTTTTTCAGGTAGACTGCCTATTTCCTCTTCATCTGTTTGGTCTGGTGCGTTTTTACCTTGCTCCTTCATCTGCTGCATATTTCTCTGTCTTCTCAAATTGTTTAACTTACTGTGTTTGGGGTCTCCTTTTCCCAGGCTGCAGGTTCGTTAATTCCCATTGTTTTCGGTGTCTGCCCCCAGTGGGTGAGGTTGTTTCAGTGGCTTGTGTAGGCTTCCTGGGGGAGGGGACTGGTGCCTGTTTTCTGGTCGGTGGGGCTGGATCTTGTCTTTCTCGTGGGCAGGGCCAAGTCCAGTGATGTGTTTTGGTGTGTCTGTGAACTTAGTATGATTTCAGGTAACCTCTCTGCTAATGGGTGGGGTTGTGTTCCTGTCTTGCTAGTTGTTTTGTATGGAGTGTCCAGCACTGGAGCTTGCTGGCCATTGGGTGGGGCTGGGTCTTGGCATTTAGATGGAGATCTCTGGGAGAGTACTCACCGATTGATATTATGTGGAGCCAGGAGGTCTCTGGTGGATCAATGTCCTGAACTCGGCTCTCCCACCTGAGAGGCTCAGGCCTGCCAGAGCATCAAGACCCTGTCAGTCACATGGCTCAGAGAGAAGGGAGAAGAAAGAAAAAAATAATAAAAAATGGTAAACATTTTTTTAAATTATTAAAATAAAAATAGAAGAGCGCAACAAAAACAATAAATCCACCAATGATAACAAGCACTAAAAACTAAACTAAGATAAATATAAAAATCAGAAACAAATCAGTCTCAGACAGCAAACCCGAAGTCTACAGTTGCTCCCAAAGTCCACCACCTCAATTTGGGAACATTCGTTGTCTACTCAGGTATTCTTCAGATTCAGCGTTCATCATGTTGATTGTGGGGATTTAATCTGCTGCTCCTGAGGCTGCAGGGAGAGATTTCCCTTTCCCTCTTTGTTTGCACAGCTCCTGGGGTTCAGCTTTGGTTTTGGCCCCACCTCTGCATGTAGGCCACCCTCAGGAGTCTGTTCCCTGCTCAGACAGAAGGAGGTTAAGCAGCAGCTGATTAGGGCTCTCTTGCTCACTCAGGCTGGGGAGAGGGAGGGGTATGGTAGTCATAATTGGAATGCAGGGACAGCCTGTCGCAGCAGAGGCCGCCATGACATTTCAACAGCCTGAGGCGTGCCGTGTGTTCTCTGGGGAAGTTGTCCCTGGATTATGGGACACTGGCAGTGGCAGACTACACAGGCTCCCAGCGGGGGGCGGGGGGTTGGATACTGACCTGTGCTTGCACACAGGATTCTTGGTGGCAGCGTTAGCAGTTCATGCCCTTCTCTGGTGTCCAAGCTGATAGCCGTGGCTCCCGCCCATCTCTGGAGCTCACTTAGGCAGTGCTGCGCCTTCTGTGGGAACATGGGGAAGGAATCCCCTCTCCTCGTGCACCCTGAAACAATGGTCTCTTGCCTCTTAGGCAGGTCCAGAC
Source organism: Neophocaena asiaeorientalis asiaeorientalis (assembly GCF_003031525.2). NCBI lineage: Eukaryota > Metazoa > Chordata > Mammalia > Artiodactyla > Phocoenidae > Neophocaena > Neophocaena asiaeorientalis. Next base: position 3,490,085 of record NW_020174704.1, on the reverse strand, counting down.
TTTTTCCCAGACTCCCTCCCAGCTAGCTGTGGCACACTAGCCCCCTTCAGGCTGTGTTCACGCCACCAGTCCTCTCCCTGAGCTCTGACCAAAGCCCGAGCCTCAGCTCCCAGCCCCCGCCCGACCCGGCGAGTGAGCAGACAAGCCTCTCAGGCTGGTGAGTGCTGGTCACCGCCATTCCTCTGTGCGGGAATCTCTCCGCTTTGCCCTCTGCACCCTTGTTGCTGCGCTCTCCTCCGTGGCTCTGAAGCTTCCCCCCTGCCTGCCCCCTGTCTCTACCAGTGAAGGGGCTTCCCAGTGTGTGGAAGCTTTTCACTCTTCACAGCTCCCTCCCAGAGGTTCAGGTCCCATTCCTATTCTTTTGTTTTTTTTTTTGCCCTTTGCCCTACCCAGGTACGTGGGGATTTTCTTGCCTTTTGGGAAGTCTGAGGTCTTTGGCCAGCATTCGGTAGGTGTTCTGTAGGAGTTGTTCCACATGGAGATGTATTTCTGATGTATCTGTGGGGAGGAAGGTGATCTCCACGTCTTACTCCTCTGCCATCTTGAAGGTCCCTCCTCACTTAATTCTTATAATCCCACAGAGAGACAACATAGTTAGGAGCATAAGGTTTTGAAAGTAACCTACAAGGGTTTAAATCCAGGTTCCAATGTTTACTAGGTAATCTTTTAAAAGTTACTTTAGATTTCTGTGCTTCAATTTTCCCTGTAAAATATGGTTAACAGTACTTATCCTCATGCCTATTAAATTTACTTGATCAATGCCTAGTACAGTAACTGCTTTTAAGATGTTAGCAATTACCTGTTTTACAGTTGAGGACATTTCTAACATCACATGGCTAGAGGGACGCTGAGATCTACATCTAGATTTTTCTGAATCTCAACTGCATGCCTTCTGTGACACCACTACTACCCAACACTCTCCTACCTGTAATAAAAAGCAGTAATAGGCCAATGAATGATATGGGAAGTACTTTATTTTATCATGTGACACACATAACAACAGCTATATTTACAGCCGCCTAACCACAGTGTAGATTTGAATAGGGAAGATGGCTCACAAATAGCAGTATTAGTGATTCAAGTACAAGTATTGACCTTTATTTGGTAAAAGAAAACAGTTTTGATAATTGAGTTATCGGAGTTTTAAAATACAATTTTATATTAAGGATTCTTTTTTTCTTAAAAGAACTAGTTTTGAACCACATATAGGTAGGTATAGTTTATTCATATAATGGGACTGCACTTGAATACAGCTTAAAACTTACCCATCTCAGTCAGTTTTTCTCTTCTCAGCATTACAAATGCCTCATTCCATCATCATGCTGAATTCCTCAGCAACTTCCATACCATTTCCAGGGAAATCCCTGGAAAGTAGGGAATGCCTGTCTTCCCTCAGAAAGACACTGATAACCTGGAATTTTTCTTACCACATTCTCTGAATATTCCCACAACTCACACCTTCTACACTTTGAGATGTATTTTTTGAAAAAAACATACCACTAGGACTTTGAAAGCCTAAATTCTGGGCCTGGCTATGTCATAAACTACAGAATAATCTTAGCTAGGTCATGAAACCTCCCCAGGCTGCTCTTCTCAGTTGGAAAAAAATGAGTCGAATTTGTGCAGTCCTTTGTAGTCCTTTGTTGTCTTATGTATCTTCACAGTAACCCTTTGATTTAATAAGGCAGCACTATACTTTTTATAGAGGAAATTCAATCTCAAAGAGGTTACACAATCTACCCAAAATCCCACAGGTAGTAATATGACAGAGCTCAAGTTACACAATCTCACTTAAGACCCTAGTACTGGCACACACTGTGCTCAGAAGTTTGTTAAATGGATGAAGCAGCAATTTCCCTTCCAGTGATCACACTTTATATTTCTACTTGCTATTTTTTCTTCTTTCAACCAGCATTTAAATTAGAAAAAAATATATGTATTTGATCACCAAATTCAATTTACCATAGTTCTCTGATTTATCCACTCTTTAAAATTTCCTTGTATTTCTATGCTAAGTCCAGAGAAAAGTTATTTTTTTCAGATAGGTTCCACTATGCCTGTCTCTCTGAAAGTTTTTGAACTTACCTGTTTGTCAAAGCAGAGACTGCTAAAATTTTAAATACACCAATTCCTGTTTATATTTTTAAAAAGTTATTTCATACATAAACTAACCACCAAAATTGGAAGGTGAAGCTTTGAATGTTAAACGAGGGATTCAGGACATTTCCCAAGAGGTTATATATCAATTTAAAAGCTGATGATATGATTTGCCTAAAGTATGATAACTCTTTTATTTATAATAAATTTATACATGTGCTGATTAGTCATGCTAATAAGTTATTGCATAAGAACATATGCCTAAACCAAATTAAAGTTTAAAAGAGAAAAAAATTAATTCTAACAGCAATCCTGAAAATTCAGCAGAGCTCAATAAATAGCATGCTCTCACAAGGAGGGAGCTTAACACATTTGGTAATTTATATAATTTAATATGCTAAAAATGAGAAAATAAACAGGGTACAGGGATGCAGAGTAAATAAAGGAAAAGTTATTTCAAGATTCTCTTCATTTTGATTGTATTGCTTTCTTGCCTTCAGGGGGTAAGATTTTGACTTCAAAAGTAATGAAATATTTGAGAAGGGAATTTACATCTTGCTGTTCTAGATGGTATTCTTCAGCTATTTTCTCAGCAGTCCATGTGTCTGGATAAAGTTTATGATTATTGAGAAGTGTCAGTGCCTCTACAATGGAAATTTTGCCTTTGGGAATGTTATTAACATTCATCATGTCAGAATGATGGTCTTTTGGCAACCTGAACTCCTTTGGCTTCTGAGGTGTTCCAGCATCCTTTACCTAGTATCAAGAAACAAAAACCAAAAAATAAGCTTTCAAGATGAGAGCAAGGATTTGACATCTACTTTCATGATTCTAGAATCTCTATTATTCTTCTTCAAATAAATACTACCCATGATTTTCTAAACTATATTTTCTCATTATAATGAGTCATAGTTCAATGGCACTTTTGCCATATCACCGTTTCATAACCATAAGCCAATCATTAGAAAATTTAGGTAGTTCTAGAAAATAATAATCAAATGTATACCATCCACGTACTACATTATTTCATATATATTAAAAGAACAACAATAATGCACTGATTAGAAAAGATAAAAAACTGCTTTAGAAGGGCAGGATTCTGATGCTGCTCTAACGGCATACTTGATAATCTCCATTCTGTTTCCTAGTTTTGTATTTCATATTCAGTGCCTCCAAACACCTTGAATGAATTCAAATATTGCTAGAGATCTTGCCTCTTCAGAGAAAATAAATTAATGCCTCTAAGACCACAATAAATATAAGTAAAACTACCTATAACACCCATTCTTTCCATCTGTCTGTCCTGCCCAAGCTTAACCCTTGCATTTGTGCTCTGTATTCCATTCCTCTATCAGCTACACCAACCATCCCTCTTTACCTTTCCTTTCAAAGGCACCCTGCCTATTACTGCTGTTTGGTCAAAATATGAAAATGCTGTAGTCACCAAATTTTACAAACACACACCAAACCCAAAACCAACACTTTTTTTATGACCAGTTTCCTTCTTTTTAGTTCAACTTTAAAAGAGATACTTGTGATCTCAAATCCAGAAGATTAGATCTGCATCCAGAGGACACTTTTCAGGCTTTATCTGAACTCACTACAGCACCTGACATTGCTGACCACTCCCATGGACCCACAACTATCTTTCCTTTGGTTTCCATACCACACCTTTCCTAGTTTTCCATCTGTCTCTGTAGTGGTTCCTTCTGTTTCCTTTGTGGACTATTTCCCTTCAGATGCCCCGTAAATGTTAGTGTGCACTAAGTTCTAGCCCAGGCTGTCTTCTCACTCTACACATTCCTCCCAAGCAATCCCACACACCCCCTTATTATTATTATCTACGTGTTAATGACTCTTGAATGTGATCTCAAACCTCGACCTTCCTCCTGACTTCCAGATCCAAATTCCCAAATGACAAATGACATCTTTACTTGGATAATCTATAAGCACATCAAAATCAACATGTCTAAAACTGAACTTATCCCTTTCCTCTGAAAATCCGATACTATCCCCATATCCACTAGCTCGGTGACCATTACCACCCACCTCCCATATCCCACTCCAAAACCCAGAGCTTCTCTTACGTGATACCTTACATCTCCCCCTCTCTCTCATTACAGGCAATCAACGACCAAATCCTGCTGATACTACCAAAGTCCCTCTCAAACCCGTTCACTTCTCTCCCAGTCACTAAATCACCCTTGTCCAAGCCAACGTCTCTTACAGGAACTACTGCAAAACCCTGGTCTCCTCTAACTAGATAAAATGCATTTTGTTCCTTCCCAGCCCACTCTCAAAACTGTCCCCAGAATGAAGCAAATCTGATGTCACTGTTCGACAGGAAACTCTTCAATGATTTCCCACTGCACTCAGGATAAAACCCAAATTCCTTAGCAAGACAAATAAGGATCTTCATGATCTGGCCCCTATTACTCTCTACCCCACCTCATTTCTCCCAAATGCATCCCTCATACTTTCTCCTAACTGTACTGAACTCTAAAGGCATCACACTCTCTCCTACCTTCATACTGTAACTCTGGCCTGAGATACTCCTAACAACTTCTTCACTTTCCACTGATGTCCAGGGACATCACAAATCATTAAGAAAATTATGAACTGCCCAAAAGAAAAAAACGTACAAAGAACATAAATAGGCACTTCAACCTTTTCTTCATTATCACTCTGCATGAGTCTTTTCAGGCTTTTCCTAATACCCACCCCCAAGAAATTTTAATACCACTGTATGTATCCTATGTATTATAACTACATTTCTGTGTTTTATACATAAGAAGTGTTCAATGTTTTTTGCTCCCCAAGAGCCAATTTTCGAATGAATAAGTACATGTGAGAGAAACAATACTTAGAAGTATTATCTAACTCCTGCCTAAAAATAACATAAAGAACGTGAACATCAACCCCATACATATATTTCTTATGAGTATATGGTGATAATTGAACTCTATAACTGCTATTGTGTGCAAAAATTTACATACCTTATTGTACATGAGTTTTATATCTCTTCTCTAGTGAAAATCATACTAATAACTTTATCTGTGCAAACCGTCTATTGCCTATCTACAGAGACAAGCAGAGAATTTTAGAATGGAAAGATAGGAATTGTCACTGGCAATTCCCTCTCCTTCAATCAAACTCTTCCTCCTACTTAGATCCTTCCTGCCCCACAAACTCATCTGGTTAACTCCCACCCATCCTTCAGGCCTGAGTTTGAATGTCTCTTCCTCAGAAACCATCCCTGATCCTTCAGTCTCAAAAAAGTCCCTCTGATATGCTCACTGTGCCTATATTTTTCCTTCAGAGAATTATTAGTAACTATGTACCTATGGTTGCTCATCTGTTTAATGCCTGTGTCCCTCACAACACTATAAGCACCGTGAAATCAAGGACTAGAGATGTTTTGTTCTTCTCTGTATGCAAAGCACTTGTACCTGGCACTTACATACAGGTTCCCGTTCCCAGTGTATTCTGTGATCTCCCTATCTTTACGTATTCTATCTTAATAATATTCTTAAAAAACAAAATTAAAAAAAATCAAGCACCAACAACACAACACTAAAGGAATCTCTGATATTAAAACATACCTCAATCCACTGAAGTATGAGAAAATAGTATTAAAGCCCTCCCTTGGTCATTCCAATGACAATCACTAGAAGTACCTTACCAAATCTTACAAATTCTGAAATAATACCAAATAATTCACCACAATCAATACTTTCACAAGTCTTTTAGAATTTCGGAAAATATCCAATGAACGGAGGCGTATGTGTCTGGCTTAGACTGCTGTACTTCAACTTTGCCAATGCTCTGCATTCTGGTCAGAAGCACACTGACAGTTTTACACTTGCAGAGCGCTCACTCTTTTTTACTATTTGCCACACTTCTCTTGGTCATTCTCCTGGAGCCCCAAAGGGTTAAATTATGTATTTACTCAATTAAAACACACATTACCTGAACAAAAGACACGGGATCTTTGGAATCGACATACACATCTTTTAGTAATGACAGCAGTTTGTCATCTTTTCTAGCAATTTCTCCCTTAATTTCTGGATGGCCTAAGGAAAGAAAAAGAATGTCGCAATATTTAAAGCCAAAGAAAGTTTCCTCTAAGACCCTAAACACTTAACACAAGACAGTCACTTTTAACTTTTTGCTTAATCAACAATCACTAGAACACTACAGAACATGTTTTAAGTGTAACTCAAAATGCTAGGTCAAGCTCGGTGTCTATCAATCTGTGAAGACATCTAGAGAGTTCTCTTGCACACGATCCCTTCTGATTTTGATTCCCTGTATCAAGCCACTGAGCATTAAAGACAAAAGCCGGGGAGGGCGGGGGCAGCGGGGGCACAAGCTAACACCTCCAGGACTACGAAGTAGGCAGAGCTGCCGCCTCCACCGCGAGCGCAAGGGGACTGTCTCAATGTCACCGGCCTGGTGGCTCCCCCTTCCCGCGCTCGGCTGACCCGAGTGACTGCAGCCGACCCCGGTCACCCCCACCACTGGACGGAGGTCCACGGGCGTGGAACAGCCCAGCCCGCACAGGGAGCCCGCACCGCGAGGCCCCACGCGCCCTGGCACCACTTACTGCTCATCTGCTCTCGCAGGAGGTTCTTGGTGGAGGGGTGCCTCGGAGCGGGGGAGGGCTTCATCCTGCTGATTTCCCGTTCCACCCGGTTCTCTAGGTTGAAATTCCTGATTGCGCGAGTCACCGCAGCCCCCATCTCTTCATAACATGATGCCCTTAAATTCACACCACACGTGGTTAATCACCGGCCCGGGCGACCTCCGGGACGCACCGGAGCGTGAGCATGTCTGGGGTCGCTCTGGCCGCGCGCCGGAAAGCGGACGCTGATTGCGCGCCGTTCGCCCCCCAGCGGTCGGGAGGGCGCATGCAGCGTCTCCGCCCAGAGTATCTCAAAGGGAGCGCGACTTCCTCCGGGGCGTGGATGTGCTCCCCCCTGTGGCCGCTTCCGGCGAGATGGGGCGGGACTTAAGGTTCGGACGCACGATGGCTCACCTCTCCGGAGACTGGTGGAGTCGGGCGGGAAGTTTTAAAGCAGTTTCACGTCGGGCCTCACCCCAGATTTTCTGATTTAATTCCTCCCAAGTGAGTCCCGGCATTGGTTCAAGCTTCCCTCGTGATTCCAAAGTTGCGGGCTGAGAAAGTCTAAGCAAATTGACCTTGAAGTCCTTTCACAGGTCAGTGCAACCAAAGAGGAAGCCAGTAAAAATGGAACTAATGGCACCAGGGTGACGGAAGATTCTAAAATGGCCCTTTCCTGCTTTTGTGAAAGGAAATAATGAAAGTTTAATCATTCTCCATGAATATTTGTTCTGTCACTCTTTTATTTAAATGTGCCTTATTTTCCTGTCCCCTTACCTGATGAGTTTGAATCTGAGCCGTGTTCTCTTTTTCCATAATCTTTTACATCCCTCTCTCATAACCCATTTGATCTAATTGTATCGATTTCCGTTATGCTGACCTTTCCCTTCTCTTTGTGTATTTTTGATACTAATTTGTGTTATATCTCCATACTATTAAGTACTGAGTCACCACGTCATTCCCTAGCCTATTTCTCCTTTATTCTGCTTTCCTCATTCTTTTTAAGCCAGGGAGACCTCCTTTAACTTAATGAAAGGAACAGACAATAGGAAAAAAACAAACATAAAAAGCAAGCGCTGTACATATTTCCTTTCTCTTTCTCTCTGTCTCACTCCCTCTTTCCCTCTCTCCCTCTTTCCCTCTCTCCCTCTTCCTCCTCCTGTTTCTGAATGGATTATTGTGTTGCTGCTTTTCTTTAAGATTCTTTAGAAATACTGTCATTAATCCATGATCAAAGAACCCACTAGGAAGTAGCACAGTTTCCAAAGGTTACCGTAGTTTTCAGACTGTGGCTGCAAGATCTGTTTTTAGTGTTCTCAGCTCTCCTTAGTGAAATGAAGGTGGCCTCGGCCTGCAGCGGCTTGAAGCAGGGTTTCAGTTCCTGGCCAGTGATTGAGGTCTGGTTGTGGCAGTGAGAGCACCGAATCCTAGCCACTAGACCAGTGGTCAGTGACAAGGCCCTGGTTCTACAGCTTTGCAGAAAAAGAATTCCCACAAAGATGGAAAGTAGTGAAACAAAGTATTTATTAGGAGAAAAAAAGAGTACAGTACATGTGGATAGACACACGGGTGGGTTCAGAGAGGGTCGCACCCTCGTGGCAGTTTGAATCACTTTTATGGGGCATTTGTTCCGGGTTTCCTTTGACCAATCATTCTGATTTGCCTGGTTCAAAGTCCGTATTTGGTATATCTCAGGATCTTCCCATGTGTGCACACACATCTCTTAGCCAAGATGGATTCTACCGAAGAGGCATATGGATAGACAACATCACCTGGCATCACTCCCCTTCTGACCTCCAAGGAGCCTTTCTATGCATGTGTAGTCGGGGAGGTCTCCTGACTTTGAGAATGAGGAATATATGGTCTCATGTTCTACCTGGGCAGGTCCCAGCCTCCTCTCTCAATTGTCCTGTTATTCTTGTCTCAGAGTATCAGTCCACAGGAACGAGCTCAAACCATTTGCCCTGGGGGCCCATCTACCTCCTGCCTCAAAGTTAAAAGCAATGAAATAATTGATGTAAAGATAATTGAATTGAGGTAATAATTTTTAAAAAGAATCTTGAAGTAAAGAAAGGGGGCATTTTATTTAAAGAAAAATAAGGTAATTATTATATATAATAATAATAGCAAAAGTTTTATAAGGAACATAGCTTCCACCATTGATTATCATGAAATGTTTTTAACTGGAATTGGTAGTTGGAATTTATAGAGGCTAAAACCAGTGTTCTCTGGTAGAGTTAGTTGGAAAGTTGTCCTGAAGGTGGCAGGCTGCTCCAAGATTTCCATCTTTGAGACAAGCATGCCTATAACTAAGTGCTTTATAGCACAGGTATTCATATTTCTATGTATACCAATACATTTTCGTTTGCCTCATGTATCCATGTGTTTCAGCAATTATGGTAGCAATTCCATTCACTGCCTGTTAAAATATGTTAAAAGTGAAAAACTCATTTTCATAGAAATTCCACTATACTTCTGGCAGCATGAAAAAGTAATGTGAGACAGAAGTTACAGGAAGTGTAGGGGGCTATGGGAACTACCACATGAAAGAATTCCTAGAATTCCCACATTTAAGTAGAATTTGGATTCAATATATAAAGGATCATCCAACCTGGGCCAGCTGCTTTGCCAAGTCCTGACCTGTTCAAGCCCTCAAATTGCAGAACAGAAGGCAGGGGTACGTCACCAGAAATGCACAATTGGCTGTCACCCCTTGGGAATCATCAGGAAATAAAACTTGAATCACAAATGCATAATTCCAGTTCTTCTTGTCAGATATGCAAATTAACATGAAGTCTGAACTCAGAACTCTCCCTGTGTTTATTTTAGGGTTGAAGTCAGGTCCCCAAGGAAAGTATAACTAGGATGATGCTCAGAATTAAGCATCTCTCTGAATGGTGTAAGATGGGTATGTATTGCTGAATATCCTAGGGTACCAATGAAAAAAACCTAGGGCCTTGCCAACATAATAGAATGTAAACTCTATGAGGATAGGAATTATTGTCTGTTTTGTTCACTGCTGTCTGCATCTCATTGAACAGTGCCTGGTACATAATAGGTACTAAACAAATGTCAGATAAATATTAAATGAACCCAAAGACGAGAAGGGCCCCTGAGCTGGATGGAGTCTAGGCCCTAGACAGGCTCTCTGCCAGAAGTGAGTCCTTGTGAAAGTCACTCACTCTGGTTATGCTCACTTCTTCATCTTAAAATTGGGATGATAGTAATTATCTAATAGGTTTCACACCATTTAAAAATATAAAGTGTCTAATACAGTGCCTAGCTCAGAATATGATGTTCAATATTTGCATTGCTTTCCATTTTCCAGAGGAACAGAGGGAAGTTTGAAAAAGGACTAGATATTCTGAAGCCCTGGTTTATAGGTGAGTAACATAACTAAATACCTGAAAGTAAAGTAAGATTTGGGTTCTTGGGCTTCCCTGGTGGTGCAGTGGCTGAGAGTCCACCTACCGGTGCAGGGGTCACGGGTTCGTGCCCCGGTACGGGAAGATCCCACATACCGTGGAGCGGCTGGGTCCGTGAGCCATGGCCGCTGAGCCTGCGTGTCCGGAGCCTGTGCTCCGCAATGGGAGAGGCCACAGCAGTGAGAGGCCCGCATACCGCAAAAAAAAAAAAAAAAAGATTTGGGTTCTTTAAGAATTTAATTTTTAAAAATAGGTATTCCAAATTCAATTTTTATTCTCTGATAAGCATGCTCTGCACATGTGGTGGCGTTGCTGAGCTCATTAAGGTTGGAAATTGGGTGGGAATCATTAGCTCAGAGGCAAAAAATGCCACCTGCCTTTGCCTGTATTGGCAGCAGAAAGAGTCCCTTGCCAGTCCCTCCTTCACCCTCAATCTTTTTTTCTCTGCCTAGACTTTTACCTATGCAAACTCCTTCCTTTGCACATAATTCAAAGGCATTCTGTGTTCTCCAAAGGATTGCAGTCACTAAACCTAAGTGACAGGTGACTCAAGATGCTCAGGACAGTCCCCAGAGGTTTCATTGACCAAACCCCAACTACTAGTGAGCAACACAGCAGATTTGTGGAGGAATGACTTATATCGGCAGAGGTATCCAGGATCAGATGGGACTTCTCCAGGCCCTGCACTCCAGCTCCAGGGGCCAAGGAATTTGTGAGTCCAGCTGAGGTCATTTACCAGATTCCCAAGCTTAGCCAGTTCCATAGTGATGCATAGTGAGATAGTGCTGTCAGTTTGTGAAACCTAGAATATTTCAGTAAAAAACCAAAACCAAAACCCAAAACAAACTAGGCTTGGGCAGATCCAGTATTCATACTGAGAAACACTAGGTTTCACAGATTAGAATTATCAACCAGCAGTTATACCCAGATGCCTGCTCTGTGGCTACTGCACTCATGACTTTTGTCGTTATACTAGTTTCCTATTGCTAGTAACAAATTACCACCGAGTAGTGCCTTAAAACAGAACAAACTGTAATGTTACAGTTCTGGAGGTCAGAAGTTGGAAAGCTGGAAATGGGTTTTAGGAAGCTAAAATCAAGGTGTCAGCAGGGTTGTCTTCATCTTACAGGCTCCAGAGGAGAATTCTTTTCCTTGTCTTTTTTGGCTTCCAGACACTTATAGCATTTGGCAGCCAGCAAATGAATCATTTCACTGTCATATCTCCTTCTCTGACCGTGACTCTCCTGTCTCCCTTTTCCCCTTATAAAACACCCTTGTGATTACATTGGCCCTAATGTGGATAATCTAGGATGATCTCCTGTTTCAAAAGCCTTAATTTAATCACATCTGCAAAGTACCTTTTGCAGGTTCTGGGGATTAAGAGTGGATGTCTTTGGGGTACCACGTTCTGCCCAGCACAGTAACCATCTTCAGAATATCTGTATCTACGAGTGTGTCTATGATCAAATTAGTAAAATTCAAAACTGGAACGATGGAGAGAATGTCTAGTATTTTTTTGTTCAGCTCCACAGTGTTTATATTCCAACGAAACAAGCTAATTGTTGAAAGAATAAAACCATTTTGCTCGAGCACTTGTATTCTTTCTGTCAGAGTTTGCCTAAGAGCCATGGTAGCTCACTAGCAAATTTGCCACTGCTTTGCCAGTTCTGTACACTGCACAGAGCAGCAGTTCTTCTTGGGTCCCAAGTTCTCACCTTTCTGGAACACCTGTGTCTGAGAAGCCTCAGTCAGCAAGAGTATGTATCTTCCTTGTATATAAAGCAGCATGACTATTTTCCTAATTATGGTGTCTTAGAGACACCAGAGGTCTACCACCTTTCTCTTCTTCCCACTCCATTACTTCCCTCTCAGCTTAGAATTTCAAAATCACCCATCCATTCCTTTCTTTATATTAAGGTTTTTCTCCTCTTCTCTGCTGTATCCACTTTTAAAAGGTAGGTACTCTTGGGGAATGCAGGCCATTTGTGGGAGAGTTTATCAGTTCTCTGGACTCAGACTGGAAGAAAATAGCTGTCTGAAATGTGGGACAGAGAGGGAGAGCAGCTGCTCCTCCTGTTGTTCTCCTTGCACAAACTCCTTAGAAATGAAAAACATTAAAAGAAGGAGTTATCAATGAGACCTTCAAGATGGCAGAGGAATAAGACATGGAGATCACCTTCCTCCCCACAAATACATCAAAAATATATCTACACGTGGAACAGCTCCTACAGAACACCTACTGAATGCTGGCAGAAGACCTCAGACCTCTCAAGAGGCAAGAAACTCCCCACGTACCTGGGTAGGGCAAAAGAAAAAACAGAGACAAAAGAATAGGGATGAGACCTGCACCAGTGGGAGGGAGCTGTGAAGGAGGAAAGGTTTCCACACACGAGGAAGCCCCTTAATTGGTGGAGACGGGGTGTGGCAGGGGAAGAGAAGCTTCAGAGTCACAGAGGAGAGCGCAGCAACAGGGGTGCAGAGGGCAAAGCAGAGAGATTCCCGCACAGAGGATTGGTGCTGACCATCACTCACCAACCTGAGACACTTGTCTGCTCACCCACGAGGGTGGGTGGGGGATGGGAGCTGAGGCTCAGGCTTTGGAGTTCAGATCCCAGGGAGAGGACGGGGGTTGGCTGTGTGAACACAACCTGAAGGGGGCTAGTGAGCCACAGCTAGCCAGGATGGAGTCCAGGAAAAACTCTGGACCTGCCAAAGAGGCAAGAGACCATTGTTTCAGGGTGCGCGAGGAGAGGGGCTTCCTGTTCCGTGTGCCCACAAAAGGCAGAGGACCACCTAAGTGAGCTCCAGAGACAGGCGTGAGTTGCAGCTATTAGCTTGGACCACAGAGACGGGCGTGAAACACTAACGCTGCCACTGCTGCCACCAAGAAGCCTGTGGGTGAGCACAAGTCACTATCCATACCCCCCACCCTGGGAGCCTGTGCAGCCCGCCACTGCCAGGGTCCCATGATCCAGGGACAACTTCCCCGGGAGAATACACAGCACGCCTCATGTTCTTGCAATGTCACGCCAGCCTCTGCAACCACAGGCTCCCCCCGCATTCCAGTTATGACTACCATACCCCTCCCTCTCCCTGGCCTGAGTGAGCAAGAGAACCCTAATCAGTTGCTGCTTTAACCCCCTCCTGTCTGGGCAGGGAACAGATGCCTGAGGGTGGCCTACATGCAAAGGTGGGGTCAAAACCAAAGCTGAACACCAGGAGCTGTGTGAACAAAGAAGAGAAAAGGAAATTTCTCCATGCAGCCTCAGGAGCAGCAGATTAAATACCCACAATCAACTTGATGAATGCCGCATTTGTAGAATACCTGAATAAACAATGAATGTTCCCAAAATTGAGGTGGTGGACATTGGGAGCAACAGTAGACTTGTGGTTTGCTTTCTGCATCTAAGTTATTTCTGGTTTTTATGTATATCTTAGTTTACTTTTTAGTGCTTGCTATCATTGGAGGATTTGTTTATTGGTTTGGTTGCTCTATTTTTAAATTACTTTTTAATATATTTTTTTATTAAAAAATTTTTTTATTTGCTTTTACCATTTGGTTTGGGGTTCTCCCTGTTTGTGGGGTTTTTTCCCCTTCCTTTTGTTCGGAACCATGTAGCTGGCAGGGTCTTGGTGCTCCAGCTGGGTATCAGACCTGAGACTCTGAGGTGGGAGAGCCAGGTCTAGGACATTGGACGACCAGAGACCTCCTTGTCCCATGTAAAATCAATCAGCGAGAGCTCTCCCAGAGATCTCCATCTCAACACTAAGAACCACCTCCACCAAACAGCCAGCAAGTTCCAGTGCTGGATGCCCCATGCCAACAACTAGCAAGACAGGAGCACAACCCTACCCATTAGCAAAGAGGCTGCCTAAAGTCATATTAAGTTCACAGACACCCCAAAATGCATGACTGTATGCAGCCATGCCCACCAGAAGGACAAGATCCAAGCCCACCTACCAGAAAACAGGCACCAGTCCCCTCCACCAGGAAGCCTATACAAGCCACTGAACCAACCTCACCCACTGGGGGCAGATGCCAAGAACAATGGGAATTACGAACCTGCAGCCTGCGAAAAGGAGACCCCAAACACAGTGAGTTAAACAAAATGAGAAGACAGAGAAATATGCAGCAGATGAAGGAGCAAGGTAAAAACCCACCAGACCAAACAGATGAAGAGAAGATAGGCAGGCTACCTGAAAATGAATTCAGAGTAATGACACTAAAGATGACCCCAAATCTTGGAAATAGAATGGAGGAAATACAAGAAATGTTTCACAAGGACCTAGAAGAACTAAAGAGCAAACAAACAATGATGAACAACACAATAAATGAAATTAAAAATTCTCTAGAAGGAATCAATAGCAGAATAACTGAGGCAAAAGAACGGATAAGTGACTTGGAAGACAAAATAGTGGAAATAACTGCCACAGAGCAGAATAAAGAAAAAAGAATGAAAAGAATTGAGGACAGTCTCAGAGACCTCTGGGACAACATTAAAGCAACAAAATTCAAATTATAGGAGTCCCAGAGGAAGAAGAGAAAAAGAACGGGTCTGAAAAAATATTTGAAGAGTTTATGGTTGAAAACTTCCCTAACATGGGAAAGGAAATAGTCAATCAAGCCCAGGAAGCACAGAGAGTCTCATACAGAATAAAACCAAGGAGAAACACACCAAGACACATATTAATGAAACTATCAAAAATTAAATACAAAGAAAAAGTATTAAAAGCAGCAGGGGGAAAGTAACAAATAACCTACAAGGGAATCCCCATAAGGTTAACAGCTGATCTTTCAGCAGAAACTCTGCAAGCCAAAAGGGAGTGGCAGGACATATTTAAAGTGATGAAAGGGAAAAACCTACAACCAAGGTTACTCTACCCAGCAAGGATCTCATTCAGATTTGGTGGAGAAATTAAAACCTTTAAGACAAGCAAAAGTTAAGAGAATTCAGCACCACCAAACCAGCTTTACAACAAATGCTAAAGGAACTTCTCTAGGCAAGAAACAGAAGAGAAGGAAAAAACCTACAAAAACAAACCCACAACAATTAAGAAAATGGTAATAGTAACATACATATTGATAATTACCTTAAATGTAAATGGATTAAATGCTCCAACCAAAAGACATAGACTGGCTGAATGGATACAAAAACAAGACCCGGACATATGCTGTCTACAAGAGACCCACTTCAGACCTAGGGACACATACAGACTGAAAGTGAGGGGATGTAAAAAGATATTCCATGCAAATGGAAATCAAAAGAAAGCTGGAATAGAAATTTTCATATCAGACAAAAGAGAGTTTAAAATAAAGACTATTACAAGAGATAGAGAAGGACACCACTTAATGATCAAGGGATCAATCCAAGAAGAAGATACAACAATTGTAAATATTTATGCACAATAAATATTTACATAAAACCTCAATACATAAGGCAAATGCTAACAGCCAAAAAAGGGGAAATCGACAGTAACACAATAATAGTAGGAAACTTTAACACCCCATTTTCACCAATGGACAGATCATACAAAATGAAAATAAATAAGGAAACACAAGCATTAAATGATACATTAGACCAGATGGACTTAATTGATATTTTTGGACATTCCATTCCAAAACAACAGAATACACTTTCTTCTCAACTGCTCATGGAACATTCTCCAGGATAGACCATATCTTGGGTCACAAATCAGGCCTCGGTAAATTTAAGAAAATTGGAATCATATCAAGTTTCTTTTCCGACCACAACGCTATGAGACTAGATATCAATTACAGGGAAAAAACTGTAAAAACTACAAGCTCATGGAGGCTAAACAATATGCTCCTAAATAAACAAGAGATCACTGTAGAAATCAAAGAGGAAATAAAAAAATACCTAGAAACAAATGCTAATGAAAACACGACGACCCAAAACCTATGGGATGCAGCAAAACCAGTTCTAAGAGGGAAGTTTATAGCAATACAATCCTACCTCAAAGATCGAGAAAAATCTCAAACAACCTAAACTTACACCTAAAGCAATTAGAGGAAGAACAACAACAACAAAAAGCTCCCTGGGGCTTCCCTGGTGGCGCAGTGGTTGAGAGTTCACCTGCTGATGCACGGGACATGGGTTCATGCCCTGGTCAGGGAAGATCCCACATGCCATGGAGCGGCTAGGCCCATGACCCATGGCAGCTGAGCCTGCGTGTCCGGAGCCTGTGCTCCGCAACGGGAGAGGCCACAACAGTGAGAGGCCCGCGTACCGCAAAAACAAAACAAAACCAAATTTAGCAGAAGGAAAGAAATCATAAAGATCAGGTCAGAAATAAAAGAAAAATAAATGAAGGAAACAATAGCAAAGATCAATAAAACTAAAAGCTGTTTCTTTGAGAAGATAAACAAAATTTATAAAACATTAGCCAGACTCATCAAGAAAAAAAGATGACTCAAATCAACAGAATTACAAATGAAAAAGAAGTAACAACTGACACTCCAGAAATATAAAGGATCAAGTTACTACAAGTAACTCTATGCCAATAAAATGGACAACCTGAAAGAAATGGACAAATTCTGAGAAAAGCACAACCTTCCGAAACTGAACCCGGATATAATAGAAAATATAAACAGACCAATCACAAGCACTGAAATTGAAACTGTGATTAAAAATCTTCCAACAAACAAAAGCTCAGGAGTGGATAGCTTCACAGGTGAATTCTATCAAACATTTAGAGAAGAGCTAACACGCATCCTTCTCAAACTCTTCCATAATCTAGCAGAGGGAGGAACACTCCCAAACTCATTCTATGAGGCAACCATCACCCAATACCAAAACCAGGCAAAGATGTCACAAAAAAGAAAACTACAGGCCAAAATCTCTGGTGAACATAGATGCAAAACTCCTCAACAAAATACTAGCAAACACAATCCAACAGCACATTAAAAAGATCATACACCATGATCAAGTGGGGTTTATCCCAGGAAGGCAAGGATTCTTCAGTATATGCAAATCAATCAATGTGATACACCATATTAACAAATTGAAGGATAAAAACCATATGATAATCTCAGTAGATGCAGAAAAATCTTTTGACAAAATTCAACACCCATTTATGATAAAAACTCTCCAGAAAGTAGGCATAGAGGGAACCTACCTCAACATAATAAAGGCCATATATGACAAACCCACAGCCAACATCATTCTCAATGGTGAAAAACTGAAACAGTTTCCTCTAGGATCAGGACCAAGACAAGGTTGCCCACTCTCACCACTACTGGTAAACATAGTTTTGGAAGTTTTAACCACGGCAATCAGAGAAGGAAAAGAAATAAAAGGAATCCAAATCAGAAAAGAAGTAAAGCTCTCACTGTTTGCAGATGACATGATACTGTACATAGAGAATCCTAAAGATGCTACCAGAAAACTCCTAGAGCTAATCAATGAATTAGGTAAAGTAGGAGGATACAAAGTTAATGCACAGAAATCTCTGGCATTCCTATACACTAACGATGGAAATTCTGAAAGAGAAATTAAGGAACAACTCCCATTTACCATTGCAACAAAAATAATAAAATACCTAGGAATAAACCTACCTAAGGAGACAAAAGACCTGTATGCAGAAAACTATAAGACGCTGATGAAAGAAATTAAAGACGATACAAACAGATGGAGAGATATACCATGTTATTGGATTGGAAGAATCAACATTGTGAAAATGAGTCTACTACCCAAAGCAATTGACAGATTCAATGCAATCCCTATCAAACTGCCAATGGCATTTTTCACAGAACTAGAACAAAAAAAATCACAATTTGCATGGAAACACAAAAGACCCCAAATAGCCAAAGCAATCTTGGGAAAGAAAAACGGAGCTGGAGGAATCAAGCTCCCTGACTTCAGACTATACTACAAAGCTACAGTAATCAAGACAGTATGGACTGGCACAAAAACAGAAATATAGATCAGTGGAACAGGATAGAAAGCCCAGAGATAAACCCATGTTCATATGGTCACCTTATCTTTGACAAAGGAGACAAGAATATATAGTGGAGAAGAGTTAGCCTCTTCAATACGTTGTGCTGGGAAAACTGGACAGCTACATGTAAAAGAAAGAAATTAGAACACTTCTTAACACCATACACAAAAATAAACTCAAAATGGATTAGAGACCTAAATGTAAGACCAGACACTATCAAACTCTTAGAGGAAACCAGAGGCAGAACACTCTATGACATAAATCACAGCAAGATCCTTTTTGACCCACCTCCTAGAGAAATGGAAATAAACATAAAAACAAACAAATGGCACCTAATGAAACTTAAAAGCTTTTGCACACCAAAGGAAACCATAAACAAGGCTAAAAGACAACCCTCAGGATGGGAGAAAATATTTGCAAACGAAGCAACTGACAAAGGATTAATCTCAAAAATATACAAGCAGCTCATGCAGCTCAATATCAAAAACACAAACAACCCAATCCAAAAATGGACAGAAGACCTAAATAGACATTTCTCCAAAGAAGGTATACAGTTTGCCAAGAACACATGAAAGGACGCTTAACATCACTAATCATTAGAGAAATGCAAGTCAAAACTACAGTCAGGTAACACCTCATCCTGGTCAGAATGGCCATCATCAAAAAATCTACAAACAATAAATCCTGGAGAGTATATGAAGAAAAGGGAACACTCTTGCACTTTTGGTGGGAATACAAATTGATACAACCACTATGGAGGTTCTTTTTTTCTTTTTTTTTTTTTGTGGGACATGGGCCTCTCACTGTTGTGGCCTCTCTCATTGCGGAGCCCAGGCTCTGGACGTGCAGGCTCAGCGGCCATGGCTCACGGGCCTAGCTGCTCTGCTGCATGTGGGATCTTCCCGGACTGGGGCACGAACCCGCGTCCCCTGCATCAGCAGGCGGACTCTCAACCACTGCGCCACCATGGAAGGCCCAGTATGGAGGTTCCTTAAAAAACTAAAAAGAGAAGTACCATATGACCCAGCAAACCCACTACTGGGCATATACCCTGAGAAAACCAGAATTCCAAAAGAGACATATACCACAATGTTCATTGCAGCACTATTTACAATAGCCAGGACATGGAAACAACCTAAATGTCCATCGTCATACTAATTGATAAAGAAGATGTGGCACATATGTAGAATGGAATATTACTCAGCCATAAAAAGAAACAAAATTGAGTTATTTTTAGTGAGGTGGATGGACCTAGAGTCTTTCATACAGAATGAAGAAAGAAAGAAAAAAAAAGGTTCTAATGGACCTAGGGGCAGGACAGGAATAAATATACAGATGTAGAAAATGGACTTGAGGACATGGGGAGGGGGAGGGGTAAGCTGGACGAAGTGAGACAGTGGCATGGACATATATACACTACCAAATGTAAAATAGATAGCTAGTGACAATCACTGCACAGCACAGGGAGATCAGCTTGGCACTTTGTGACTACCTAGAGGGATGCAATAGGGAGGGTTGGAGGGAGGCACAAGAGGGAGGGGTAGTGGGGATATATATGTTCACATATAGCTGATTCACTTTGTCATACAGCAGAAAATAACACACCATTGTAAAGCAATTCTACTTCAATAAAGTTGTTAAAAAAAAAAAAGAAGAAATAGTTATTGAAACCTTTGGGATGCAGTCAAAGCCATACTGGAAGAAAATGTGTGTGTGTTTCTATTCAGTACATTTGTTAGAACACTAGAAAATTCGAAGATTCATTGAATTTGAATTAAACATTGAAGTCAAAACACAAAAAAAAGACTAAAAATAAATCCAAAAAATTGTTTAAAGACTGAAGATAAAGCAGAAATTAATTACATAGAAGACAAAACCAACTAGTTCCTTGGAAATATAAAATCTGACAAATGTAAGTAAAAATAAAGGCACAAATAAAAACCCTTAGGAATTTTTTTGGAAAGAGTGTGATCACAAATATAGAGAATTTTTTTAATGAGAGAACATGATGTATGCCACGTTATGTACAACTTTAATATATAATATCTTCTCCTTGAGTGACTTGCTTATAGCCAATGAAGTGTGGCAACTGTGAATAAAATCAAGTAGAACAGGATACAATAGAATAGGACATAGATATAGAACAGAATAGACTATATAATAGAATATGTCACTCTTGTGATTACCTTACATTAAATAAAACTCCATCTGGGACTTCATTCCAGTGGTTAAGACTCCACACTCCCAATGCAGGGGGCACAGGTTTGATCCATGGTCAGGGAACTAAGATCGTGCATGCCGTGTTTTATGGCCTAAAAAATAATAATAATAAATAAATAAATAAATAAGATTCCATCTGAGGAGTCAGAAGTGAGAGTCCCCTGTTGGCTTCAAAGAAGCAAGTTGCCATGTTGTTAGAGAGTCTTTAGAGAGCCTGTAAAGAGGCCACATGGCAAAGAACATCAGGGGCCTTTAGGAGATGAGAGCTGCCCCCAGGTGACAGCCAGAGAGAAGCAGGTGCCTCAGTCCCACAGCCACAATGAACTGAATTTTAGCAACAACCGCATGAACCTGAAAGAGGACCCCAAGCTCCAGAAATTAACACAACCCAGTGAATACTGTATTTCAACTGATTCACAAAATATATTTGGTTAAATTCACTACCCATTAGTAATAATATATTTAGCCAGTCAAGAATAGAAGGAAATCATCTCTATTTGATAAAGAGTACATATCAAAAAATAATAACAAATATTATATGGAATGGGGCAATGTTAGAAGCAAGCCCAATAAAGGAAGTGTCTTCCACTACTTGCCCTATTCAACATTTTGCTGAAGGTCCTAGCTAATAAAGAACAAGTAAAGGAAGTAAGAACTATTTGTTCTTTTTTTTTTTTTGATTTTTTTTAAAAAAATAATTAATTAATTATTTTTGACTGTGTTGGGTCTTCGTTTCTGTGCGAGGGCTTTCTCTAGTTGCGGCAAGTGGGGGCCACTCTTCATCGCGGTGCGTGGGCCTCACTATCGTGGCCTCTCTTGTTGCGGAGCACAGGCTCCAGACGCGCAGGCTCAGTAGTTGTGGCCCACGGGCCCAGGTGCTCCGCGGCATGCTGGATCTTCCCGGACCAGGGCTCAAACCCGTGTCCCCTGCATTGGCAGGCAGATTCTCAACCACTGCGCCACCAGGGAAGACCTATTTGTTCTTTTGAACAATCAGTATCTCTGTCTTCCTAGAAATTTCGAGAAATCATTCAAAGAACAATTTGATCTTATAAAAGAACTCAATAAGCTAGCTGTCCTGTACATCAGTTAGAAAATATAGCAGCCAAAAAATTTCATGGACAATGGCCACGAAAACCATTATATATCTAGGAATAAACTTCCAAAAATGTGTAAAACCCAAATTACGTAAACCACAAAGTTTATGAAAAGCCAAAAAGAACAAGTGGTACACATACCAGGTTCCTTGATGCAAAGTCTCAAGAGTGTAAAAATGTCAATTATTAATCCATGAATTTGATACACTTTCAACTGAAATTATAAAGTGAAACTTGACAGCTGATACTAAAGTTCATCTGGAACAGAAAATGCGAAAAAAATAGCCAATAAATTTTTTTCACAAATGTAACATACGATATATATTGTTTTGCATTTTCCTCTTTTTTCTCTTTTTCTTTTAAAATAAATTTATACCCCTTTAAGTTTATGAAAAGCCAAAAAGAACAAGTGGTACACATACCAGGTTCCTTGATGCAAAGTCTCAAGAGTGTAAAAATGTCAATTATTAATCCATGAATTTGATACACTTTCAACTGAAATTATAAAGTGAAACTTGACAGCTGATACTAAAGTTCATCTGGAACAGAAAATGCGAAAAAAATAGCCAATAAATTTTTTTCACAAATGTAACATACGATATATATTGTTTTGCATTTTCCTCTTTTTTCTCTTTTTCTTTTAAAATAAATTTATACCCCTTTGGGACTTCCCTGGTGGTGCAGTAGTTAAGAATCCACCTGCCAATGCAGGGGACACGGGTTCGAACCCTGGACCAGGAAGATCCCTCATGCCGCGGAGCCACTAAGCCCATGCACCACAACTACTGAACCTGTGCTCTAGAGCCTGTGAGCCACAACTACTGAGCCCACGTGCCACAACTGCTGAAGCCCGCGTGCCTAGACCCCATGCTCCACAACAAGAGAAGCCACCTCAATGAGAAGCCCACGCACCACAACGAAGAATAACCCCTGCTTGCCATAACTAGAGAAAACCCGTGTGCAGCAATGAAGACCCAATGCAGCTATAAATAAATTAATTAATTTAAAAATAAGTAAAATAAAATAAAATAAATTTATACCCCCTTCACCCATTTTTCCCACTCCCCAGCCCCTGCCTCTGGCAACCACCAATCAGTTCTCTGTTATCTATGAACTTGTGTGTTCTTTTGTTTTTGTTTTTTTTAAGATTTTACATATAAGAAAGGTTGTATGGTATTTGTCTTTACCTGACTTATTTCACTTAGTATAATTCCCTCGAAGTTCCTCCATGTTGTCATAAATGGCAAGATTTCATTATTTTTATGGCTGAATAATATTCCATTGTATGTATATATACCTTGATTTCTTTATGCATTTATCCATCAGTGGACACTTAGGTTATTTCCATATCTTAACTACTGTAAATAATGCTGCAGTGAACATAGGGGTGCATATATCTGTTCAAGTTAGTGTTTTCATTTTGTGTGGATAAATACCCAAAAATGGGATTGCTGGATCATATGGTAGTTCTATTTTTAATATTTTGAGGAACCTTCATACTCTTTTCCATGGTGGCTCCACCAATTTACATTCCCAACACCAATGCACAAAGGTTCTCTTTTCTTCACATCCTCTCCAGCACTTGTTATATCTTGCCTTTTTGATAATAACTATTCTTACAGATATGAGGTGATATCTCTTGTGGTTTGATTTGCATTTCCCTGATGATTAATGATGTTGAGAATCTTTTCACATACCTGTTAGCTACCTGTATGTTTTCTTTGGAAAAATGTCTATTCAGATCCTCTGCCAGTTTTTAAATCAGATTGTTTTTCTTGCCATTGACCTGTATGGGTTCTTTTTGTATTTTGGATATTAGCTCCTTATCATATATATGATTTGCAACTATTTTCTCCCATTTAGTAAGTTGCCTTTTCATGTTGTTGATGGTTTCCTTTGCTGTGCAGAAGCTTTTTAGTATGATGTAGTCCCACTTATTTATTTTTGCCTTTGTTGCTGTTGCTTTTGGTGTCAGATTCAGAAAATAATCACCAAGACCTATATCAAGGAGCTTGCCACCTATGTTTTCTTCTAGGATTTTACGGTTTCAGGTCTCATGTTCAAGTCTTTAATTCATTTTGAATTAATTTTTATGTTATTGTGTAAGATTGTGGTCAAGTTTGATTCTTTAGTGTGTGGCTGTCCAGTTTTCCCAACACCATTTATTGGGAAGAGACTGTCCTTTCCTCATTGTATATTCTTGGCTGCTTTGTCATAAATTAATTAACTGTATATGTGTGGGTTGATTTCTGGGCTCTCTATTCTGTTCCATTGATCTGTGTACTATCCTATTTTCATTGCTATAATTTGTAATATAGTTTGAAATCAGGGAGCATGATGCCTTCAGCTTTGTTCTTTCTGTACATTGCTTTGGAACCAGTAAATTTTTGAAAAACAGCAATGGGGAAGTCCTACCCTATAAGATATCAGAATACAATATAAAACCTTACAGTGTGATATTGATATAGGAATTTATTTATTTTTTATAAATAAATCAGCAAGTAGAACAATGGCACGACAGATCTAATTACGTACTTGGTGATATTTTAAATCACCCTGTGATGTAAAGAGCTAACTTTTCCCCCATAAATGGATAGCTACATTTCCAACATCACTGCTTTACCAGGCCACCATTTCCCCTTCTCCCTGTTCCCACGTGTCACTGGCTTCCTTTTCTCACTTTTTTCTCTTTAGTTTTCCTTCTGTGAGACAAATTTCATAATGTATCTGTTCTCCAAACCCCACTGTTTTGCTTTTTATAGAAGTAGGGAATATTTAGTCATGGCTAGGTTTTGATTTAATTCCAATGAGGTAATTTTGTTCTGTCCATAGCAATTTAATCAGTATGGTAATTCTCCATCTTGGCCCCAGCCACAGAAGGTATCCCTGACAACTTGGCAAGGAAAAAAAAGTGAAAGTCATAAAGAACAAGTGAATACTCAAGAACTAATTTCATATCAAACATTATGAAAACAGGGAATATGAAACAGAATTCCAGAAGGATTCCAGAAAAGCTGTGAAAAGCAAACTGCAACTGGAGCAGGTTACCTTAGCTAGTGAACCCAACCTTGCAGAGCTTGGGTCCATGTTCATATTCTCCATTTGTCTGTCCATCTTCAGGTCTTTCTCCTTGATTGTAACTGTCTCTCTGACTCTTTCCTTAACAGCCATAGAAAAGCATAATGATCACAAACAGGCTTGGCACTAGACAGACCTGCATTTGAATCTTGGCTCTATTTTCCTGACTGCATGAGTTTGGGGTAATTCTCTTAAATTTTCTGGTAATCAGTTTCCTCATGTAGAAAATGGGAATAGTACTGCTACTCACCAGAGAGCGTTGCTGTGAGACATGATCCACGTGAAGGTGCAGGACTTGGCATATAGCAAGAATTAAAAACTCTTAGTTCTTCCTTTACATAACAAAAAGATTAATAACATATGAAACATTTGAATAGTAATAACTTCAGGTTTGGTTCGTACTTTATAGTTTAGAAATTCGCTTTTTCAGATACATTATTTCATTAATATGTCTGGCAACCCTCTGTAGAATTTTATCCATGTTAGACAGATTTCAGAAGGTGCATTTAGCTGCCTGTTATCTTTTAAGTGGTGGGTATAGGAAGTACATGAAGTGCTCTTCTTTGGAGAGCAGTTTCTTATTGTCAGTCTTTGCTCTTGCAGGCACAACTCTGTCCTTTTACCCCAAGAGGCTCCCCTTTTGCCAGCTTCTGTCCCTAAACTTTAGTGCACAGAATGCCCTTCTGAATCTCATTTCTGTTGGATGTGACACTGTTAGCAGGTAGGCAGGTATGGGAGGCAGAATTGTATGATTCCTAGGGACCCTAAGCACAGAACCCAGACGAGCCTGCCTGGACTTCTGACCTATAGAACCATGAGGTAATAAACGGATATTGTTTTAAGCCTCTACGTTTGTGGTGACTAGTTATGCAGCAGTAGAGAATGAATATGGCAGGTAGTGTGAAAGTAAGGTTGGGGATGAAGCAGGTGGTGGAGGACCCAGGCAGTCATAAAGCCTGGGGAATATGTGCCCTCCCCAAACCTGCAAACCCAGGAGAGCCCAACGATTGCATCCTCTCCCCCAGATCTCACTCAACATGTCAAGTGACTGACAACACACCAAAGCACTGTATGAAGCACCGGGAATAAAGTCAAGGTCAGATTCTTGTGACCAGGGGTGACAGTATTGTGATGCAGTGTTATCACATGAGACTAGTAACAGGAAGAACGTACTATGAACCAAAGGCACAAGAGGGTAGGGGTAAGCGTACATGAAGTTACACAGAGATTTTGCCAGTAAAAGGGAGAAATCACAACTCATACTTTATATAAAAACACGAGTCAATGATTTGTTTAACTCATGAATGAGGGAACCGGCAAGATTTACAAACCAGTTCAAAGAATCAACGTACATGCCATCAGGGATTTAAAAAAAAAAAAGGAAGAGGGATGAAAGAGGAAGAAAGAGGCAGGGCAGGGAGAATGGGATGAAGCTGTTGTTGAGGTTTTGAAATGATGGAATACAGAGTTTGGTCTTTATTCTCTATGTGTGAAGGTCTCTTGAATGGAAGTTAGAGAGTCATAGACCTGTTTTAGAAAGATGATTGACATCTACATAAAGGATGGTTTGGAAGAGAAAGTGAGACCAGGTAAGATGCTGTTACTCTTGTCCATATGGGAGGTAAGATGTTTTTGGTCCAGTTTTCTTAGGGACACCTATTTAATGAGGGATCTTTGGAAGGGCACTGTTTACATATATCTGCCCCTTAAGCTGGATGAATAGATAGTGGGATTTGGGATTCAGAGGCTGGAGCATGAAATGTAGTCAGCTACTTTCATATTCTCAGGCCACTCTTGGTGTAGTTAATCTTTTATAGAGCTTTTGATTGAAGAGAAGCTCAGAATGTACCGGTGTGATCCTGTTGACTTTCAGGTTCCCAACCCATGGCCACAGGCAAAGTAACACCTATACTTCCAGAGAAAGCTAAAAGTATCAGGTGTGTGTACAGATCTCAATAGTATGATCTAATAAGCTAGTATAGAGGTTTCTGTTTCTGTCAAAAACATTCATGGGGCTTCCCTGGTGGCGCAGTGGTTGAGAGTCCGCCTGCCGATGCAGGGGACACGGGTTTGTGCCCCAGTCTGGGAAGATCCCACATGCCGTGGAGTGGCTAGGCCCGTGAGCCATGGCCGCTGAGCCTGTGCGTCCGGAGCCTGTGCTCCGCAACAGGAGAGACCCCAGCACTGAGAGCCCCGCGTACCGCAAAAAAAAAAAAAAAAAAAAATCATGTACCTAGGCTATATTTTGATAAGGAGTTTTGATAAGGAGTTTGACTATGTTTACTGTAAGAAATTGTAAATGTTTATGCAAGTAAGTGGTAATCTTGTTATTTAGCAGTGTAGCTTTATTAGAAAACTAGTGGTAGCCCTTTTAAAAGTAACTTTTGATTATGAAATTTCAAACACAAATCAATGTGCAGAGTTAGTATAGTGAATCACCATGTACCCATCACTCAGAATCAATCATTATCAGTTCATGGCCAATCTAATTTTTTCTCATATACCTTCCCATTTTCCTACCTTCCCTGGATATTTTGAGACAAATCCTATTCATCTTATCATTCTAAGGGCATCTTGCCCAACAATCATAAAGTAATGGCAGTCTTTTTTAAAAAGCTGTGAGTGAGAAAAAGGTGCAGACTTTTGGATGGGTTTACATTTGGTAAATTTGTTAATATTTGCTTTCAGTGAACTTGAGCAATAACGTCATAGTATGGCTGTTAAACACTTCATGCACAAGAAGGTCTTGAAATTGTGTCTCAACCTTTCTGCACTCCTCACTGCCCACAGGCTTCCCTTTCACTGGTCTTCCTCCCTCCAAAAGGCTCTAGAGTTGGCTGTTCATCAGGAGAGTGATTCTGTAATCTCAGGATGGCAAAACTGAACTCACTCAGCTCATTTCTGTATCAATTTGATGTGAATATGTATTGTAAAGTGAATATGGTTACTTATATGAATAATACAAGGTACAACTCTATTTTAAATATCTTTTAAAAACTACAGGTAGTGCTTTGACATTCTGTATTAGTTTTCTAGGGCTGCCTTAAAGTACCACAGACTGGGTGGCTTCAACAGCAGACATTTATTGCCTCGCAGTTCTGAAGGATAGAAATCTGAGGTCAAGGTTTTGGCAGGGTTGGTGCCTTGTGAAGGCTGTGAGAGAGAATCTGTTGTAGGCCGCTGGCCTGGTTTCTGGTGGTTTACTGACAATCCTTGGTGTTCCTTGGCTTGCAAAAGTGCCGATCTCTGCCTACATCTTCACATGGCCTTCTCCTGTGTGCGAGTCTATGTCCAAATCCCCCCTTTTGATGAGAACATCATTCATGTTGGATTAGTGACATTGGTCCCACTCCAGGATGACCTCACCTTAACTAAGTACATCTACAATGACCCCATCTCCAAGTAAGGTCATATTCTGAGGTGAGTTAGGGGGACACAGTTCAACACACTACACATTCTTACAGTCAAGAAGTTTTTCTTTATGTCTAACTAAGCGATTCATTTGTTCAAATCAGGTCCCATTCCTTTCCCTCCTAATTAGAGAAAGTAGGCCTGATTCTGCTCCTTACCTGTGGCAGAGAAGGTGAACCCGTCTTTCTATGCCATTTTGCTCCCACAAAGGAGCAAGAAGAATGATGAATATAACCTGACATTCATTAGGCCGCATTCTTTTGGATGAGTTTATTATGTCTTAAAGCAGGATCCAGGCCTGCACCTTCTCTTTCCCTTGCACTTTGAGCTGTCATCCTGAAAACAGACCAGCCACGGGTCTGCTCTTCCTCCTGGTGAGGGCAGTTTGGGCCAGCTGCACTGCTAGAAGTTAGAGCTCCTAGGCCCAAGGGCGGCCAGCTCATGCCCTCCCTGATGCATGTCTTCACATCACAGTGTTAGCGGAGGGACTCAGAAGCTCCTGACAGGCACCACAGCTTTGGGGCCTGAGCCTCATGCCTCCCAGTCACACTGCACTGGGGATGGGGGAGGGGTGGTATTTATCAGGGCTTCTCCTGCCAGTACTGACCCCTGGCCCAGGTGAGTGTGCTTCAGCCTGGGCTTTCTCTCGGATAATGGTAACACCTTACACTTAGGGCTTGGGAGTCAAATGGGCAGATTCAGGGGAGAAGACGTAGGATGCCCCCCTTTAGCCTTAAATATGAGCCCTATGCTCAACCTCATGTTTTGCCCCCTTATTGAAGTTTCCTGGGCACTTGATCAAATGTTAGGAAAGCTGGTCTATTGTTTCCTTGTGGCTCTTGTTTTTCTTGTATGCACCTCTGATACAAGCAATTCAGTGATATGTTAAGTCTGTTGGCATCTTCCCTTTTTCATCCCCCATAATTCACTGCTGGAAAGAAGCAGAATCATTCTCCACCAAGAAGAGCACTACTCTCCAGTATTCAGCCGAAGGTTCCTGCCACTTCCTCATTGGAGCCATTGCTTCCTGTTCTCTGCAGCGAGACTTTCAAATCCCTGACCTCCATTCCTAGCTTTTGATAACTGCCTCTGCTCTTTGATTTGTGATTCCAAGGGGCACTTTCCATGATTCACTGATTTTAGATTCCCACTTAACTCTCACCTCTGAACACTCTGTCTCTGATGCTCTGTGCAGCTTGGGAAAGCCTTCAACTTTGAGAAACCCAGCTGTCAGGCCAGCCCCCCTTCTCTTTAAGCCAGGGCAGAGGGATGTGGAGCGTCTGCTGTAGACTTCCATACTGAGTCTTTTGACACCAGGAAAAAATAGGTGATAGAGAAGCTATGTCTACACCATACAGAATGACAATGTCCAGTTTCCAGCACTCATGGTTCAGCTGGCAAGAGGGGCAGGTGGACCCACCAACACTGCACTCACAAATGACCATCGATCAAAGCCTTTTCCACACCACTGTTACTCCCATATTCTGAGAGATGATATCAGCTTTTTCTAACACTTTCCCACAGTGTTATACCTATACAATATTATTTAGCACCAAACCCATTGATCCACCTGCTTCCTGGACACTTCCTCCCAGGTGTCCTATAGGCCTTTCAGATTTAGTGTTCTGAACCTGAACTTGTTATCTTCCCCCATAAACCTGCTCTTCCACCTGTGTTGTCCATCACAGTGATGGACATCGCCACCTCTCCAGCGGTCCAAGGCAGACATGGGGAGTATCCTCAACTCTTACCCCTTCTGCACCCCCTTCATCATGCACATTCATCCCCTCTCATCTCTTTCCTGGATTACATGCTCCTTACTGCTTTTCTCCCTCTGCTTCTGTACTTATACTGCAGTGATCCTTTTAAAATAAGCCAACTTGCTCATGACCTGGATTAACGATCAAACAAATAAATACTGCTTACCAGGTCCTTTATGATCCAGTCTGTGCTTTTCTCTGTAGCTTTCATAGTTCATCACCCTCCACTTGAATCTTTAATCAAACAGCTTGTTTTCTTTTCCTGGAACCCATCATGACTTTCCATATGCTTTTCCCTTTACTGGAACAGTCTTCTCTCCAACATCCTTTAAAATGGCTAACTCCTACTCTCCCAGTTCTACTCTCACTATAAGACCTTGGGCAACTTTATTTAAGTTAGCTGTGCTTCAGTTTCCTCATTTGTAAAATGGGGATAATAATTATACCTACTTCATGGGTGTCAGAAGACCTAAGTGAAGTAAATGAGTTTAAGACCTTAGGACTTAGACTGAAGCATGGAAGGCACTCAGTAAATGTTAGTTACTACTACTACTTGTTGGATTCAGTTTATATGTCACTCCATCCAGACCTGGGCAATCTCAGTAAGATGACCCTCATAAATACTTCCAGGAACCAGTCACCCTGCATTGTAATTGCCCGTTCATTTGTCTGTTTTCTCCTCTCCCCACCGCCTACACACACACACACACACAATTTCCTCCAAGGTAGCCTGTGAGCCTTGGCAGGAACCATAACTGTCATTTTTACTGTGGTGTTCTGTATTCCTAGTACAAGCCCCAAATTTTTGGTTGACTAAAAGAATATGGATGAAACATGATTCCAATGTGGTATTGCTATCTGTTCTGCTAATTCTCCACTTCCTGGACCAGATTTGAAGTGCTTGAGCCCTCATCAAGGGTGGATTTGTGGGTATCTATAACCTTGCTAAGATCAGGAAGCATTATTAACAAAGTATGGCCTTCCTGGTGTGCCCACCCAGCTTAGGTACATCATGACTCCAATTAGCCTTGGCAACACCCTAGCAACTAATAAACTGAATCCTGTATGTCCTACTGGAGAGCAGAAGCTAATTAGACAAGATTGTAATTTATTTGATTTTGGCATTTGTCTGGAAGACCCAGACTAATTGCAGTAGCTATAGCCACTACCTTTGAAATGATGTGGGTCCCAGCCTGCCCGTTGATGGTGCTCACTTGTAAATTCATACAAACTCAGTGGCATGGCAAATGTGTAATACCTACATCTCCCAGGGGAAAGGTGCTAATTTGCAGTGTTTGTTCATTGCCATGGTGTAAACAGTCCTACCTTAGCTGATGTCAACCTGATGTTGCAAAATTCTTGAAAATGTAGTAAAAACTTTTTGCAAGCCTTACAAGCTGGCTCCAGTACACCAGTCTGGGTGGGTGGGTAGAGGGACTATGTGAACTCTATTTCCATGAATAAATATTCATCGTGACTGGGAAAAAAAATCTGAGAGAAAGTGGTGATTTCTGAGACTGGCCTGGCTCAGATGATCTCTAGGCTTTCTCTTGGCATTTGTGCACCTCAGCAAGTAGGGCTGTCATCCTGCAAGCCAGGCCTGATGCTTGCCCTCCCAGGGGGAAGGTGTGGCAGACAGAATAAGGACCCCCCCCACCCACACACACAGTGTCCATGTACTAATCTGTGCAATCTATGAATATGTAACCTTACATGGCAAAGGGGAGTTAAGAGTGCAGATGGAATTAAAGCTGGTAATCAATTGACTCTAGAATAGGGAGATTATCCTGGATTATCTAGGGGGACCAATGTAATCTCAAGAGTTCGCAAAAGTAGAAGAGAAAGGCAGAAGAAAGAGAAACAGAGAGGTGGCAGCATGAGCAGGAATTGGCCCAGTGTTCCTAGCTTTGAAGATAGAGGAAGGGCCCACAAGTGAAGCACTGTGGACAGCCTCTAGAAGCTGGCAGAGAGGCCAGGAGACAGATTTGCTCCTACTTCCTCCAGGAAGTAACTCAGCCCTGCTGACATCTTGATATCAGCCCAGTGAGACCCATGTTGTAC
The DNA here is from genome assembly GCF_003031525.2 of Neophocaena asiaeorientalis asiaeorientalis. NCBI lineage: Eukaryota > Metazoa > Chordata > Mammalia > Artiodactyla > Phocoenidae > Neophocaena > Neophocaena asiaeorientalis. Next base: position 3,458,353 of record NW_020174704.1, on the reverse strand, counting down.
TTCCAAACTACAGAACTGTAGTATAATAAGTTTCAAGCAACACAACACTATATTTGTGGTAATTTCTTATGGCAGCAATAGGAAACTAATGCAAAGGGGTATCACTATTAAACACTATCAAGGACCCTCTGCACTTGCTCAGGACTTGCTTAACTTTGACTCCATATCCTGTGGGCTCCAAATCCTTGGCTCTGCAACCTTAACTATGATTCTGCCTTTGGCCCTTTCATCTTAGTCGTACTCCATCTTGCTGGCATTTGAAACCTGACTTGATAGACTGATTGTCTAACTCCGTGCACCACTGCCCATTTAGCAGGCACCAGTCTGCTCATGAGACAGAAGGGGATTTAACTAGTGATAGCCCCAACATTGTTCCTTCCCTTTCCATTTCCTCAGTCCCCTCAGCCACATTCCCAGCACCTAAATCCTGGACAATTACAATAACTCTTCCTCCAACCCATTAGGAAGGTCAGTCCTCCTGAAGAGCAAGAATTAGTATCACCTGTGCCTCTTGGCTAAAGTACCAACACCTTGGGTTGGCATTCACAGCCGCCCATAATTTTGCCCCAAACTACTTTGCTGAAGGTATATCTCAATATTCCTCTACTGAAGGGTATAGTTCAATCACAATGATCCCTAAAGCTGTTTTGCATTTTGCTGCTTCTTAACTCGCATCCATGCATTCATCTATCCATTTATCATCTAACAAATATTTACTGATTACTTTTCTAACACCTGTCCTGGGCATGGGAACAAATAAGACCAAAAACAAAAGGGTAAAACTTACAGCCTAATGGAGGATATTGAAATATGCACACAAAAGTTCAGTAACATATGACAGTGAATGATAGGGGTACATGCCAGGTGCCCTGGGAGCTCAGTGGGGGGAGTGGCCTAGGCTTTCTTCTTTGTGATTCCTTCCCCTGATCAGAAGCAGCTGCGCCTTAATGGAAAGGACACTGAGTTTGTGAGCTGGACACCTGGATTTCAGCCCCATTTCTGCAATTAATTCAATTAATTTCTTGATGAATTAGATGAATTGCTGAGTATTTATTCATGAAGAAAAAAATGGGATAGAGAATACTCATAGAATTGTGAGTAGTGAGAGTGAGAATTAAGAATGCTCTGTAATCTGAAAAGTGTAAAATATATAAGATTCCAGTTTACTTATGAAAGGGATCAGAACATGCCACCCAAAATATGCCACTTTGGCCTAAGGATTATTTCTTGCTGAAGGCAATTAAGAAGCAGCAAACACAGAAAGAGCTCTTTTCCCTCTATCTGCTCAAATTTCCCTTTGTGAAGGTGTTTCCCCTCCCCTTCCCCGAACGAGGAGAATAAGGCTTATCACTGGAGCCAGAAAATCAGCACAGAGGTGGGTCTGCACTTACTAAAGTGACCCTTATATTCCATTGGTTTCCCCCAATATTTACCTGTCCACAATTTACCAGCCCTAAAACCCAAACCCCCTTTCCTTTGTCTTGTCTACAATTTACTGTCCTTTGTTAAAATGTTTTATAAGCCCCCAGGTATAACCAATTCTTTGTGTCGTCACTTCTTTTCTATGAAGACCTCCACATGCATAAAGTTAAAATATTAGCATCAAATAACGTTTGGATGCTTTCTCTCCTTTTAATCTGTCTTTTGGAAGTTTAATTCATGGGCCTCAGGTATATAACAAGTGAGTAGAGGAAAAGTTTTTTTTCCCTCCCCTACTCTTATTTAAATAAAACCCATTATTAATGGCCTAGGTCAAATACCATTTTTTTCCTTCCTTTAAATTTCTTCCCTTAAATTCCTCTAAGTTGCTATTTTTTAGGGCTCATCATATAGGAACTGCTTTTTCCATAAAACGTAAACGTACAACTCAAAGGATAGTTAAGAAATGAACAATCTTGAACCCTTTTTAGAGTAAAAAAACATAATCAGAACTTCAGGAGCCCCGTGTGTACTTCATATAAGCACTTTTCATGAGCGGCCCAATACTGTTGTACTTAATTGTAAGGATTTTGAAGACAGGTATATTAGCCAAGATTCTTATGTTGCAAATGATAAAGACCCAAATTAACCTAGCTTAAACAGCAGACGAAAATTGATTGCACATAAAATCAAATAGTAGGAAGTATGAGAATGGAGCTGGATTTGGGATGACCTAGGATGAAAGCGCTGACTTTCTCTTCTCTCCTTGCTTTCCTTCCTCTCTGCAGGAGAGCTTCACTGTCTCAAGATGGTTCCCCCCAGAGCCCCTTGCCTTATAACCTTCAGACCAGAAAAGAGATTCTCTTTCCTTAGCTTGAATTAAAAAGAAAAACCTGCTGGGGAAGGCCTATTGTCTGGCTCACCTGAGTTACAGTCCCACCCCCTGATATCAAGGGAGTGGGGTCTGTTACCAGCAGAAGCTTGGGGCCAGAGAGAGGTGTGGTAACAGAAAACAATAGCCATGACAGAGGGACTGTATCTTGTTCAGTGCCCCAAATGATCATTACATTCTCTAAAGAGGAAGCAATTCTACCTTTAATGTTGCAAGAGTCCTATCATCCTAAGGGAAGGCAAAGAGGAGCGTGTTTAGTTTAAAGATACCAGAGGACTGGTGATTTTTGAGGATGGAACAGCTTTGTTCCTCAGATTGTCCCTTAGGCCACTGAGCTCAGGTCTCAGTCCAGAGAAGGGTCTTTGTGCCCCAGCACTAATGGCATTTGGGTCCAGATATTGCTTGTTGGGTGTGTGTGGGGGGCTGTCCTGTGCACTGCAGAACGTTTAGCAGCATCCCTAGATCTACCCTCTAGATGCCAGTAGCACCCTCCTTTTCCAGTCATGAAAAACAATAACGTCTCCAGACATTATGCCCCTGGGAGGCAAGATTGCCTTTGTTCTGGAAGAAAGCAGGAATTAAGAAAAAAAAAGTAAGTAAAAGGACAAGAGCTGAGGTCCAAGCCATGAGTGGAGGCAGCACTTACTGCGTCTGCAGCAAAAAGCCTGCCTCTTCTGCTACCAAAGATGTGTCGGGTGAGTCGTCAGAGATCCTGGGGAAAATACTTCTGAGACAACTTGAAGTGGAGCTGCTGTTCTGTTAGGCAACAGGCTGAAGCTGGAAAAATATTTTTATTTTTGACAGTTACACGACCTATTTTACCTTTAGGCTGATGTGACCTGGGAAACATTAGCAAAGTTTGAATAAAAAGATGATTTTAATGAATGAAGTTAATTTTTTTTTCTTAATGGCATGCTTGAATTCATACATTACTGCTGTGAGATTAGAATTTTAGAAGCATCAGGAACATTCATCTACATTATACTACTGTAAGATAGTGATGAACTTTCTGTGAAAATTGATCCCACACAGATAGTTCTAAGATTAGAAACCAAAATTCTGATGTATCATCAAGTGTTCAATTTAAATTCCATGATAGGTGGCCTAAACATAAGAGAGAGAATTTTCTAAATAGGGTCCCTGAGATGTCATCCTTACATTTAATAAGTTACTCATTACTTTTAAAAGAATTTATATCATTGGAAAGAGCTTCCATTAATTTGTTTCAAAATAATTCTGAGGGACTTCCCTGGTGACCCAGTGGGTAAGACTCTGTGCTCCCAATGCCGGGGGTCCGGGTTTGGTCCCTGGTCGTGGAACTAGATCCTGCATGCATGCCGCAACTAAGAGTTTGCATGCTGCAACTAACAGATCCCACGTGCTGCAATAAAGATCCTGCGTGCCGCAGCTGAGACCCAGTGCAGCCTAAATAAATAAATAAATAATATATATTTTTCTGCGGTACGCGGGCCTCTCACTGTTGTGGCCTCTCCCGTTGAGGAGCACAGGCTCCGGACGCGCAGGCTCAGCGGCCATGGCTCAGGGGCCCAGCCGCTCCGCAGCATGTGGGATCTTCCCGGACCGGGGCACGAACCCGTGTCCCGCGCATCAGCAGGTGGACTCTCAACCACTGTGCCACCAGGGAAGCCCTAAATAAATATTTTAAAAAACTCTCAAATCCTGTTGAAATAGGGAAATAAAATAGTGTGAAAGGGCAGTGGAATCAGGTAAATATTTAAAAAAATAATAATTCTGATTCTGCCTGAAATATGTTTTGAAACAGTTAAAGGGCAGCAGAGGCGATAATAAAAGGAAATAAAATTCTTTAGTCATGTCTCCATTTAAAAGTTGGCGGTAATGAGCAGTTACTGTTTATGCTTGCACAGCATCCCTTGCCTTTTACTGAGGTAAGAGAACTTCACTGCTTTCCTTTTGGAAACTACTTCTTTCCCATTCCACTCCGTACGGTCAAACCCATCCCCACCACAGCCTCTCCACCACAAACCACATAGTGATGGGCTTAGGACCTGGACTGGGCCAATTAGTCTCTCCTGGGAATTTGAATCTTGGATGGAATGACATTATTTGGGTTTCTGGTCTTTCAAAGCTTGGCTATTTAGATTTTCCCTGCCAGTCCTTCTATTTGCTGAGTCACCAGTATCTTTCCAATAAAGTGCATTCTTGCTTAAGTGATCCAGAATCAGTGTCTGCAACTTAGAATCCAAAGAACTGTGACTGATACAGGAGACTTTGAGCAAAATGTGGTGACTGGTTTGTCACTATGGCTATAAGAGAAAGGGAGAGGGTCAGGAAAGAGTACGGAAACAGAGTTGAAAGGGAGAAATCTTGGAGAAATATGTTCACCAAGTATTGGAAATATACAGTTAATTTATATATGTTTGTTTGTTTTTAATCTTCTATCCATACCAGGCTTATATGCAGGTATAGTTATGTAGTTGGCCAGTGTGGCCTGATTAATGTCAGGATTCCCTGACAGCTTGATATTCACCCCTTTCCACCCGAGCCAGTAAAATGGAAAAACATTCTATTACGTACACATCTCCCTTCTTCCCTCCCTCTCTTCCTCTGCTTTTACACAAACTAGATCATATTATTCCTATTGATCTTCAACTTGCTTTTTTACACTTAGTGATATATCTTTGACATCAGTGTGTAAAGATCTAGTAAGTTTTTTTTTTAGTGGCCACTTAGTATCCTAATAATTTGACTTGTCCCCAAATGATGGACTCTAGTTCTTTCCACCCCGCCCCCTCCTTCTCCTTCTCTCTTTTTTCCCTCTCCCTCTCCCTCTTTCTTTTGGATATTACCAAGCTATCATGAACATTCTTTTACATAATTTTTTGCACTTTTTTAAAAATTAATTTTTATTGGAGTATAGTTGATTTACAAATGTTGTGTTAGTTTCTGCTGTACAGCAAAGTGAATCAGTTATACATATACATATATCTACTCTTTTTTAGATTCTTTTCCCATATAGGTCATTACAGAGTACTGAGTAGAGTTCCTTGTGCTATACAGTAGGCTCTTATTAGTTATACATTTTTGAAAAGATTTTATATTTATTTATTCTGGCTGAGCTGGGTCTTAGTTGTGGCATGCAGGATCTTCATTGTGGCATGCAACATCTTTTAGTTGTGACATGCGGACTTCTTAGTTTCGGCAGGCAAACTCTTAGTTTCGGCATACGAACTCTTATTTGCGGCAGGCATGTGGGATCTAGTTCTCTGACCGGGGATCGAACCCGGGCCCCCTGCATTGGGAGCATGGAGTCTTACCTACTGGACCACCAGAGAAGTCCCTAGTTATCTATTTTATATACAGTAGTGCATATATGTCAATCCCAATCTCCGAATTTATCCCTCCCCGCCTTCACCCTTGATAATCATAAGCTTGTTTTCTACATCTGTGACTCTATTTCTGTTTTGTAAATAAGTTCATTTGTACCATTTTTTTTAGATTCCACATATAAGCGATATCATATGATATTTGTCTTTGACTTACTTCACTCAGTATGACTATCTCTAGGTCTATCCATGTTGCTGCAGATGGCATTATTTTGTTCCTTTTTATGGCTGAGTAATATTCCATTGTATATGTATGTGCCACATCTTCTTTATCCATTCATCTGTTGATGGGACATTTAGGTTGTTTCCATGTCCTGGTTATTGTAAATAGTGCTGCAATGAACACTGAGGTGCATGTATCTTTTTGAATTATGGTTTTCTCAGGGTATATGCCCAGTAGTGGGATTGCTGGGTCATATGGTAGCTCTATTTTTAGTTTTTTAAGGAACCTCCATACTGTTCTCCACAGTGGCTGTATCAATTTACAGTCCCACCAACAGTGCAAGAGGGTTCCCTTTTCTCCACACCCTCTCCAGCATTTATTGTTTGTAGATTTTTTGATGATGGCTATTCTGACCAGTGTGGGGTGATACCTCATTATAGTTTTGATTTTCATTTCTCTAATGATTAGTGATGTTGAGCATCTTTCCACGTGCCTATTGGCCATCTGTATGTTTTCTTTGGAGAAATGTCCATTTAGAACTTCTGCCCATTTTTTGATTTGGTTTTGTTTTTTGTTAGAGGTAATGCTAGAGGAGGTCATCGAGAGGATGTGACCACTGGTTGACCCCTGAGATGGACCCAGGCAACTGAAGGCTCCTCACCCCCTCCCTCATCCTTGGAATGTATGTTCTGCTGACCTTTCCCACAGTGGTTGCTGTTCCAAGGACATAGTCTTGAGAGAATAAAGTGTTGATGAGACTGTCTGGATGACATATGTGGCTGAACCCCGTTAAGGCCTCTATATAAACTTTGAAGATTCTGGAGGGCAGGTGCAGAGATCTACTCTTGTGTAAGTTCCCTTGCTTATTAAACCACCCACCTGCCAGTCTGGAGTGGAATGCCTCTTTCTTCGGTCTCTCCTTGCCCTCTGTGTATGAGGGCCAGTTTGCAAATCAACAGTAACCCTAGAAGTGGAATTGCTGTACGAAGAGGAATGTGCATTTTTTTTAAAAAAGTGTATATACTGACAAGTTGTCATCCAAAGTGTTTGTAACCACTTGTATTCTCATTAATTCTTATTTACCCATATTCTAATGCTGGGTATTATAATCTTTTTACAACTTTGCCAGTCTGATACATGAAAAAATTCAATTTATTTTAAAAGTTGCCTTATCCTAATAAAGACTAAGAATCTCTTTTGTACTTTGCTTGTATGTATTAGTAGAGCAATTAAAACATTCTGTCTTGTGGGTAAGGACTATTTTCTATTCAGTACAGTAAATATTTTCTAAGCATCCATTATGTGTCTACTTGATTAGACTGAATTAGATGAAAAACCACATAAACAACAACAGTGTTCGGTACCAGATAATGTGACAGAGAATCTAAACATCAAAAATATTACTGGTAAAAGATCTTCCCATGGCATTACTAGTTTTTTTTTTTCGGTACGTGGGCCTCTCACTGTTGTGGCCTCTCCCGTTGAGGAGCACAGGCTCCGGACGCGCAGGCTCAGCGGCTATGGCTCACGGGCCCAGCCGCTCCGCGGCATGCGGAGTCTTCCCGGACCGGGGCACGAACCCATGTGCCCTGCATCGGCAGGCGGACTCTCAACCACTGCACCACCAGGGAAGCCCGGCAGTACTAGTTTTGAGTGACACTAGCTCCTGATGAGCAGAATGAATTAGCTACAAAATGTACCCAATAGGTAATTGAATAAATTGAGGTGTTAGCTAGAGGTATTTTGTATTTTCCACTTGAAAACTGGAGAATATCAGCCAAAAAAAATCAATTTTGGTTTTGGCATAATTAATAATGATCCATTTTCTCTGGAAGTTCAGTAATTAGAAATTTGGCTCCGCGATTCCTTAACGTCACTACTGGTTTGTGACAGAAAACCATGACACTGGCATTAAGAAGGATGCTTAACTCCTCATTTGATATGGGACATGGCAGCTATGACAGGTGTTTGTTCTGGAACTGAAGCTTATCTCTCATATCACTAGACTGAAACAGGGAAAATGTCTATTTATTGACAACTGAAGCCCTGCACTGATCAAACTGTGCAACACATTCTAAGAGCTCAAAAAAAAATTATTTTTGTTGAACAAATAACTAGTATTCCAAAGCATAGCTTTTGTGAAGCACTATTTTCTTAACAAAGAGACCATATACAATGGTGCCCAAGAGAGAAATAGTGCCTAAAATCTACTTGCTCCTCTACTAACAGTATATTGGAAAACACGCTTGGGTTGAATTTTTATGGCTATCTAACAAATACGGAGTCTTTTATTTCAGAGAAATAAAAGGCTTTCTTTTCTGTTTTTATTTTTTGTGGTACGCGGGCCTCTCACTGTTGTGGCCTCTCCTGTTGCGGAGCACAGGCTCCGGACGCGCAGGCTCAGCGGCCATCGCTCATGGGCCTAGTCGCTCCGCGGCATGTGGGATCTTCCCAGACCGGGGCACGAACCCATGTCCCTTGCATCGGCAGGCAGACTTTCAACCACTGCACCACCAGGGAAGCCCAAGGCTTTCTTAATTAAAATAAAACTATGCTTTAAATCAATCTTAAGGAGTCATACAGGGAAAAAATTGCCTCTCGGAACTAGACATTTTACTAGACATTTAATGTATATTTTCTTACATAATCCTCAGTATCTATGTGTCAGCCATATTTATTGAGCCCCTAATATGTGACAGGCATTGTGCTAGCTTGTAGGAATACAATGATGAACAAGACAGACCCAGCTTGGGCAGTAAGAAACCCTTCCATAGTCACACAGTTGGTGAGTTGGTGGCATATTTTTTTCTGTGTAAATACTGTTATATTCTTTGCTTTTCTATTTGTTTTTGATAAATAGCTTCTGTTTATTCTAAACAAACAGATAATCTAATCCTTATAGATGGGGTTTAAAATTTTAAGTACATTCACTTTAGTGACAAATACTTTATGAATCTTAAGGGAATGTTTTATTTATTGACACCAAGTCATTGTCAGTATTTTGGGTTCAAACATTCTTCGACATTTGATCTTGTGGTATAAAACAACACCTAATAAAACATATAAAACTGCTTATGAAAAATTCTAGAAAATGACACTGCACTTAATGTTTGTAGTCAGGTGTTTGTCATTCTTTTCCCTGTGCCTATCTTGGTGTCCAGACTTCTAGACAAGTAGGACTGAGGGTCTAAAGTCCAAATACCAAGACCATGGGAATGAAGCACTGAAAGCCAGATGGGCCCCAAGGGAGTGGGTGGGGGGGGGACAGGGCCAGAAAACTTGTGGGTCTGAAAGTGGAAAACATGCTGAACTACTGATTTGAGACTAATGAGAATGTTAGGGACACCTGAAATAGATCAGGGCACTGTTCCTAGCCCAACTGTGGAAGAACACACCTGCAAGAGAAGGGACTTGACATTCTGTGAAATTCCATCTTCCTAGTACTTTAAACCCCGAACTCCTACAAAACACAGCTTACTCCAATTTAGAGTTTCATTTCATGTTTACCAGGTTGCATAACTCCACATCGGACCAAGGTTTTCAATTCAAAAGTGAAATATTTAATATTTTCACCTATCAAAATTATTCACTTTGCTTAGGTTTGCGTTTCTAAGGATGTTTTACACGGGAATGACAGGAATGACCCGCAAGTGACACGAGTGGGCCAGGCCCCGTAATTTAATGGTGGTATTCTGGGGTTGCTGTCTGTTTGCAGTTTTGATGCTGAGTTAGCTGCAACCAAATACTTTTCCTCATCCCTCAGATTCAGGGCTTCCGTCATCCATCCCTGGAGATCCCTTGTCATTTCTTAAGGTTACCAGAAAGCCGTTTTCGACAGTACCATAAAGTATGCTATCCTAAGGAGGGCCACGACATCGGTCCTGTAAAGGGGCCACTAGGAATAGGAGCAATTTGAACTTTACAAGTTATTTGGGTCGGGGGAGGGAAGCAGAGGGCCAGAGCCCGCGGCCACACCAAGTTGGGGTCACGGCGTCTGTTCCCGCAGGTCGCTCTCCAGCCCTGGGAGGCAGTCTGGGAACAGGCGGGCTGGGTCCCAGGACCTCCGTCGTCACAGGAGGAGCCGCAGCTGAGGCTGCAGGCGGTGCAAGCGATCCAGCGGGCAGCAGCTCAAGTGCCGGAGAGCAAACGAGGGCCGTCGTGGAGGAGGCCGGCTTCCGGGGAGAGCGGGCGCGCGCGCTGGCGCGCCGTCGGGAGCGGGACGGGGGTGTCCGGCGTGCGCGCCTCCTCGGCGGCGGGGGCGGGGGTGGGACGCGCGCGCTCGCCGGCGGAGGGGGCGGGGTGTGCGTGTGCGCTGGCTCGCCGGAGGCGGGAGGGGGCGGAGCCCTTCGCTGTCTGAGCCCGCGCGGTTCCGGCGAGGTGCGTGTCCTGGCTGACGCTGTTGCCTAGAGCAGAGCGAGCTGGACGCGCCACCCGCGGGGCTGGCAGCTGCTTTCATTTACTAGGAGACACTGTTTCCCTGCAGGAGAGTCCGGGAGCGCGCAGACACACACACGCTTACTGATACACACACTCTCGCACACACGTTCACGGACACACACATACACACGCGCACACACGCGCTAGCGCGCTCGCTCTTCACAACTGCATCCCCAAACCGGCAGAGAGAAGCTACTGCGGTTTCTCTTAACCTCCGCGTCGTCGGGCGAAGCAGGGCCATTGTGCATCAGGGAAAGCCCGGTGCCTGCGCTGCCGCCTCGGGTACGTAACCCCGGAGACCGCTCACCCCCTCGGGTAAGCTAGTCTCTCTCTCCTTGTAACCTGTTCGCGGTTGGTGCCTGCAGACCGGAGGGAGAGGGTGGGAGGTTGCTGGTGAGCCAGTGGGGGCGAGACCGGAGTTGAAATTTCAGGGGCATGCAGCCTCTAGCAGCGTCGTCTAGCGGGAGCAATTACTATTCCCGGTTACTTATTCTACCCAGCCCTGGAGTTGCTCCCCCTTTTCTCCCCTTCCTCGTAGCCCAAGATGTACTTTGCTCCTTGGTTGCCAAGGAGACTTGCTTAAACATCAGCCTTGGGGCGTCTGTTGAAAGAACTGGTTTCTTAAATGATGCTGTTATTTATCTTGATTTTTAAAAGTGAAATGCACACTGAGGACCTTGTGGTAATTTGGCATTCGTTAATCTGTATTCAGGCGACGGTTTCATTCAACTTCAAGAAAAGCGGTAATTGCACTGTATGGAGTGCTTTAAAAAGGATTCGTCAGATGGATTTTTCAACGGATTGAGTCTTGAATCATAAATTACTCCCATTTTGGTGATCTTATAAAGAACGCTGATTCCAATTAAAATCCCTTCTTCCCCTCTCTTTCCACAGTATATTTTGCAGTTCACTCAGGCGTGATTGTCTTAACATTAAAAGCAGAAGATGAATTAATTATGGTTCCCCACAGAAGGATGATCTTCTGTTGTAAAATGACCAGAACAGGAATACATATGTGAATTCCTAATGTAAGGAGATAGCTTTCATAGCATACATCTTTGTTAACATTTCTGTATCCACTGCATCACTCTTTGAGTGCAGTTTTTTGCACCTCTGCCCATTTCTGAGAAGATTCTGTTTTCTTTCAAGTCTCTTATTGATTTTTGATGTATATCTATATGTAGGTAGATATAGATATAAAATGTGTGCCATAGGTTAATACACCAGATTCTAAGCTTTTAGAGCTTATATTAAAATGCAGAGAGGAAGGAAGCCCAGCTTTCTAGATCCTGTTGGTTTTTTTCTGATAGATTGGATCCTTTACTGGAGCACTGTTGAGGCCCAAGAGGAGGTCTGTCTCACAGGAACCCTTAGGAACTGGGCTGTCAGTTTCACCTTTAGGCCTCAGGCACCTGATGGGTGAACTTATCACACAGCACTTGGAGAGATCTGCAGTCCAGTAATTACACTCTGCACTAACTTCATACCTTCATTACAAAGAGAAATGGCCTAGTAAAGACCCACTGGCATTCAACAGTTCATTTTGTTTTCCTTTGATATTTGTTCCTTTTTTCTACCTTTTATTAAGTGAGGCCAGGAAATATATCAAATTGTTTTTATTTAGATTTTAAACTGTGTCATACAGAGTGTAATTATAGGAGGAAGAAGGGAAGCGATCATAACTGAGGTAGGTGGAGGGGATTTGTGCTACTGACGGTGGGCAGGTGCTGTGAAATGAATAAGATGACAAACATTTTATATTCCAGTTTACAAAGTACTTTCTGTACACTTCTTTTTTAATCCCCATAACAACCTTGTGAGGTCAAGGAAGTATCTTCAGTTTAAAGCTGAGGGACCTAGACTCAGAGCTTGCTCAAGGTCACAGAGCTAGTAAATGGGAAAGCCCTTTTTGGATCCAGGCTCTTTGCCTTTTAAAAAATCCTGTGTCTGCTTCTCCAGTGTGTGCAGGGGTCTGACAGGCAAGGTAAGGGACTGGAGCAGGCCCAGTGGGAAACACGTGGGAGAGAGGTGGTGTGGATTATGGCAGGAACATGCAAACCACTGTAAAGGGGGCAGCTCCTACTTGCCTGTTGCTGGTTGTTGCCACCCTGGCTTTAAAAGGTTCTCTTTTTTTCAAGAAAAAAAAGAAACTTCCAGATTTTTAAATTTTAAGTGTCTTTAATTTAAAAAACTGTAAGGACCACATTAAAAATGTAACTGGGCCACGAGTGGCCTGGGGCCTACCAGTTTGCAATCCATAACTAGTGAGGTCTCATTCAATTCTAAACTGTTTTTCTCTAACAGAATACTGATGTAAACAAATACATCCATCATTATGAGAGTGATTGGGAGTTTTCTGATTTTGATATTAAAATCTCTTAACAGACATGCTCAACATCCAATAAACAGGTCCAGGTTTGTTCCTGAGGGTTCCTAGGTCTCTTTCTCACATCTCAGAGAAAATGAAAGCATGAAGTGCTCCAAAAGAGGAATTTTTGAATCTGGTGAAGCAAAAGCATTTATAGTTTAAAACTTTTCATGCTTGTAACAATTTGTTCTGCGCGTAGGGCTAAGAAGTATAGGAGAATTCAGTCGGGTACCTATCATTGCAGGAAGAGGTAGAATAGAAAGTTGGTCAGAAAAAAGGAGCATCCTGAACCTTTCAATGAAAAGTTCCTATTAAGGCTTTAGGTAATTAGTTAAAACCTACCACAGAATAGGAACAAAAATGTAACTGGAAACTCAAAGGGACGTTCGATTCCAGGACCCTGGGCAGAGAAAATACTCCTTAAGTAATCTTGTAATGAAGCAAATATTTTTGAGAGACTGCCACTTTCTGTGTCTACTAAACTACAAAGATGTCAGTAGACTTCACTGAAGCAGAGCTGGTGGTCAGAAAGGAGTGTTATTTTATTTACATCATTTCTTTTGTGGATCCAAATAGGTCTCATTAAAAAAGAAAGAACCAACACTTGGACAGTCGCTTCTAATAGTTCTGTTATTCTAAAATCATCCTCTGGAAGGAGGCTTTAGTGATAAATAGATAAATTCCAGTTTTCAATTCCTGGAAATGTGTTGCACATCTAATAAAAGAGCCGTGAAGATGTTAGTCAATACTAATATAACAAAGTCCTGGCTGGGTGTTGTGGAGATAACATCTCTGCCCTTAAGGATTCAAAGCAAACAAACATATTGTTCCTGGCAGCTTCTACTTTTCCAGCCCCTTCTACCTGCAAACTGCTTTCCATATTGTCTTCACAACATCCCTATAAAGTGAGCATGTTATTTCCATTTGACAGATGAAGCATCCAAGATTACGTGATGTTAAACTGGACCAGTGAAAGAAAACTTTAAACCTCAGCCCCTCTTCTCACTTCATACCCACTCTTCTCTGTCAGTTACCTAGTGGAGGTTATAGACATGTATATAATTGTGATTTTGAGGCAGTTGTGTGTTAAATGCTACGACAGAGATACAAAATCCCACAGAAACACAGATACAAGAAAAAAATTAAAAAAATATTCTGACTGTGGAGGTCAGGTAAATCCTGTGTAGGAGGAGTATTAATGCTGGACCTCGATCAAAAGATGGAAGGTTCTGCCAGACAGTCAGTTGGAACTGTGAGCTGAGAGGATAATGTACATGATCTCTGATATTGATGAGTTCATCATTGTAGCCGAAGGGATGACACAGGCTGTGGGAATGATCTCCAATTGGAGTGCAGCAAGAAGAAGGAACTGGGGTTGTAGGGAGGGGGTGGAGGAAGACAAGATGGTGGAGGAGACCAAGAGGGCAGTTGTAGACATAGAGGAGAATCCAGAGAGTGTAGTGCTGATTCCTCTAAAAGACTGAACATAAGGCTAAGGATGAACCAAGTATTAAGTTCTCTATGCAGAGTTTGGTACACAATAAACACCCAGTAACTGTTACGGCGTGTCTGTATTCTTAACATCTAATACCTGGCACATAATTTCCTCTCGTCTTCTCACTTTTCTGTGGAAAGAAAGCATGTATAGATATTTTACATGAATGCAATTAGAGTGGACAAATACCTGGAGTTTTAGAAATGGGAAAGAGATTTTGAAAATTAGATGAGAAAAGAACATATCAGTGTAAACATTTTCTTTTCGTAGGGTCACAGGCTTGGAGGTTAGGGAGGCTCTTGCAGATAGAGATTTTAATGTTAGATACACCTTTGATGAAGTCTCTTATCTGTGGGATAAGTGAGGAGATATGTATGCTGTGTGTTAGCTGTTTGGAAATCTACACTCACACCCAGAGAGAAGCCTTTAGTAACAGATAAATGTCCTCTACTCTTGATCCTGATTGGGTCAACTTTTTGTTCCCTGGGTGGAAATATGAAATAAAAAATGTGACAAGTAAGTGGAAGTTAGACTTGGATTCAAGTACTAGATTTGGAATGACTGGGTGGGAGAACTGCCTGTTAGAATCATGGGCACAAGATAACAGGATGAAATAAAATAGAAAACATGACAGCCAGCTAGAGTCTAGCACCGAGGACATTTGGCATGACAGGAGTTCGCTTTGAAGTTGGAGGGATTTTAATTCCCATCAAGTACAGTATAAGCCAATGTGATGATTTGCTCTTCACAGATATATTTGGCAAGTAATGGAAAATATTATGAACACGTGATGTTAGGAGCCCTTCTTTCTTATTAAACAGAGCTTTTGATGACAGTGGAGATAGACCTGGTTTTGTCTCTGTGTCAGGCAGTGCCTTACTCCTCCCTTCCTTCCTTCTGTATCTGGTTCCCATTATCTCAGAATTTCTTCCAGTTTGGAGAGTAGAACTTGAGAATTTATCCCAGAACATCTTGCTTTCCCACTTATTGGGAATAAATAGATGAAATTCGTTTTGTTCATCTTTTCCCTGGTTCTGTGATTCTGATAGGGTCCTTCATGCTCACACCCTTCTTGCTGAGATCTTAGCTAAGAGGTGGAAGAAGCACTCAACTTTCTTCATACTTCTTTTGCTCTTGCCATGTTTCATATGCGAATTGTGATGCACTAATGCATTTAATTTAACTTGATTTAGACATACGGCGCTATAAATTTCGATGAGATTTTAAGAAGAACTATGTATAAAAAAATAACAGTTGCAAACCTGACTTGGAGTCAGATTAATTCCACATATGGTGAAAGCGCTGAAAGCTGTAAATTTATCTAGAAGAGTTTTACAAGGTTGGAATTAACTGACTGATAAGATGATTTTTAAATGAAGAAGGAAAATCTTTGGCAGTTTTCGTAGACTCTTGACTTTCTCCTACATGTTTGTTTGAGGTATAATATAGTCTACTTTCCATGCCAGATGAGCTAGTTCCAGTTACTTAGAAGCAGGACTTTTCTATAATCCCCCTACTCCCCAGCACAGCCTGTTTGGCATACAGGATATTGTTCGAATAAGTAGTCCCATCCAAGCTGATCGCTTCAGTGGGAACACAGTCAATGCTAATGGGACAGATGCCAAGAGCAGTGGAGGAGGCATTTTGCAATTTTTTATGACACAAGTTCTGGTGCCTCATTTTAAATCATTCCTTAGAAGCCTTATTATTTATAAGTTTTAGTTCTTCCAGTTCTTGCACGTTGTGTGCACGGTAGCGTGGCACAGCCTTGGAGCCTGGATTTGAATGCCAAACCTGACACTTCTTGGCTGTGTGATCTTGGTACTGGCTCTGGGACCGAGCTAACATATCTCCCCTCAGTCTCATTTTCCTCATCTGTAAAATGGGAATTCTATTACCTTGATGACAGGGCTATTCTCAGACTAAATAAGATATGCATAGTAAACATCTAGCACAATGCCCAGTGCATAATAAAATCTCAGTACTCACTAATTCCTTCCCTTTGCCTCCCCTTTCCCTCCTACCTTTGCCTTCCTCAACATGAGGATAGAATTCACTTAAATTGTATGTCCCATGTAAAATGTCTTAATCTGGTCCGCCAGCCTTAGCGAGGAGCTAGCCTCTTTGTGTAATGCAGCTTTGAGTGAGCAGTGGACTGCTTAGGTGGGCTCTCCTGGGGAGAGGAATGTGTATGTTGGGGTTAATGTCTGTCAGAGGCTCTGGCCAGCCTTCCCCCTCTTTTCTGCAACTCCTGAAGCCACAGGGAAAAGGAGGGAGGGTCAGTTTTCTCCTGTCTAGGCAGCTCACTGGGGCCCTATTATAGGATCTCTTCAGGGGTCCCCATCTGTAAAAAGCACAAAGCTGCCTCTTGTGTCCCCTGTGGATTAATAAAAGCAGCATCTATTACTTGGTGGGTACAGACCTCCTAACCTTTCTCTGAGATCAAGTTCTAGTTGCCAACATCTTTCTATTCAACTAGGGGTTTCCCTTCATGCTGAATTATGTAAATTTTATGAAAAGGTCAAGAGCTCCCCAGGCTCAAAGAAAAAACTCTTCAAATTCACTTTCAAGTCAGATAGGATTAAAGTCTTCCCAAAGAGAATACTTCCTAGTTAAATCTATTTCTTTTTTTCTCTGTACCACCCTCTGTCCCCTCCCCCGCCCCTGCCAAGCAAGTCCTTATCTTCACAAGCGGCAGAGTAATCTTTCGCTTTTTTGATATCATTTGGTTCTCTGATGACTGAGGAGTGCAGATGAGGTTAGTGTGTCCTGACTTTTTTCAAGGTTACCCCCCCGCTCTTGGGCTTGGGGTAACCCAGACAGCCGTGGGAACTACTAGCAGCCTACTACACTGTTGACTTCTGTAGTAGTGATAACAAAGAACATTTATAGGAAGGTAGTCTGAGCAGTAAATTTTAGGAGCCTATATACCATGCTAAGTTCTGTTTTTATCATACAGCGAATTACAAAGCACTTCATTATAGAAAAGACTGTTTCTTGTGCTAAATGTGCTCTGGTATGTATGTATGTATTTATTTATTTCAGTGTTTCTTTAAATATGTTGTAGTATAATAATTCAGATATATGTTTAGTAGTTGGTAAGTAACATTAGTTTAGATACCTAAAATAAGAAAGGCTTAGGGAATTGCTCATGTTAAATTTGTGATCGTTTGTCAAAGACAGAATATCCTTTACCTATGTCTTTACTCTCTGCGAATCCAGAAGAGAATATAGTAAAATTAAAAAAAAAAAAAAGATTCAGTATATAGTAGATATTTATTATAGTGAGGTTTGAATTCCAGGATGAAAAATATGGTAGCCAAGATGACATCAGTGCCACATCTTGTGTTTGCATCTAATTCACACAACAGCAAAGTTACAAAATCATATTACTAAGGAAAAAAAGTCTTTTAATATGAGCATATTCTCAACCACTTCCCAAGTGACAGCTGTGGTTATTATTTTGGAAATTTAGATTCACAATTGAGGTAGATATCCAAATGGAAGAGATTTATTTTGATAGAGTCTCTCTTTGACTTGCTTCCTCATCTATTCTGTTTGACACTCCCTGAAAGGAGACTTTTTTTTTTTTGCAGTACGCGGGCCTTTTTCACTGTTGTGGCCTCTCCCGTTGCGGAGCACAGGCTCCGGACGCTCAGGCTCAGCGGCCATGGCTCACGGGCCCAGCCGCTCCGCGGCATGTGGGATCTTCCCGGACCAGGGCACGACCCCGTGTCCCCTGCATCGGCAGGCAGACTCTCAACCACTGCGCCACCAGGGAAGCCCAGGAGACTTTTTTTTAAAGTGCTGTTTTTGTGATAGGCAGTAGTATAGATACAATCCAATAACCCTTCAGCTGCAAAGATTCACCAGTCTTTCTCAGCCTGATGTCTTTGAGCTGATATGACTGATTGGTTTTTTGAGAATTCAAAGCCTAAAGAAATATGGAATGAAGGTTTTGGTTTTTTCTTCTGTGGAAACATTAATTACCTACAATCTGATTTAATTTGGACACAGCTTATCTTCTTCAGCTTTGGGTCAAAGCTACTTATCATTTCTTGAAGGTATTTAATATCATCTAAAGATAGGGCTTCCGAATTGATCAAATGTCATTTGAGAAACTCGTGCACAGCCCTAAGGCCTTTCTACACAGTATTTAACTTGACTTCTTACTGAAACTCTAATTTGTGAATCTTAGTGTCATCCGTGGGGTTTTATGGTTAAATTTCCTTTTCTGACCTTGTTATCTTTCACAGAGTTGTCAGCTTTTGATTTGTGTTTCATGTTGTTCTATCAATATTGCTCTCCAGAAGTCTGTAGTGAATTTATTGTCACTACATATTTTCAGTTGCTTTAAAGTGGAATATTGATACATTTGATGTACGTAACTGCTGAAGAGTTTGCAGATGTGGGTGGAGCTCATTGGCCAGCACCTTGTCTCTTTGTGGCTCAGGGTTTGATAAGTGTGGAATTGGGACAGGAAGAGTCAGTTACGTGGTTTAGCTATGTATTGCCTTTGTAAATAAGGACATACTTTACCCCTTGTCCGAATGGGGCATGAAATTCCCAGACCTCCTCAATGTGTACCTTGATTACTGTATTTTTCTTTTTGGGCACTGTATTCTTGGAGTTCTGCTACTTCCTCTATATTGATCTCTTTTTGTAAAACCATATCCTATGATTGCTTAAGAATTTTGTTGCTATCATTCTTGGCTCATGTGCAAACTTGCAGTGCCTCACTCAGCAGCTATTGGTATTCTGTTCCTTTTCTTTATTCATGTGTTGATTGATGAAGAGCCAGAGGCAAGGATGAAAGAGGACCTCTTGCATCTCAACATTAAGTGAGCCCATCAACTGTGTTGGACAGTAACCAGCCATAGAGCAAGATATTTAAGAAGCCCGCTAGGGGCAGGACAGGAGTAAAGACGCAGAGGTAGAGAATGGACTTGAGGACACAGGGAGGGGGAAGGGTGAGCTGGGACGAAGTGAGAGAGTGGCATGGACATATATACACTACCAAATGTAAAATGGGTAGCTAATGGGAAGCAGCCCTATAGCACAGGGAGATCAGCTCCGTGTTTTGTGACCACCTAGAGGGGTGGGATAGGGAGGGAGGGAGGGAGGATCAAGAGGGAGGAGATATGGGGATATATGTATATGTATAGCTGATTCACTTTGTTATACAGCAGAAACTAACACACCATTGTAAAGCAATTATACTCCAATAAAGATGTTAATAAATAAATAAATAAATAAAATAAGAAGCCCAGGTATCACTGATTCAAGAACTTTTTTAGTTCTGTCTCTTCTTATCTGGAACCTCATGGTTGACCTCAGGGATGGGAGCGGATTGAGTTTCAGGAGAGGATTTTTCTATATGGTGGCACAGCGTCCATCAGTATCTCAGCCAGGAAAGAGGATCCTCACAGGAACGAGCCACATTTCCCTCTCAGGCCAACTTTCAGGCTTCCTGAGGGCAGTGCCAGTGTTGATAAGGCCTTTTCTTAAGACTGCTCCCACGTGTGGTTGCTTGGGTCCCAGAGCAGAACTGAAAATCCCTCACTGGCTGTATTTCTGTACGTGAGGTGAGCCTGGGGGCCATGTGCAATGAAGCAGATCGGGAGAACAAGGGCCCTCGGAGTCAGAGTCCTTGAGTTTCCAGCTCTGCCGCGGGAGCTCTGTGGCCGAGTCTCCTTTATAACTGGGATAATAGTAAGAATCATGAGAACAAAATTAGATATATTTTTTAAAACTCTGTTTGTACTAAAGAGCTCCATTATTGATTTGTTTGGCTGTTCTGGAGCCTTGCTTTAGAAAATCATACATGATCACTGTTCTATAGAGGTTGCAAGCAGGCTCTGTAAAGAGATGGTCCTCAGAAGGACCTGGAGTTGTTTTAAAAATATAGATTCCTGGAGTCTATATTTATTGTGCTGGAATCTGTATTGGTACCGAGCCCCTGAGTATTAGAACACCCTTCCCGAGTGATTCTGTTGGTGGGTCTAATCCCCGAGCTGCAGGTCAAGAGCACCGTGACCTGCACACACTCTGCTCCTTATTCCTCCCTCCCAGGGACCCGCCGTGCCACCTGGATCCGGGCCTCAGTTTTCTTGCCATTCACACTTAACAAAAAAAAGAGCAAGGTAAATAAGTTCTGAGGTCACCCAACTCTATGGATATTCAGTGGACGTTTAAACATTGCAGGCGATTCTTTACTAAGTGCTCTGGATAGGAGTCGTAATGTGTGATTAACATCTTCACTGCTGAAACAGAAGTTAGGATTTTCCACTCAGATTTGTGTACAAGTAATCAGGTGAATCACTGCAGAGAGCATCTTTATAAATACCCTCATGGCAGTATTACCCAACATTGAAGCAGTTTGATTGATTAAAAAAAATAGACATTTCTGCACAAGATAAAATCAGATGCTTTTTTATACCTTTTTAGATTTAGAGTGTTGATGGTGATTACATGGCATTATATAAGCCAACTGGAGAATACAGTTTCTACTGTGGATAAAGTCCTGTGAGTCATTGATTAACAGGGTCTATCTGTAGTGGACTGTGGCAGGATAGTATAGATCTTTACAGCAGGATTTCTCCGGGAGCAGAGAAACCGTAATTTTGAACTGTCGTTTGCTCTTTATTTTAGGGAAGGTTTGGAGGGTGTTTTGTAGGTCTTTAATAGGCTTTTAAATTTAATATTCTGTCCTCAAACTGGCTGAAACAGAGTGTGACTATGTATGTGCGTCTTTTATGTCTGAGGGGAATTTCATGACCTTCTTCACTATCATGATCTTAGAGCATCAAAACATTTGAATATCAGGCATTTTGAGGAGATGTGCAACTCTTAAGCACCAGCATACAGATAAGGAGAAAAAGAAACCTTGCCATTAAACAGCTTATGAAATTATAAGCGAACTTTACAATCTAAGAGAGTTATGCATGGTGAGGATATTGCCTACTTATAGTTTTAAGAGAAGTCATTTTAAGGCGTGTGAGTACATGAAAGAAGGGCAGATACTATACTTATATTTGTTTGTCCGTGTTCGTTTAATCATTATTATGACTATTGTGATGGTTTCTCTGATACTGAGTTAGGTACAAACCAGCTTAATCCCTTTTGCAGGATTATTTTTGAGTTGAAGAAAAAAGGCTTTTGACCTAAAGAATGACCATGTTAGAACTGGAATTGTTTTGTTGAGTTACCTTTGCCTCCTTGGAGAATCAGATGAAATGGTGTGTTTAGAGCTTTGGCAAATTAGAGTTAGGGTGTACTCTTTCTTCTGCTTTTTGTGTCAAGGATGAGAGCAGTGGAGAGAGAGGGAGGGAGAGGGAAGTGCGTGAGGATAACTTAAAACTGCATTTACCATCAGTTGGTTTTGAGACTGCAGCTTCATTAGGTGGCTAGCACTTGGCTCGTCTGCCAAAATCATCTCTTTGGCCATCTGTGCCAAATGAGAGGAAGTAATGGCCTTGGGCACAGCTGCTGAGCCTAATGTGTATTTCTAACTCGTGTATTAATGATAATGATCTCATGGAGAAGTCCGGTGGCCAGATGTGCAGAATAAATAGCGAGAACCCAACACACACATATAAATTTAGAAGTGCAAGAAAGAAAAATCTGTATTTTACATCGTGAAATGAGAGTAGGTATTATTTAAATCTACAGATAGGAATTTAACCTTTTCTACCTTCATCTCTTTAGAGAGCCTTCTTCTAAGGAGAAATAACTCACAAGAGAGATTGACCTTGAATTTTGGCACTTCTTTGTGACACTTCATGAATTTTGCTCTAACACTGATATTTTTATAGGAGATGGAGTTCATTAACATAGCCCAACATTCATTGATTGGGCCTTTTCCCAGCTCAGTGGCTCTGTTTAAGTAAAGAATCACTGAGGGATAAGTGACTCTCACTGGTGTCACTGCTCTTTTCTGTTGGTTCACTTTGGACCAACAGCAGGACCTTTCCAGGCAGGTTAAATCTAATGTCATTAGAAGCATAATTAAGAAGTTGTAAGAAAATAAGCTGTTCAGCAGTCCTAAGAATAAAAAGGCCAAGAATCAGAATTTTAAATAAACATTTCTACATTTTGCATGGCCAATTCATTTCCCTAAAGTACCCCAACTAATGAACATGTTGGAAGGAAACCTACCTTAGAGTCGAATTGGCCTTTGGAAGAATGTTACCAAAATTATGTGCAGTGACTTTGGCAGATATAGTTTAGTAGTAAAGTTCCCAGTACATGCTTTTTAATTTTTTTCCTTCAAACCTGCCTCATCCAGAGCTTCCCCATCTTTAGCTGCTCAGGCCCAGAACCGTGGAGTCATCCTTGCTTCTTTCTCTGACAGCTTGCATCCAAGCAGTCAGGAAATTCTTTTGGTTTTACCTTCAAAATATACCTGGAATCTGACCATTTCTGACCACCTTCCTGCTCCCACCGTTGCCCCAGTCAACGCCAGCTGATGCTTAAACTACTGCAGCAGATTCCCGGCTGGTCTCCTTTGCTTCCCAGAGACTGTTCCTAGTACTGCAGCTGGGGTGATCCTTTTAAAAGCTGAGTTAGATCACCTTAGTCTTTAGCTTAAAACTGCATTAGATTCCATCCCGAGAACCAACGCAATCTATACCATCTATCCCCTCCTGTCCTCCTCTGTCCTTACCTTCTACTGTTCACTGTCCACTCCTGCCCTGGTCTCACTGGCCTCCTTTTCTACTTTAGAACCTGCGCACGTCGTCCCTGGCTTCCTCTACCTGGACTCTCCTCCTCTTGGCTGTCCCCAGGCTCCCTCCCTCACCTCCTTTGGGTCTTTGCGCAAATGTCACCTTCTCACTGAGGTCCACTGTGATCGCCTATTTAAAACGAAAACTCCTTACCGTGTATTACTGTCCCTTCTCCATAGCTCTCATCACTTTTTAAGAACAGCTTTGCTAATTTGTGAAGGATGAAACAGGATTGGAGGTTGAAACCAAGTCCCCCTAAAACCCAGTTCCTCTACTGAGTTTATGATTAACCCCTCTACCCAAGACGTACCCACATTTGCTCCTCAACATTGAGGAGTATCACAGAAAAGGGAGGAATTGTAATAGAGGCAAGGTGGCACGCAGCTGTTAGCAGACACACCTGAACGACCATTACTTAGCACAAGACCACTAGTGCGGTGGTTAGAGGCCCCGCTGGGCCATCGGTCAGCTGAGTGGTGGTTGTCGCGGCAGAGAGTGCGGTAAGAGGCCGGTTGCAGCCTTCTCCCCTGGGTCCTCCTGGCCAGGAGTTACCACGCCCTGGGCCGCACAGCAGGCGGTGAGCAGAAGGGAGCGATTGAAGCTTCATCTGCCGCTCCCCATTGCTTGCATTACCGTCTGAACTCTCCCCCAACCCGGTCTGTGGTCAAAGTGTCTTCTGCAAAACTAGTCCCTGGTGCCAAAAAGATTGGGGACTGCTGCTGTAGGCCCTCCAGCCTCTGGCTGGCGGGTGAGCCGGGGGGCCTGGGGAGAAGGCTGGGGGCTGTGTCCTGCAGAGTTCCAGAGCCCTCGCCATGGCCACCCACTGAGTGGGCCCAGGCCTTTGGGCAACGCGAACCTCTCCCCTGTCCCTGCCTCTGCGACCTAGTGGCAGTAGCAGTCTGCATGGGTTGCAGTCTGCAGGACCCGGCATACCCCCCTACCCCCGTGTTTGGGTGGCCTGAGGAGCCTGAGGGCCAGCTGGATCCTGGGTGCCTTACTCCCTCAGTGATGACTTCTGGGTAG
Source organism: Neophocaena asiaeorientalis asiaeorientalis (assembly GCF_003031525.2). Taxonomy (NCBI): domain Eukaryota; kingdom Metazoa; phylum Chordata; class Mammalia; order Artiodactyla; family Phocoenidae; genus Neophocaena; species Neophocaena asiaeorientalis. The sequence goes on along the minus strand of NW_020174704.1, from coordinate 3,434,465 downwards.
GGTCTGGGGACCTGACCCTGAAGGCACTGCCAGCTAAGATCTGCCTCTTCATCTGGGCCTGGGCACTGGTGGGAGGACCCAGCCTGAGTGCTGGATGAATGCTCACGGACAGGGTAGCTGGCCTGAGCGGGGGGGCCCCCTTCTTGTGAGGAAGGACCTGGACCTCTGAGGGTGAAAGTTGTGCCTCGGGACCTTGCGCTTTCCTGTCAGAACAGAGAATAACATTTGTTTTGGTGGACATTTACAGGAACATCATTACCTGACCTCAAGAACAAAGGATCTGAAACCAAAAATTTTGCAACAACTAACCACGCCCCTCCCTCATCTTTCCTATATATGGGATTTGCTGAAAGCTTTCGGGGAGTTTGGGCTTTTTAAGGCATGAGCCACTGTCTCCTTGCATGGCCCTGCAATAAACCTTTCTCTGTTCCAAAAAAAAAAAAAAAAAGGAACAGCTTTACTGAGAGTGAATTTACAGACCATAAAGTTCACCCATTGTAAGTGCACAGCTTAATAATTTTTAGTCTGTGTATATAGAGTTGTGCAGCCATCACCTCAATGCACTTTTAGAACATTTGTATCAACCCCCAAAGTTTATTCCCACTCCCGTTCCATCCTAGGTAACCTCTGGTCTTCTGTATCAATCAATGTGCCTTTTGTAGACATTTGAATCTTGGTCTTCTCTGACTTGGTACCACCAGTGCTCAGGAAGTGTGGGTTAAAGGAGCTGTATGTTTGTGTAAATGTAAAATATTACCCTATTCGTGTGTGTCTGACCTTACCTGCAGCTAACTAGGCTGTCATCTCAGTATTCAGTCCCCAGGCCTCTCAGTTTCTCCTTCCCAGCATCTCGCAAGCCCTCCTCTCCCCTCTGTTCTCCTGGCTGCTTTTCTGATTCACGTCCTTAGCACTGTAGCTTCCTTACTGGTCTCTCTGTGCCACTTTTTTTTTCTTCCATCCCTTCCTGTGGACTGCTGCAGACTAATCTCTTTAGAAACTTGGCTTTCTTTATCTCACTCTTCTTTCTAAAAACCCCTGTGACTCTAAGACCTGTGGCTAAATTAGTCTCAAAAAGCATTTCCCTGTGCTATGCAGCTGCTTCCCACTAGCTATCATAGCACAGGGAGATCAGCTCGGTGCTTTGTGACCACCTGGAGGGGTGGGATAGGGAGGGTGGGAGGGAGGGAGATGCAAGAGGGAAGAGATACGGGAACATATGTATAACTGATTCACTTTGTTATAAAGCAGAAACTAACACACCATTGTAAAGCAATTATACTCCAATAAAAAATAAAATTAAATTAAATTAAAACAAAAGAAAGAAACAAACAAAAAGCATTTCCCCACCTGCCTTCTAATTCTTCCCAATGTGAACCATCTCCCTTTCTCAGGCTCTGTAAATAAACAGGCTTTCAGGAGGTACTGAAAAGTTTCTCTACAACCTCTAGTATTATGTATATCTAATTTCTAAGCCTCTTTGTCAAGTAATGCGAGATTTAATAAAACAACAATAAAAAAGTATTTAAAGCTTCTGGGAGTTGGCTATTTAAAGGAATCCAGTAATTTTTCTCTCATATTTTCCTATGCTGAGTATTCTCAAAATAACACTTCCAAACTTGCTTTATACCAAGGTTTTTAATTTTTGTTTTTATTTAATCAAGGGTTTCTTTGGCCACCAGTGTAGTGAAGGAAAGTTCCAGGATAAATTCCACAGTGGAAACAAAACAACACATTTCTGGCTAAGGCACTCCAGCATCTGGAGCAGACCTCGGCTCTATTTCACTGTTCTGTGTTCACACTGTTGTTCCTTGCTGGAGGGTACTGGGCAGGGCTGGGTCCCATAGTGGAGACCTTTTCTTCTGGGATCCAGCCTTCTCAGGTGCTTCTCCTGTGCCACAGATGTCACATCCAACCTTCTCCGTGCTGTTGTTACTGCTTTTGCCTGCTCTGGCCCTTTTCGATGACAAGTGATATTAAAGCTATCTTTGGACTACAGTGTCCACCAGCCACTTACCTCCTCCACAGCCAGTGGGGCTTTGGCTGCTTGTAGCTGCCTTTCTTGCTTTGTGTAGCAGCAGCAGTGGGGTGCATCAGTGGGATGCCTTTAGAGAAAGAGAGCCCTAAGGTTGAATCCTGGTTCTTTTGTTTACTAGTTGTTTGGAAAGTTATTTATCTCTTTGAACCTGAGTATCCTCCTTTGTATTCTGGAGACATTTATACCTACTCTGCAGTATAATTATGTGGATCAAGTCCGATAATGTATATAAGTTACCTTGTCCAGCAGGAAGTAGGCACTCAGTAAAGTTTTGCTATCTACTATATGATTATTCTTAAGCAGAGGCTGGAGGGCCTGGGAGCTAAGGTTGCTCCCCTATTATTGGGGCGAGCAGGTCTTTCTTCCCATTATCACCACTTCCTGGGTGTGTGGGTAATGAGAATGTAGGCACTTTTATTTTGACTACAACCTATGTTTTCCAGTATTCAGTGTCTAATGCTGAAGGACAGCCGTGATTCACGGGCCACACCTGGTGGGTCTGTGTGACCCTTATGCTCTCATTTCAGGACGAAAGCTATAAAAGATCCTGTGTTGTTGTTGTTTCTTAAATATGCTGCCATTGGTGTTTTTGCTTATAAGAGCATCGCCAGTTTTCTCATTAATATTATCCTATGCTGTCAAGAATGCTCATTCGGCACATAGTTATGGGGCATCTGTTAGATGCCAGGCTCTGTGCCAAGTGCTGATGATTCAGTGGTGAGGAAAGCAGATCAGAGCTCTGTCGTCTTGAAGCTGACACTCCAGTGGAAGTGACGGGCACTCATCAAATGATTTCACAAATGTGGGTAAAATTACAATTGAAATAAATGCTGAGAATAGGAGGTTCATGGTGTTATGAAAGTGTAAAAAGGGTTTGACTTGCTTTGAGGTGGTGGTGCGGAAGCCTTCCCTGAGAAAGTGGGGTTGGGGGTCTGAAGGATGTGATGAGTTAATGAGGTGAAAGCCAGAGGGTGGAGAATGCTTCAAATAAAGGAGGAAAAAATTCATATAAAGAGGCCCAGCGCAGCGCTGGGGGAAAACAGTGGTGACAACAAGGTACAGTGGGGTGCTGAGAGCCAGGGAGAGTGTGGGGGGAGATGATGCTGGAGGGTGGGTAGGGCAGGACCACACCTGGATCTTTGTCCTAAAAACAGTGGGAAACTCCCAAGGAAGGGTTTTAGTCAAAGGGTGACCAGACCTGGAAGGCTGACAGTGGCTTCTGATTGAAGGAAGGCACTCATCAGTGTAGGAAGGTGTTGCTGTCTATTGCTCTGGTTCAGATCAGAGGTGATGGTAGTAGCTTGGCCTAAGAAGGTGGGGAGAAAGAGGGAAGACCATTTAAGGGCTAAGAGGTAAAATGCTCAGATCTCGGTGCTCGATTGGATATTGAGAATGAGGGAGAGAGAACCCTATGAATCCTACATCTGTGCGGGTGGTGGTGCCATTCCATACAGCTGTGTGAGTGGAGGTACCATTTGCATGGATGGTGATACTAATCCATACAACTGCATGCTGGTGACATTCCATGCAGTTGGGTGCATGTTGGTATAATTCATCAAGAAAGGGATTCTAGAAGAGGAACTGTTGGGGGCTGGGTGGGATGGGTGAATGAATTTGTAAGGTCGGATCTTAACAAACGGCACCGCTAAACAGAGGAAAGCTTCAAGTGAGCTTTATTAGGGAGCGCTCCCCGGCGAGGATCACTGGTCCTAGAGAAAGGGGCCAGAGAAGTCGCACCCAGGCGAGGGTTGGGCAAGATTTTATAGGGGAAGAAGGGGAAGGGGTGTGGTGAATCTGGGAGGGCGCAGGGTATTCCTTATTTGGTGGTCTTTTCGGGTATCCTGGGGGACCGTTAGTCCCGCCCCTCGAAAGGCGGGAAGGCTGGGCCGGGTGCAAAGTCTCCAGGTCAGTTTCTGGAACTGGGTGGTCCGGAGAGTTTCGGTCTGATGCAACCTGTGAATCTGATTGTGTTCCCCTGCCTCGGGCCAGTTGGCCTTACAGAAATTACGTGTGGTTATGGCAGTATTAAATTTGAGCTGTCTTAAGATGTTCAAATGAAGATATCAAATAGGAAGTTATTGTATGTTTGGACATGATAGAAGACTCTGGGCCTGTGATACAATTTTTAATAGGGGTTGTTGGAATTGCCTAGAGATAAAGTAGATCAGTGAACTCTGAAGCTCATGGAACTATAGCACATAATGATGAGGTAGAGAGGGAGAAGCAAAAAAACAACCCCCCGCCAAACAAAAAAACACAGAAAAAAATGTGTAGCCAGAGAGGAAGGGGGAAAACCAGGAGAGGATGGACTCATAGAAGCCAAGGAAGTAGCAAGATTCAGGAAGGAGAGAGCATTTATCCGTTTTGGATGTTGCCAATACCCAGTAAGTCAAGGACTGAAAATGATAATTGCATTTAATGACAGTCAGGCTAAGGTTACATGGTGACTTGGGAGACCAGAGGCACCTGGCAGCCCAGCCCTCGTAACTTTACCACAATGTAAATCCCAGAACCATGCTCTGCTTGAGCAACCCAAGAAGGCAGAGCTTCCCAACTGATAGAATAGAAATTAAATTTGAGTTGTAGAAAACAAGGGGATAAGCTTTTAATTTTTTTGCACAACGAGTTTGCAGTAAGGTTCATACCTATTCTCTCTACTTGTTCATTCAGCAGACTTTATTGGATATTTTCGTGGAAGGCGGGTGAGAGGTGTTCCGTGTCCTGAATACATTCACAGAACAGCAGAGAGGAAAGATATAACTATAATACATCTATAACTGTCATCTAGACCTAATGTAAGTGTCCCTAGCCCAGGCACAAGTTGTTGGAATTCAGAGAAGGGAAAGCTTAATAGAAGATGTGGAATGTACAATCAAAAATAGAAGCGTGAATTTCACAATCAGAAGCCAAGCATATTTCAGGGCAGAAGCCTCCTGGAAACCTGAGATAATTAACACCTTAGAATTTAGTGTCACCCATAGCTCACTAGACTTTCTCAGGTGTTGCTTCTTCCTTTGTACTTTTGCAAACACATTTTTCAAGTCTTTTTCAAAGGTTTGCTTGCTTACCAGGTTGAAATTTCAAAAAATAAATTTTTCCTGAAAACTCTTTTAAAGGTACAGCTTTTATGATTCATATGTTCCAATAACTAAATTTAACTGAAGTACCCAAAAAGTCAGCGCTGCTTTTGGTAGAAAATAGATAGTGAAAAAGGTATCTTTTATACTTTCAACCTGGATTGACTCTAGTTTTTAAAATACTGATTTTGAGAAATATCCCTACTAAATAAGTGGAAGTGGTCAAATGTGGACTTTGATACTTGATTTAAGAAATATGATGATTTTTGCTTTCTTTTTTTGGAAGCCTGTTTGTATCTCCATTAAGAATTAGCCATGCTTGATCTAATTCCTAAATTAGTTTCCTGAATGACTTAGACACATTTTATGTGACACTATAGCTCTGAGAAACTGGCTTTGTAATGCAAAAGAGGTTTGATATGAGGTGATAATCGTAAACCAACAGGATAAGACTGCTGTTGTAGCAAACTTTCTGTAATCCGCGAATGCCCCTTTTATCAACACCTCCCTAAAAAGTGAGCCTGGGAAAGTGCCTTCTCACTCTTCCCCTCTGGAGCCTCTGCTGCGTCCTCTGCTACACAAGGATCACCTGGGATGGTGCCAACTAGCTGCTCTTGTTCTGTTTTACTCTTTACTGATTTGCTCCATCTGAACCAAGAGAAGCACCTCCCCCACCCGCAAGGAAAATTTGCAAACACTATAGAATTCTCAGGTTTCCTGTGTTGTGTGTGGGTGGGATGGGGGTCGATGGAGAAAGCGGTTGTCACATACCTTTTTGAGAATGTAATACATTCCTCTTTCCTGTACAAAATGCTGTATGCATGTGGATTCAGAAGAAGAGTGGCAGAGAACAGCAGGGGCTGTCGAGTACTTGAAGTCTGTTCGTGGATCCCAGGTTAGAACCTTCTGCTCCGACCCGTCTTGGGCACCAGGATCTGAAGTCGCTTCCTCAGACACATGTTTTATTCTAGCGGTCTCTTGCTTTAGAGCCAGCGGTGATTCCACAGTTGCCGCTCTAAGTTCTGGCGCCCTGCAGTTTGCAGCCCAAGGTCCGCTGGCCCCATTTATCCTGGTCATCCCGACCTGGCACTACTCCCAGCACTGGCACTGACCCCCTCACTGTCTTTCTAGATCGTGCCCTCCTGCATATATTTGATCCTGTACATGCCTGGCCCCCGGCACGCTGCTTTAGGTCCCTCTCATTCTAGGATCTGTGCACCAAGGTTTAGCCTATTTCCTCCATGAAAAACCAACTCCTGATTAGCTCTACCGTACAATATATTTCGTTATTTTAGAAGTCCTCATCTATTTGCCACTCAGTTTTCTACATAGTTATGTGGTGTCACCTCTGTTGTTCTCTGGTCACCTCAAGTGTTTCCTTAATTAGAAGGTATATCAATGGTAGGAGCAAAGTCCTAAAGTGTCAGAGCAGGAAAGGACATGAACGGTGAAATCCTTCATCTTTTATTCCACCTCAGCAAACCAGTAGCTGCAGTTGTGATGTGTGTGTGTGTGTGTATGTGTGGGTGCATTCAGACTGTCCTTTCAGGATCATATGAGAATCTCAAGGAAGGAGAGAGAGGAGAAAGCATAGAGATATTGAAAAAGCCTTTCCTCAGGTGATTCTGATGCCACTATTTTCCTGTCTACCAACATCACTAATCCTTTACTGTCCCCATTCTACAGAGAATCACTCCCTAATGCAGACTGGCTTCTGAGCTAGCCTGGGAAATAAATATGCAATCTTTTTCACGTCTTCCTTGCCCATATGCCTTGGTTAAAAATTAAATTAATTTAGCACTCAGTGCCAGAGATTTAGAGGAGGGACGATAGACAAAAAGGGAAGCAGAGGAATGAGACGGATTGTCTATGCTCCCCTCTACACACACACACACACACCACAATCTACCTACACATACACACATATGCATACCTTTACACACATCTGCACACACATATGCATCCCTACACATGCACAAACATTCTCATTCCCCCATTAATTTTTTTCTAAAAATATATTTGCTTTATGGTAGATGCAGATTCCATATTCCCCTAGAACCAGCTCTTAAAGGGCTGGGTCTCTTGGTGGTGTTCACACAGGATCCATGCGGTGGTATGATTTTTACTTCTAAGGCTGGGCCTCTGTATCCATGGGTTCTGTGTCCACAGATACAGAGGGCTGACTATGGAACTTCAGCATCTGTGTATTTTGGTATCTGCAGCAGGTCCTGGAACCAATCCCCCGTGGATACTGAGGGACATTGCTTTACCTGTTTTTGCTGACCCTCAACATTGGATAATTTCAAATTTCACATAGGCTATAGAGAACTCTCCAGACTGATTATAGTTGGATCACACTACTGTCCACATGAGAAAGCAGAAGCCCAGAAAAGCAAACTGGCTTGTGCAAGGGAGACAGAGCTGGGGCCAGGACATGGGTCTCCCTGGCTTTGCGTTCATTGGTTGGTCTTCTTTGGTTTTATAGTCCCTTTGGTGTCTCACACCATACACATTTAGTAAGCCTTCACTTCTTTTTACGCACTTTGAGCTCCTGCTGTTTTTCCTTTGCCATCTGCACAGACACTCACCCCAGCCATCTGGGGAAGGGAAAAGTCATATCTGGCAGGGGAATGAGTATGCAGATGAATTCTTTTTATAATTACTCAAAAGAAGGTTGTTGAAGGTATGATTTATTTAGCCAGCTTCTTCAGATCTAAATTCAAAAATCATTCTCATGTTCAGAAAATGTTTTATTTTGTACAAAACTCTCAGGACATTCATTCTTTCTTAATCTGCGGTCTCACTTTACATCATGTCTTTCTGACTCTGGTAGCTCACTGAAAGCTAGTACACCACCAGCATCAACTTGGCCCCTGGCTGTATTCTTTCCCTGTCGGTTCCTGTCCGCCAGGCTGTTGCTCATGGTTATATCAAAGATGGGAGCAGCTGGAGTCAGATGCCTGTGATTATTAAAGACAGTAATTACTGATCATGCCAACACCAGCAATATTAACTAGTGCTTGAATAATTGAAAATGTTACCTATGAGGCAAGCAATGATTCAAGGTGTCAGAAAAAAGGCATTATGTAGAGTAGCCTAGGCAATAATAGAATGTTTTCATTCTTGTTTTATTCAGATATTCTGGCTAAAATCGCTCTGTGGAGATAATGAACTTTGAGTTTGACCAGTTCTCTTTTTTCACTTCTTCACAAAATAGAATTATGTAATAAGATCTGGAGGAATGCTGTTTTGGGTGGAAAAGTCAGTTTTCTTAGCTTTCTCGGGATGTTATGAGATAAATGCCCCATCTGCTACAGAATGAGTACATCGGCTAGAGTGAGTTTGATGAGGTTGTTTGCTTATATTGCACCTCATTGTGTAGAAAGTACTTTCAAACTCATCATTTCATTTAGTGTCAGTGAAAGTATATGTGGAAGAGTTGTGCTACCCCCTGACTTATGTAGAAGTAAATGTTGGCTGAGAAAGGCCAAGTGATTTACCCAGGTTACACAGATAATACATTGTGAGGTTGGGTTAGAACCTAAGATTTGTTTATGATTTCATAACACTTTCCAAATCCGTGAGATGGCAGAAAATTCTATAATATATCCTTGCTACATTTCTTATATTCAGGGGTAAATATAAGAAACACTGTCTTCTTTGGTGGAATCTTCTGGATCTACTCTTTATCAGAAGAATAAATAGTCACAAGCAGGAAAAAAATGCTTTTAATAGCCATATAGAATTTTCTTCATTGGAAGATTGATCGTCATTTTTTAAAATTAACTTTTATTGGAGTGTAGTTGATTTACACTATTGTGTTAGTTTCCTCCGTACAGCAAAGTGAATCATCCATATGTATATATATATATTCCCTCTTTTTTGTTTGTTTGTTTGTTTTTTTTTGGCTGCATCGGGTCGTTGAGGCATGTGGGATCTTTTCATGGAGGTGCTTGGGCTTCTCTCTAGTTGTGGTGTGCAGGTTCTCTTTCTCTTGTGGCGCGTGGGCTCCAGGGCGTGTGGGCGCTGTAGTTTGCAGCACGCGGGCTCTCTCATTGAGGTGCGCGAGCTCAATAGTTGTGGCATACGGGGCTTAGTTGCCCCGCGGCATGTGGGATCTTAGCTCCCCGACCAGGGACTGAACCCATGTTGCCTGCATTGGAAGGTGGATTCTTTACCACTGGACCACTAGGGAAGTCCCTCCCCTCTTTTTTGGATTTTTTTCCCATTTAGGTCACCACAGAGCATCGAGTAGAGCTCCCGGTGCTATATAGTAGGTTCTTATTAGTTGTCTACTTTATGCATAGTATCAATAGTGTATTTATGTCAATCCCAATCTTCCAATTCCTACTCCGCCACCTTTTCCCCTTAGTATCCGTACATTTATTCTCTATGTCTGTGTCTCTACTTCTGCTTTGCACATAAGATCATCTATACCGTTTTCCTAGATTCCACATATATGCGTTAATATACGGTTCCATATATGCGTGGGTTTACCTCTGGGCTTTCTATCCTGTTCCATTGATCTATATTTCTGTTTTTGTGCCAGTACCATACTGTCTTGATTACTGTAGCACTGTAGTATAGTCAGAAGTCAGGGAGCCTGATTCCTCCAGCTCCATTTTTCTTTCTCAAGGTTGCTTTGGCTATTTGGGGTCGTTTATATTTCATGTGGCCTCTCCCATTGTGGAACACAGGCTTCAGATGCGCAGGCTCAGCGGCCATGGCTCATGGGCCTAACTGCTCCACGGCATGTGGGATCTTCCCGGACTGGGGCACGAACCCGTGTCCCCTGCATCGGCAGGCAGACTCTCAACCACTGTGCCACCAGGGAAGCCCTAACACTATTTTGATAACTCTTTTCACATATAGGATATGACTGCCCTATATTGGATAGTTCCAGTATTTTTGTACCAAATTTGTAGATCTCTTATCATAAACTACTCCAAATATTTTAATTTGGAAGGCATTTCCTTGAGAAATTTGATGTAGTTTCCCATACTTCATTTTTATTTGTTGTTTCCAGTCATTGCCCCCTTATGTCAGCACATTGCTGTGCCAGCTCTTTGTGCTGGCTGTAGACAGTGCATAGCAGGGCCAACTCCAACACTTTCCAAAGTTCACCTGATGCCATATAACCTATAACTATGCTTCTCTCCCAAAGAACTGGAAGCCCACGTACAACTCCCGTAGATCAGAAATCCCAGGATGTACCCTAAGATTGAAGCATGTCTGGAGAACTTGTCGGGCAAGCTCTTCTGGAGATCACAGATCATCTGGAGAGAATCAAAGCTTAACAAGCTTAGTTCCCGCCCAGTGGGCCAGTGTCAGAGCAAAAGCTTGAATCCACATACACCACAGTGTCTGCCACCAGATTGTCCCCTGGCCCAAGTCCACTTGGCCTCAAGCCCAGCTCCTAGAAGAAGAGGGATACTTTACAAAGAGCAAGAAAGATAAAAACGCATTGTTTCAAACCCCTAAGGGATCCTGAGTACATGGTAGCATTGGAGTAGTGGGCAGTGCTAGCACTTAGAATTGTGGTCGTTTTAGGAAAGGGTACTTTTGGGCAGTGACTCCTTCATAGGAGTGTCTTTGTGCCACCTAAGGGCTGTCATGGGCTTTACTGCCATTGTTGGTGATTTTAGCATGAGCCTGTGCCCTCTAGGGTATGCATTTGTAGATTCAGCAGTGGGCATGTTTGCATAGTGGACAAGTGAGAATATGGCAGCTGAGAGGATGGTTATGTTTTTGAGAGCCAGTGAGACAAACGCTGAAACTGATGACCTGTCTTCCCTTTGCACTTGGAGTTTCCAAAGTTATGGGTGTGGGTGCAAGACCAGAAAGGAAACGTTACGTAACAGTTTCTGGAATCCTAGTTTTTTCTGAAGTGGCTGGGAAGTAAAGGGTTCATACAAATGATAAGATGTGATTTATTTTGTTTTATGAAAATGTATTTACTTTACTGAAGAAACATCAACAGAGTTAAATTTTTAAACATTTAAAATGTGAGTTTAGGACAAAAAGTTTATTTTGAAAAATTCATATGTATCATTCTAACCAATGTAACCATTCAAAATTATTATAGTATCTATTTTCAGTTTCTGGTAAAAAAAATTTTTTTTACATGACTCCTTCACCCAGATCCAATTTAGCTTGCTTGATTTTTTCATAGCACTTATCACTCCCTGACACACCCTATAATTTGCTTATTTGCCATGGTTATTGTTTGTCTTCTCATGTAGAAGTTAAGCTCAATGGGGCAGGCATTTTGTCTGTTCCACTTGCCAATATATTCCAAGTGCCTGGAAAAATGCCTGAAACATGGTGGGCACTCGGCAAATACTTGTTGATTATTAAGTCAAGAATCTGTCGTTTCATTGCCTATGGACTTGGAATTATATGTGTTTTGTTTTGTGAGGAATGGACAGTGACGCATAGGGGCCTGGAGAATTCCTTTCTGAGATTGATCGTCGGGCAGATTACCTATGGGTGAGGGCATGCTTGTGGCAGACCACTTCCAAATCTGTGACTTTTAACTTATGTTTTTGCCCTTCCTAAGCCTTTAGCTCAGAAGCAGATGCCAACCCTGCTCGTACAGACCTAGAAGATCCAAATGAGATCATCACTCTTACTTTTATTTCCTTTCCTATTCCTCCAGACATTTTGTCTCATACCTTGGTTATTCAAAAGAAAAAAAAATAAATGTGAATTGGCTGGCAAAGTAAAAAGAAAGGGAATGGCCATTCAGTGAACCAAGAGCAATTATAGAAAAATGCACATACCATTAGGTTCTTGATACTTACAAAGAGGGGGAATATGTTTCATTCTAAATGTTCTTGGCAGTTTTTGTAAAATGTGAAGCTTGATTAGTTACTTGATTTAAAGCATTTATGAGTAACTAGTAAAAAACAAAACCAATTGTTCAGGAGCATCAGTACAATTCATTTCTTTATACTAGGACCAGAAAGAAATCCCTCTCAAGATTCTCATTGAAAAGGACACTGCAAAATGAAAGTCATGAGCAATGTCTTCCAGGTGTCTTTACAGGGTTATCACAGCACCTTCTCTAAGGCTTTTATTTACCTTATGCCTTAGTATGTAGAGTGGCAGTAATTTGGGAGTACAGATGAGGAGGTATGATAGAGTTGAAGTCTGTAGCATTTTTCACTCTGGTGTTATAATGATGACAGCTAAAACTTGTTGATTTTATGTTCTTAGCACTGTTCATAATACTTATATTGACTCTTTAAACCCCTGTAACTATGCTGTGAGGTAGGTGGTGTTAACATCATTTTACAGAAGGAGGAAACTGAGACACGGACGGGTTACATACTTGCCCAACGTCACATTGCTAGTGAGGTGGGAGTTGAAACCAGTTTAATTATGATATTTGCACAGTTATCCTCGTGCTAAATGCCTTTCTAGAACCCAGGACCAGATTTTAGAAGGTCCACAAGAGAAATGGTTGTGCTGAATATTCTCCAGAAAATTATCTGTGATAGCTAACATCTTGGAAATTATTGAGCAATTATGAAAGAGATTTTGCTTAGTAGAAATCCCTGGAGTCCAGCTATTCTGTGTTGCTAATTCTGGAGACAACATGGTCTATGATGAGGGGTGTGAACTCTAGTTAGACTTGCCTGGGTTTCAGTCCCGGCTCTGTCACTTACTAGCTCACTGACCTTGGGAAAGTTACTTCATCTTTACCTCAGACTTGATGTTGGATTCATATTCTCTGCTTGGTAGGTTCCTATAGGTGGCATTCTTAGCAGTTTCCCCAGAGAGACCCAAAGTCGTTGTTGTTTTTGACGGTACGTGGATAAAAAATATTTAACGAAGACATTAGATAGTTCCTGGGACTTAAAGTTTTTGTGATGTACGTGGGCAAGTCCATTTTTCTGTTATACACAATTATTGAAACCATGGTATATAATTATAGTGTGCTTTCTTCATGACATAAACATGACGATGTTGTTTTCACTAATAGTATATAGCACTATTTACAGTATATCCTATAAATCGGTAGAATATCACCAGAGGGCAATACTGTCTCCATTAGAAAATACACTTAAAAATTATGTGATCTTAGATTTTGTGCATTGGGAAAATTAGGATTGATAAAGAAAGGATTCTACTTCAGTCATTGTGAAATATCAACCATGATAGATTTGACAGCCTTTTTTTTCCCCTCTACCTCCTCCGCACTCTTCTGAGATTTGTCCTCCCACTTGTTGAGCCCACCCAAGCCTATTGACTGAGCCAAGAAAACAGACTCCACTCTCCTCCTCGTCTTCTGACTCATGCCAAAAAGTCATGGAGCAATTCAAAACATGTCTCAAATCACAAAACATAATGTGGAAAACTTTCTTGTCTCTGACTTGGGAATATTCTTTAGTATTTTGTCGTTTGTATGATTAAGTGATGTTTTAGGTGAACTTCATTTCTTTGGAGGCTTTCCCTGACCCTTCAAACCAAGCGCGCATTGACTCTGTCACATCACAGTTTTGTTCAATGTTGCACTGAAGGTTTAAAGTGACACTAATTATTTAAATGAAATTGAAATTTGGATATCTTTCTGGTTTTGATATCTTGAGGTGGTTAGGATTATGTGCATATTTTGTAAAAGCCTTGGAGTGCCTTTATAATGACATGGAAAAGTGTATTTGGAGAGGTCTGGAACTTCTGCATTTGTGATAAAAGCGCATTAACTCCCTAAACAAGAACTATTTATAAACAATTCATTTATTAGCAAGTCTTCTGGGACCAAAGCTCCTTCTAACAGAGATGAGTGGGACATGGTCCCTACCCCTATAATTCACAGTTAAGATGTCATTTAAGGAGTAGCTCAACTCAGCTGAAGGAACTTAACCTCATGCCCACGTCCTTTCTTCTACCTTACGTGTCTTTTTAAAAAGTATGCTTTAAGAAGTGATAGCTTTTATCACTTGTCATGTTAAAAAAAAAAAAAAAAAACCAGACATTTGGGTTTACAAAGTCATTTTAATCTTACTCCTTTATATGCATTCCTGGCGTATGGTAAATGCAGTTTAAATGTTGAATGAGTGAGAGGGAAGATGCTTAGTGAATGGTTAGACGAATTCTTTGTTATTCAGCCCGGTCAGATCTGTGTTTTCATGGAAAACCAACTATTTTGTCTGAGAGAATGAGCATGTCTGTTATAGGCTGTCCAGGTGAGAGGTGCAACACATGCAGAGATATGGAGGCTTCTGAGTTATACTTTTGTGAAAGAAGAACCCTGTACTAGCTGGAGATGCAGGATAGCTTACTGGTTGAAAAGAGTGGGTCTGGATATAGACTAGCTAGGTTTTCACCCCAGCTCCCATACTGGTTGTGTGACCTTCATGAAGTTTCTCTAAACCTCGATTTCCCAATCAGGAAAATGGGTATAAAAATAGAACTTACTGAAAGGGCTTCCTGTTAAAAGATGGCAGACTGAATACATGTCTACATGGCCTCTCCAGATGGTACAGAGTTCTTATTTTACAAGAGTTTAACTTGGAAGCCCCTGTAGCTTTCAGGGTGTTGTACTTTTCATCTGGAAAGCCTCCTCCTTTCTCTCTGCATCCTTCAGTGCTCCTCCACTTAACCTTCCTCCACTATTCTCACTGACATCCATCTTGCCTTTGGTAGGGCAATGTGATGCAGCAGAATGTAACAGAGCTGGATTTGAGTCTCGGCTTCACCAGTTCCCAGTTTTTTTTACCTCAAGCATTTCAGCTTGCTGGGCCTCTGCTTTTTCTTCTGAAAAAAATGGACTCATTTAATTCTGATAATACTAGATCAATGTAAGAATTAAATGTAAGATTGCACGTAATCCTAGTCTCCTTATTTAGGCACTTGAACTATGGTGCTTCCCCAGTTCTAATGCTTCTTGCAGATGTAAGATACACATCAGCTTTTCAGTACATCAGCAATTGATTTGAGGTACAGCCTCAATTTTAGAAACTTTAAAATGAGAAAAAAATTGTAAATCTCTCAGTTGATGAAAATGCAGAATGTCTTGTACTATTAGGGTGATGCAAATGTGGATGTTATGCCTTACTTGCAGATTACAAGCTATTTGAAGGGCAGAGACTATTTTTAATTCTTTTGTGTCTGTCATCACATCTTGTTCAGTGATTGCTGGAAATATATTAAGCCTTTAGTAAATATCTGAATGAATGAAGAGTCCATGGTTTAAAATTTAACAAGAAGACCGTTTCTCTATTTGAAAATGGAGTTAGGATTACATCTAGATCATAGGTTAGAGAACTATAAACTGTATATTTTCTATTCGTTAGAAGGCAATCATTAATCAGAGAAGAATGTTCATTCGCTGATTAATAACTTTTTTATACAGAATTTTCTAATGAAATAAAATAATCACATAAATGTAGCACATTGATTTTTTCCATACAATAATGTTGTTGTCATACAGATAATTTTTATATAGCAAAACACTCAAGATCTACGTTTTGTCATCTATAAAGATGCAAATGGATTGTTTAATTTTCAGTGGTCTGGGAGCTGTAAGAAATTCTTTAATGAAAAAGTTTTCATGGCAACATTTTTAAAAAGCACCTTAGGATGTTATAATTGCAGGTTAGGTTATTTTGACAAGACTGTGTAACTGATCCAAGCATTTTATGTTTCTATTCATAGAGGAGTGATGGAGCTAAAAATTAAAGTAAGAGCTGAAAAGGGGTGTGTTAATGTGACTGGAAGAGCTGACTTAAACATTATATTTTAGTTTGGTTCCCAAGGTCTCCAGCTATATCCATGAGGGTGACTAGATACTTCATCCTCGTTCTCACTAGAGGAATTTTTAATATTCAGTGCAGAATTTTTTGGGGGTATGCATTTTGTTAATATAAACTAAAACATTATGATTTAATATATGCAAATAAGCTGGTATTACAGTCTCATGCTCTTCATTCTAAAACAGAGATACATCATACTTTTGCTTTTTCTGCTTTGGGGGATTTTGTGAGAATAATGGTAGTCCGTGGGTTCAAGACAGTGAGCAAGATAGATGTGGATCCTGCCTATATAGACAGGGTGACCAAATCATTTATGATCCAAACTGGGAAACCAAAGAAAACAAACGGAGGGTACAATTAGTAATTGCGCTGGGAAAATAGACAAAACTGTGGCTACCCCAGGATGGTCACCCTATTTAAAGAGCTTACTGTCTTGGGGTGGGATTAGGGGTGGAAATGAGGCTGAGCTAATAGCTTCTGCCTCCCCTTTCCCCAAACAAGTAATTACATAGAGTGCTAATTATGCTGTGAGTGTGAATGTATAGGTATTATTGGAGCTTGTAGGAGAGTAACAAACTCAGACCTATGGGGGTTTTAGGGAAGGCTTCCCAGAGGAGGTGACATCTGGGACTTGCAGGATAAATAGGAGCTAATCAGGCAAAGAGGACGTAGAAAGTTCTGGGCAGAGAAGATGATTGGTACCAGTATCCCGAAGCGGGAGAATAGCTCAGTGTGGATGAGTGGATCTGTATGATTGTGACCAGGAAACAAGAAATCAAGTGGTAGAACAGAAGGCTGGAAATGTTGGTGAGGTTACCATTTTAAGGAATTTGACTTTTATCACAGCAGTTTTAAGCAGAGCATTGAAATGATCAGATGGTTAAGGGCTTTTGCCTGCATTCATTTGACTGCCAAGTACCCCGGTGTCTTGTCTGGGGCTTGGTCTCCACATCCCCCAGCATATGGAGATGGGCAATATTCCCCCTTGCCTGTGTGGGTGGATCTAGCTCAGGACTACATTGGAAAGGGTGCACACAGTTGCAGTTGTTAGTGACAGACTGGTGGGGTTACCCATGGGAGTTTGGTGGAAGCCCACCTGAGGAAAATAATCACCTGAAGTTTTGTGGAAGGCTCACAGGTACACATAGCTTGGCCTCAGAGTCAGAGTCCGGGGAGGTGGCAGGTGCTTCAGCACATGACCAGGCTGTGCTTCCACACTCTGGACCTCATCCCTCTCTGCTTGGGCCCCTGCAGTACTTATGCAACCTGGGAAGGAGAGCACTCCTGTAAAACAAACAAACTATATCCCTAGGAAGTTTCCTCTCAGAGTGGTGAGATTTAGCAACAGTGAGCACTGATTGGATATGTGAAAGCCAGGAGCCAGATGCTCAAGGGAGCAGTGGTGGAGAGGCAGCTTGTCTAGGCCCCATGGGTCCTCCGAGGCTGACATTTCTTAGAGTCACCTGTGATCCAGCTTTGAGCAAAGCACCAGTTATCCCAAACCTGGAGGTAGGGTGGTCAGCGGGCCTGGAACAGCCTGTGAGCCTCAGAAGCTTGGAGGAGACTGGCAGGCCATGTCAGCTGTGGCTAGAAAAGACTGATTTCAATCATGGAGCAGAGTGATAGCCAGAGGGCAGCCAGGGCAAGGACCTGCTCCTGTTGGGCTGTGCCCTCCCCTGGGGGCTGTATAGTTTGCTGGGGCTGCCATAACAAAGCCCCACAGACTGGGTGACTTACAAATTTATTTTTTCTTGGTTCTGGAAGTTAGAAGTCTGAGATCAAGGTGTAGGCAGGGTTAGTTTCTTCTGAAGCCTCCCTCCTTGACCTATAGGTGGCTGCCTTCTTGCTGTGTCCTCACATGGTCTTTCCTCTTTGTCTGCATGTGTCCTATCTCCTCTTCTTATAACGACACCAGTCATATTGGGTTAGAGATCACCCATATAACCTCATTTTACCTTAGTTACTGCTTTAAAGGCCCTGTCTCCAAGTATAGTCACATTCTAAGGGACTGAGGGTTAGGACTCGAACATGTAAATTTGGGAGGGACCCAGTTCAGCCCATAGCGGGGACCTCAGAGGGGGACACCAGCTAGTGGTGGTTGCAGGTACTGACCCCCAGCTGTTGGCTTCTATGGGTCATGCAGGCCTAGGGCCATTTGAGTTCCCTTCAGAACAACCTTGAATGTGTTATGGTCCCATTTTTGACTTCCAGTGAGGGAGATACTACTTTGCATAGTTACTTGTTTGGTCATTGGGCATCTTAGATTATTGGAAACATTGTACTGAGTCAGAGAAAGTTGATTTTTCCTTGGTTCTCTGGCCCTGGTACTAGGTGCCTGTGGCTCTTGGTGCTGATGTTTTCAGCACTTGAGGATATGACTGCAGCCTGGAATATGTTCCCTTCATTAGTGTTAAGTGTGCTGAACGTGTGGACTCTAGAGTTAGTCTGCTAAGCTTGGTTCCAAGCTTGGTTTCACCACTAAGTGGTTGTGTGGCTTTTAACAAATTACTTGACCCTTTATGCTTTAATATTTTACTCCATAAGAAAGGATAGTAAAGGACGCAATGGATTAAATAAGGTATGGAAAGCAATTCCTATGCTGAACACTTAGCAGGTGCTTAGTAGAGGTTGTCCTATCATCTTCATCTTCGCCAGCCCTCCTCTTTAACATGACAGAAACAGCTGCACGGCCACACACGGGATGACCTGTGCAGGTGCAGGAGCACTAGTATTCCGCCACATTTCTCTTAACGTCATCTGAGAGTCAGTTTTTATTTTCCCAGCTTCTTTGTAGGGTTGTCTTTTATTGGACTTTCTGTCAACTAGTAATAACAACCAATGTTTATCAAGTACTTTATAACTTCAACGTGCCTTTGCTTTTAATTTTATTCTTTATACTGGCCATGAGAGGTATAGTTTATCATTATGCCAACTTTAGGAAGAAACTGAGTCTTGGAATTTACTGACTTGCCTCAAGTTATGTGGTTGGTAAGTGCTGGATATAGGACACAAATTGAAACTTCCTTTTCTTGTTACCCTTGTTTTTAATTACACACATACAATGTACAAGGTTATTGTAGAAACATTAGAAAACACAGGTAACCAAAATTTTAAAAAACTTTCACATGGTGATAATAATTATTGACACCTAAAATATGTATTTTTACAAAAGTGGTTTTACATAATACAATACATATTGATTTATTACTTCTCTCTTAAAATATGTATTTGTTTTGTTAATAAGTATATTTCTCCAGAGTCGTTTTGAATTACTGCTTGGTTCTTCATTGAAAGATATACGCTATTTAATTCATCCTGAACATACAGATTGCTTCTGTGTTTTGCTCATATAAACAACACTCCAGTGAACCCCCTTGTACATATACTTTTGTACACTTCTCTGATTATTTCCATAGGGTAGGTTTTTAGATGTGGAATTTCTAGATCAAAGGGTTTGCCCATTTTGAGGCCTTTGATACATATTTACAAATTGCCTTCTCAAATGACTGTAGTAATTTACATACCTGCCTGCATATATGAGTGTCATTTTCCTTGTTCCCATTGGCCATCATCATTCTTTGCCAACGTGATTAGAAGGAATTGGCTGTTAATGGTTGGAATGGTTTGCATTTTTATTACTAACCAGAGTGAACATTTTTATGTTTACTGTTTCTTTATATCTCTAGTTTGGTGATTTACCTATTTATGCTTTTTGTCCGTTATTTCCTGTGGAGTCCTTCATCTTTCTCTATATTTCAATATATTTATTGAAAATATAACAACTATTCATAGTCGTGCAAATTCCTAGGGTTTTTTGAAAAACCTCATGTGACTGTTAAGTTACACTTCCTCCATTTTGATAATTATTTTTTTAATGAAATACAGAAGCATTTCTTGGGCCCTGTTAACCTCATCTTGTCAGTTTCTACCTGAGGCTGACTGTCATCCGACCTGTTCAGTTTCTCTTCCAGCTATGCTCTTATCTATACTTTTGCACAGTGTGCCCTCTATCTTTTTATCTAGGAGACAAGGAAGGAGAGTCAAACTAATGTTTATTGAGCACCACTGTGTACCAAGCACTATACTAGGTGCTTTCAAGTATGTAAAGTGTTAAATAGAATAGTATAGAAGACCTCGAAACTCTGCTGCACGAGCTTTCATGGAATCCATGCATATTGGCTCTCCTTTCCTAACAATGAGACGTGTGGTTTCATATCACCCTATTCAAAACAATTGATGATTCCATGTTTTCCATAATTTAAAAAGAGTTTGCTCTCTCCCTATTATAAACACCTGTTTATCTGGGATTATTGTGCTGGGCCAGTTTATACTGGCTGTGTGTCCTGGTGACCTTTGGTGAAATCCAGCTGCAAAAAGATATCTAACCTTTTGCCTCCTGATTTTTCTCCCCTCTCATAGAATTATAAGAAATAGGTATCGTTATATACCTATTTGTGGCTTATATTGTTAAGAAGAACTTGCTATATTTCTTCTGTAATTTTCACATAATCTATATATTTTGATTTTAGTATGTCTTCAAAAGTAGTAGTTTTATGATTTATTATAAAATTTGGGATTAGAGCAGAATAATTAAGAGTACAAGCTTTGGAGTCAAACAGTTTTGGTCCCTGACACTACCAATTCCTAGTCCTGTGCCTTTTGTGAATTACTTATCCCTAGGTTCTTTATCAATAAAACGAAAATAATAATATCTTCTACATCAGGTTATTGTGAGGATTAAATGAGATCATGCATGTGAAGTGCCTCTTAGTGTAATAGCACTCAAAGGAAAATGCGGCTCATGGTAGTAGGTAAAGTGGTTATTAGTTATAATTTAAAATTTTAACTTAAAAGAGAATAGCAGCTGTTTAATAGAGAGGCTTTAACGTTATGATCTCAGGAATATATTCTGAATGATTATGTCTTTTTTCTTATATATTAACAGGGTTATAGGGTTTTGTAAGAATGGGACAGTTGTGTTCTTTTGGCCTAAATTTCTGTTCAGGTAGTAAACTGTGCTTTAGTTACACATTGGACCTTTCCCGTTAGAGTTAAGTCATCTCACGTCTTTTTTATTTGGAGGGAGAGCTTAGATGTTTTCACTCTCTGAAAGGGCAAGCATCCTTGTTAACCTTTAGGAATGATGTTCCATACAGGAAAGTATGCCATGGGGTACCCTTGAATATTTGCCTTTCAGACTAAAGGGATAACTAATATCATTTATTACACACCACGTGATGGTGTACCGGTGTTAAAATATACTAATTTACTGGTGTTAAAAATACACCAATTTATGAAATAATCGGAATTAAAGATAAATTATCACCATAGGTAATACATAAATAAATAATGATTGGGCCTATTGCATGTGTTCTAATTCTTTTATGCTTAGAAGCAACATTTCCTTTCAAGATATATTAATTTTATGTAATTTGTTGTTTGGGATCAACAAGCCTTAAGTATATTGAATCATTTAACGTAGGTAGTTTTTCATGGTCAAGACTTATCCCTATAATTCATTTTTTAAAAATCTCTGGGCTTTCGTCCTGCAAACCACCTCTGTATCTCTTGCATTTTACTTTTGTCTGCTTAAAACGCTGCTTAAAACGTGGTGCTGTTTCCCCTTAATTGCTATGAATTGCTGAGATCATGAATAACTAATATTTTAAAAAATCATCAAGTATTTTTAAAGGGAGTGTGATACTAAGCGTTATTAAACAAATATATGAGAATAGCAAGAATTAACCAGTTTCTCATCTATTAGTATATTTTTTAGTATTTTATGTTTGTTGATCATGTTAACCTGCGTTAGTCTATCTGGTCTTTCTTTGCATGTAATCAAGTTTGACCTATGAGACACTTTTTCTTTTCCCTTTCATACTATTATGGCTTAATATGATAATTTTTTCTTTGAAAATACTATATTTTTAATGTTCACTTCAAAAATTTGTCTAGGTTAAGGTCTGACAAGCTTGAAAATCTTAATAAAAATAAAAACTATAAAGGTTAAACCTCATCAGTCGTACATACCAAACAGGTTATATTTGAAAAGAAACTCACCGGTGAAAGAGGGAATTCCACTAACAAGCATTTCCTCAGTGTGAGGCCAGTGAATAACTTCAGTTATGCAAAAGAATTGCTATAGTTTTGAGAAATGTTTGCTGTGTTTCCTGCGGTGAGTGCAAGCTTCAGCTGGAGGGCTTAGAGTAGGGGCCTGAATCATTGCACTGAGAACAGTCCTGGGAGGGTTGCTGATGTTTTTGGCATTAAAAAAAAAAATTAGTACTTAGCATGTGAACTACATTAGCAAAAAAAATGAAACAAAAGTAAAAATTCACCTACATACCTGTCACCTAAGCAAATCACTGTGTGATTCATATTTGTATGTGTAATAAAAGGAGACACATTCATGTTTACTGAGAGCCTGTGATGTACCAGTCTTTTAGCTAGGTATGTTCCATGTATCGTACAGCTCTGTGAGGAGGTGCTATTATCTGTATATTTAGAAAGTGAAAAAAAAAAGACTTGAAAAAGGTAAGTAACTAGCCCAGAGTGGGTGGCTCAGGGTGGGCCACCTATCATGACAGCAAGTTGATATGGGAACATGGCTCCATTTCATAAAATATTTGTTTTATTTTATGTTTTTTTAACCACAAAGACTGATATTTGTGTTACCAGTCTTTTGGGGGGACATTACATCTTTTGAGAAGTACCACAGCCAAACTCTACTCTGATAAATAGAAAGAATTCTACCTACCTTGTTCTTTTATAGTAGTTATGCTGCAGAGGAAAATCCCCTACTCCCTTCCCGAGTTCATTAAGCTGAGCTAAAACGCTGATCAAAAGATACTTAAAATTTTAACATACGTTTTCCTAACTATTTTAATACATATATTTCTTGCCTTTGAATGATATTTAGTGAAGTCAGTAAATTCTCTGTTTACGAAAATAATATTTTGTATATTTGGTGGTTGACCACTAAGCCACAGGCATAAACCTTTTATTTTGCCTCTTCTTAATGAATTTGTGTAAAAAAGCAGTTAAAATTGAGTCTCCAGGAGCTTGGCCTTTTAAAGAATGTAGGGGAAACAGCATGAAATGTCATCAAAATGTGAACATTAGTTATCTAAACCCTTGTTTTGGGGGAGTTCTTGGAGTGCATTTTCTCATAGAAGCAAGATTTAAAGTTTAAACGGTGGTTAAGTTTTCAGATAAGCTCATAATAAGCGAATATGTGCACCTCTGTGTGTTTTTAAAGCAGCAGAGCTGCCCACCCCCGTTTCTTCACAAACAAAATCTTAAGTAGGACGCTAATTGAATTTCTTGGGAATCTTTTAACCCTCAGCTGAGTTAGCCTAAATAAAACAAGGAATTTATTATAAAAATCTAGGTTGTTTTATGTACTCCCGGAGGCAAGAATGCATGGAAAATCGAGAATGTCCTCTCTTTCCATCTCTTGCCTGTAACTTTTTCTCTGTACACTTGCTTCTTTTGCTGTTTCTTTCCTGCAGAATTGTTTTCTTGGTTTCCTAATCCACATGGCGGAAGACAGAATTGAGACTGGAGTGAGGTGCAAAATTTAAGAGGGCATCAAAAAATTAGATGATCGAGATAAATAATATTTTAATGTAATATTTCAGAGATGATTAACAAAATATAAAAATTTTAATGACGATAGGATTAGTGTAAAAGGAGCATCTCTGTCAGTTCCTGTATTGTTTTCTACTTGCAAGTGAGCAGCACAACTGATCTGGAGACTGGTGGTTCTAATTCCAAATCCCAGAGAAGAGCTCTGATTGGCTCAGCTTGGGTTCCACTGGGACTCTTAGACCCATCAGCTAAGGCTGGGTGGTGGGAGGTGCTCGATACCAACAGAACCTTGTGGGAGTTTGGGCAGGTACAAGAACAGGTGTTCACTCTTTCACAGTACCAAGTTCATGCATGTGTGGACACTGGTCAGGGTCGAGTAAGCCA
Source organism: Neophocaena asiaeorientalis asiaeorientalis (assembly GCF_003031525.2). Lineage (NCBI taxonomy): Eukaryota > Metazoa > Chordata > Mammalia > Artiodactyla > Phocoenidae > Neophocaena > Neophocaena asiaeorientalis. The sequence continues at coordinate 3,410,619 of NW_020174704.1, read as the reverse complement.
GGTAAATCTCACACTTGGTCTCTCCTTCTCCCCACCTTAAGGTTTCTCCTTAGACACCAGCACTGAACTTACCAAGCCCTGAAAGGGAGAGTTGAGCCCTTTTGAACAGGGGATTTAATTTCAGCCAACCAGTGAGTTAGTGCCAGCCAGGTACAAGGCCCAGGAGAAAAGTACTTGGCACGGTTGGTCAGGATAAATGTCTGATGAGGGAAAGTAGATGCCATCCCTCAGACAAAAAGCCAGAGAGGTTTTGCTGTTGGGGAGAGGTTGATTGTGTGATCTGGTGATTACCCTTGTACAATGGGCCAAAGAGTACAAGGTTGCCTTTTTTTTTTTTTAATATTTATTTTTGGCTGCATCGGGTCTTCGTTGCTGCACGCGGGCTTTCTCTAGTTGCGGTGAGCGGGGGCTACTCTTCGTTGTGGTGCGTGGGCTTCTCACTGCGGTGGCTTCTCTTGTTGTGGAGCATGGGCTCTAGGTGCGCGGGCTTCAGTAGTTGTGTCTCGCGGGTTCTGGAGCACAGGCTCAGTAGTTGTGACGCACAGGCTTAGTTGCTCCGTGGCATGTGGGATCTTTCAGGACCAGGGCTTGAACCCGCGTCCCCTGCATTGGCAAGTGGATTCTTAAGCACTGTGCCACCAGGGAAGTCCAAGGTTGCCTTTTATTCCTTTGGGAACTCTTCTACCTTTGCAATAGCTTCCAAACTACAACCAGAGTGATCTTTCTAAATGCAGATCGCATCGTGCAAGTCTCTTGCTTTAAAACCTTCAGTGGACTCCCACTAGTGTTAGGATAATGACCAAGCAGTATTCTTAACACTGCTTGTGTGATCTGCCCTGTGGCCTCTGATAGGCCTTGCTTCTTTCTGCTTTAGGACCTTTGCCCGGGCTGTTGGCTCTGCCCAGGATGCCTCCCAGAATCCCTTTCCCCACCCCTTACCCAGTTGATAATTATCTTTCAGAGATCCGCTCAGATGTCACATCCTCAAGGAAGCCCCTTTTCTGATCACACAGGATGGGCCAAGTTTCCTCCTATGTAAAATGATAATAAATCATAAATAGTACTAAAACAACAATAATAATAACAACTGACACCATGTGACAGGCACCTTCTGAGAATTCCAATTTGTTTAATCCTCGCAACAACTCTATGACGTGGGTATTACTATTTTTAAGATGAGGAAGCTGTGCTTCGAGCCCCTTGCACTTATCACAATTATGATTAAAGAATGAATTATACAGGCACTGGCAGTGGGCCAGGATGGGACTGAAGGGCAGCCTTTTGTTTAGAAGGGAAGGGCTAGGAGCTGGTCTTGAGGCTGTGTTTGCATAGCAGATCACGCTGTGCTCTGGGCTGCATGCTTACTTGGGATTGCTTTGAGAGAGATGAATGATGATTGTGAAGGCTAAAATACTCTCAAGCCACTCCTTGCTGTCCACTGTGGCCCCCTACAAGCCCTGTGAAAGGAAAAACTCATGTATCAATTACTGTATCCTAGGAACCCAGCTCCAGGTCTTGCATAAAGTAGTTCTTCAAGAAAGATTTATCTCATGAATCAGTGAAAAAAAAACTCCACAATTTTGGAGGTATTTTTGACCAAGCTATATCGAATTCTGCCCTAATTGTGCAACATTGATGGTGACGGTGAGTCCTCAGGGATTTCATTTGATCTGGGGCTGAATGATGGATGCCCAAGACTTGAGGGGACATGTGTGGACCCTGGTTAGGGAACAGGTGGGCCAAGGGAGCAGATCTGAGACCTCAGGAGTGCTGGTCCTTATAGTGAGGCAAGGCTGGGAGGAGCATTGTGCCCTGAGTGGAAGCAGACAGAGCAGAGTTGCATGCTCTTTGCACAGGTGATCACAAAGGCTAATTTGGTGGAAGGGAATGTGTTGCCTTGATAGTTTTAGGGCCATGGGTGTGGGGGGCTGAGGTGAATATAATTCATCATATGATGATTTGATTCCATGGTGCCAACAGGCTCAGAAAATTGTAGATGGTCACAAAGGGACCTTGAAGGTGATCACTCTCAATTCAGTAGAAAAAGAGCCACCTCATAGGCTCCCAACCCCACGTAGCACTACCCTTAGGGCTTGTGCTAAATGTCATTATATCTCTAATGGGGTGTGAGCAGCCCTAAGAGCTACATGCTTGGAGAGCAACTCTAGCCTTTTTTTCCTACTATTCTGCTTCCTGTGGCCCCACCAAATTGGCCCAGCGCTGAATCCATTTCTGGATTCCGAGGAGGGGAAAGGCAGGAGGCTGGCCTGGATTTCCCTGGGCTCGTGGGAAAAGGTAAGAGCCTTGAGTTAAGAAGGAACCCGCATCCCAGGCACAGGAAAAAGTGCAAGAAGACTAGAGGATAAAGAGGTCTGGCTGGCTAGAAGACATGTTTCATGTAAGGGAAACTTAAAATATAAAATAGAATTAATAAACAAAATGTAAAAACAAATGTTATTTATACAAAAAGAAAGTTATAATCCAGTGATACAATTTATATAAGATATATGCAGTAAGTTGTAAATAATATGTAGTAAAAATAGTAAATAATAGTAATATTCAGGGGTTGAGTCATCCTTTAACTCATTTTAACTCACCTTTAAAATGGTGTTCATTTCACTAAACATTGTAGAATGGAGCAGATTATAATTAGATAGTTTCTGAGGAGAGCTAATTTAGTGAGTTGATCTCCAAACAATAAGGGAATTTATCTTAAGATTTTTAATTGTCATGTTTGGAATGTCTGAAAAATATCAAGGTAAAAGTGTCCTTTAATTTTGGATTATTTTAACTTTTAGGATTCTTATTCTACATTCACCTAGTTATTGGGAGCATTTAAAAATACTAGACTTTCCAAAAGATTAAGGTTTTTTTTTCACCTCTCTGTAGTAATAAATATTCTTATGCCATCTTAATGCTCAAGTGTCCATCTCTGTTAGTGTTTGTGTTAGGCAATAAGAGCCTGGAATTATAACCTAGTTTCTGAAAGGAATCTGTAGCAGTGGTAGGTTGCTAAGAAAGTCTCTTAGCTAATGAAACAACGTGCCTTGAATTATTCTGATCCTTTTTACTGCCAGTTGTAATGGATCAATTGAAAATGATGCTCATTTTTAGATTTGTCAAAACTTAAATTAGAAATAAATGAAAGTATAGATATACTATTTTCAGTAATTAAAAAAAGAAAGCAAGAAATAAGTATAAATGTATGAAAAATGTTTGAAACAATCTGTTCGGTAACAGTGGAATTCTCAGCAAATTATGATATATCTATGTGAATTACTATAGTATGAGGGTTTGGATACAATGTAACAAATACTATATATTAGTTAGATTGGAAATCATAGGTCTCTCTTTTATACAAATCAGCAGAAATAGGCACAGCTTTACACATTCTTTTCATAAGTGTTTTTACACTGTATTGCTTTTCAAAATGAAACTTAGAAGAGAGCCTGTTTAAGATTATCCAAATTGGAATTAATTTTGCTGCTTGGGTGTGTTAGAAAATGGGAGCTAGACCTTCTAATGAGAGTTGTAAAGCATAGTCATGGAGCACGTCCCAGACTTTTCAAATAATTTACTTCTCTGTTTAGAGTTACAACAATGATTGAAAACAAAGGCTGGGGTGCGGACTGTGAGATTGAATGAATATATAGCCAAGGAGTGATTTCAAGCCTGACAACTTCATCCAATTACATATTTCCAATTATGCTAATCCTAAAGCTCCTGTAAAAATCTGTTTTCCATTTCCTTATAATTTACATCCTTTCTATATGTTATTTTTCTATCTGTCTTTCAGAAATTCACTCCTTGAATAGAAAATCGTCTTTCTGTAGATGCCCAAGACGTAGTTGGTTTTAACTTCACTAAAGGACAAGTCAACTAATATTTGTGGCTTAGCCTCTGCAACTTTATTTTATCAGTTTTTAAAAATTGAAATATAGTTAATTGATTTATAATATTGTGATAGTTTCAGGTATACAACAAAGTGATTCAATGTTTTATATAGATAGATAGATAGATTATGTTTATATTCTTTTTCAGATTCTTTTCCATTATAGGTTATTACAAGATATTGAATATAAGTTCCCTGTGCTATACAGTAAATCCTTGTTGTTTATGTATTTTATATATATCAATAGTAGTCTGTATCTGTTAATCGCATACTAATTTATCCCTCCCTCCTTTCCCTTTGGTAATCATAGTTTGTTTTCTATGTCTGTGAATCTGTTTTGTAAATAAGTTCATTTGTATTATTTTTTTAGATTCCACATATAAGTGATATCATAAAATATTTGTCTTCCTCTGTCTGACTTACTTCACTTAGTATGATAATCTCTAGGTCCATCCATGTTGCTGCAAATGGCAACATTTCATTCTTTTTTATGGCTGAGAAATATTCCATTGTATATATATACTGCATCTTCTTTATCCATTCCTCTGTTGATGGACACTTAGGTTGCTTTCATGTCTTGGCTACTGTAAATAATGCTGTTATGAACATTGGTGTGCATGTATCTTTTCGAATTAGAGTTTTTCTTTTTTCTGGATATATGCCCAGGAGTGAGATTGCTGGATCAAATGGTAGCTCTATTTTTAGTTTTTTAAGGAACCTCCATGCAGTTTTCTATAGTGGCTGCACCAATTTACATTCCCATCAACAGTGTAGGAGGGTTCCCTTTTCTCCACATCCTCTCCAGCATTTATTATTTGTAGACTTTTTGATGATGGCTGTTCTATCCAGTGTGAGGTGATAGATACCTCATTGTAGTTTTGATTTGCATTTCTCTAATAATTAGCAGTGTCAAGCATCTTTTCATATGCCTGTTGACCATCTGTATGTCTTCTTTGAAGAAAGGTCGATTAAGATCTTCTTCCCATTTTTTGATTAGGTTGTTTGTTTTTTTGATACTGAGCTGCATGAGCTGTTTGTGTATTTTGGAAATTAAGCCCTTGTTGGTCACATTGCTTGCAAATATTTTCTCCCAGTCTGCAGGTTGTCTTTTTGTTTTATTTATGGTTTCCTTTGCTGTGCAAAAGCTTGTTTGATTAGATCCCATTTGTTTATTTTTATTTCTACAGTAACTGCTGTTGGGAAAGCTGGACAGCCACATGTAAATCAATGAAGTTAGAACACTCCCTCATACCATACACAAAAATAAACTCAAAATGGCTTAAAGACTTAAATATAAGACATGGCACAGTAAAACTCCTAGAAGAGAACATAGGCAAAACATTCTCTGACATAAATCGTAGCAGTATTTTATCAAATCTTAATTTTTCCCTTTGGCTGTCTGATGTTTTAATTTTTACTGTAACTCTTACTTTAGCTATTTTTGGTTCTCAAATACATTTTGACTTCTTAGTCCCTGAAGTTCCAGTAAGGTGAAAAAACTTCAAAATTTAGAAGCATTCCAAACCATTGCCTATTATAAGAGCTTTCAGTCAGATTGTTATATCTCGATGATAAAACCCTCCAAGGTGCCTCCTTAGCATTCTAAAGCATTAGCATCATTAAGACCCAGAGTGTGCTTTTTTGCATTTAGCTCACTGTGCTTTTCTTTCTTGTTTTTTTGTGTTCAGCTGGAATGCTTGCCGACTCCTCTGCAAATTTCTAAGGCTGAGACCCTGAGGAACCCAGCTGGAGAATGCCGTCTGAACGCTTCCTCAGGTTGGTACTGTAGGATACATCTTTGCTTGTGTAGCGAGACATGTGTGACTTGAAATCCTCACACCGCACGTTCTAGGACCAAGCACAGGGAGGGGCTCAATGTGTATTTGAAGAATTAAGCAAACCAGTCTGAGAGTGTGTGTGTGAGTTTAGTATGGTAGCACAGGGGCTAACCACTGAGATATAATTACTGGCCAAACTTAGGTATGTTTAAGGATTCTTTGATACTACTTTTTTTTTTTTTGCGGTACGCAGGCCTCTCACTGTTGTGGCCTCTCCCGTTGCGGAGCACAGGCTCCGGACGCGCAGGCTCAGCGGCCATGGCTCATGGGCCCAGCCGCTCCGCGGCATGTGGGATCTTCTCGGACCGGGGCACGAACCCGTGTCCCGCGCATCGGCAGGCGGACTCTCAACCACCGCGCCACCGGGGAAGCCCTGATACTACTTTTTATGTTTGTCTTATTTAGGATGCTAACCTCCCTCAAACAAAAGGTAGATGTCTCTAAAGGTATATGATTTAAAAAATAATCAGAAAACTATACATATATATGATTATTGTCCCCTTTAAAGCAATCACTTTAGGGTGACTAATATGTATTCTTAAAATACTCATAAGATTTTACTTTAGTACTTATTTAACAGATATTTATTTGTGCAGAGGATCCAGCAGTGAATAAAACAAATAAGGTTCCTGCTCTCATGAAATATATATTCTATGGGGGAAACAGATATTAAACAAATCACACCAGTAACAACACAAATATAATTGTGAAAGTGCTTTGAAAGATTGATAGAATGAGGTAGTACCTTCCTGAAGCAGTGCTCTATGACCTGATATTTGAAGGGTGGGAAAGACATGGGGAAATGCCCTCAGGCAGGAAGGAGCCTGGCACATTCCTAGAACTGAGGGGGCAGTCAATAAGAAAATGCAGGGTATTCCTTTGAATATTCTCAGTGGAGGCGTCTTCATCATCCTCGAGGAAACCGTCAAAGGGATCCTCAAAACAAAGAATGAGAGAGGTGATAAGCCTGGGAAATGCCTTCTTTTTAAATACTAAGAATTGAGTATGTCTATGAAATAATGAGACCAGCTTTCTTCCATGACTCTGAAGCTATTAGAGATGACTAGTTCCAAAAATGTGTTCAGAAATGGAGGCACTGCTACAGCCCGTTTAGTGCCTCTGTGCTCCCCAAGTGAGTGTTGCTCTAGATGGGTGACTCTTAGTGGGGGATATTTTGCCCTCAGGGTACATTGTGTAATATCTGGCATCATTTCTGATTGTCACCAGGATCGGGGGTGCTATTGGCGTCTAGTGGGTAGAGGCTAGGGATCCTGGTCAACATCTTAACAATGTACAGGATAATGACCATGGCGAAAAATGTCAGAATGTCAGTTTCACTGAGGTTGGGAAATCCTGCTCTGGATCTGGCATCCAGCCAGTATAGCACGTAGAGACCATGGTATCTGTCTGCCACCAACTAAGCCAAGTGATTTATTTCTGGCTAATAGGATCCATGTGCATTCTTCTCCAAATGATTTTTCACTTTAGATCTGCCATCTCTGCTTTCACTGATCAACTCTGATCCCACCGCCGTCTGTCCTCCATAGCACCATCATCTCTGCGATGGACTTTCCTTCTCTGCTGGGACATAGGCACCCCCTTGCGCACGTTTCAAACTTCCCCTGTGCCACGTGGAACTGTTGCACCAGGAACATACATGTGCTGTGCTGTGTCATCTTCCTCACCCTGAAAAACTCCAAGCACCTCCTGCTTTCACTGAGACCTGTCTTCTTCTGAGGCACCACTTCTTTGTCGCCTTCTCAAGTGGTGGCCTTATTTCCTCAAATCTCATGTATTTTAGGGATGGGTAGAGAGATTGTTGTCACGCTGGGACATAGTTTTGCTTCTAGGTCATTACTCCTCATACTGGTTGTTTGAGAAGATGTCGACAACAAAACGACAGCAAAGACGGGCTCTTCTGAAGGTGGTGCTCGTCAGCTCTCTCCATCCCTTCTTCCTCTGCACTGTTCGCAGGGCCATCTCTCCGCATTCAATGAGCATTTGGCATGTGGCTGACGGTCTTCCTTCTCACCACAGACCCTTTACAACTTCCCAGTGCCCTCAGTGTTTGCCTGGAGGATCTGCCCGACTTGGTGGCCCTGGATCTTCAACCTGCTTCTGACCTTCCTCACTGAATCACCTACTCTCATGGTCACGCCGTGGATCATGCATCCCCAGTAGTTGCTCTATTTCCGAAACTACTGCATCAGCCACTTTATTCTTAGCAGGACCTCCTCTCCTTCTAGCTTCCTGATTTACTTACCTCCACAGTGGTTGCCCTTTGACCTCATGGCAAAATGTCTCATTACTGGCCCGGCCACTTTCTTTCTTTTCTTTTCTCTTTATTAAGTTTTTTTGGAGTATAGTTGATTTAAAATATTGTGTTAGTTTCAGGTGTACAGCAAAGTGATTCAGTTATACATATATATATGTATATTCATTCTTTTTCAGATTCTTTTCCCACAAAGGTTATTACAGAGTCTTGAGTAGAGTACACCGTGCTATACAGTAGGGTCTTATTGTTTATTTTTAAATTAATTTTTATTGGAGTATAGTTGCTTTATAATTGGGAGGTTGAGATTGATATATATACACTATTGATACTATGTATAAAATAAATAACTAATGAGAACCTACTGTATAGCACAGGGAACTCTACTCAGTGCTCTGTGGTGAACTAAATGGGAAGGAAATCCAAAAAAGGAGGGATATATGTATACGTATAGCTGATTCACTTTGCTGTATGGTAGAAACTAACACAACATTGTAAAGCAACTGGCCCGGCCACTTTCTACCAATCCATCAACACTTTCCTTCTCTCATTTCCATTCTTAGCCAGTTTAGAATCTATCACTCTTTTAAATCCTTTATTTCCCTTACTCTCTGCATTTTTGATCCATTTGCCTGACAAAATCCCAGCCCAGATGAGCCCAAATACTGTGTTTCCATGCGTTCGTTGTCCAGTGGAGATTGGTTCCACCAAATCTTTCGATTCAACAAGCCAAAAAATGCCCAAAGTTTTAATATTCCTTCCCTCCTGCTACTCAAAAGGCAGTCCTTTCCCACAGCTAAGCCCAGCCCCGCTTCTATGTATTGAATCCTATCTTTCTTCTTAGCAGCCTTTGACTACTGGTTGTCTCTCAGCTGTGTTCTGGAGACACAGCTGTGCTTCCGTTATTCTCTCTATCCACATGAGTTTTACACCTCTAGCCAAGACCTCCTTCTGAGCTCCAGGTCCTGTACCACACCGGCGCTTGTCCTTAGGGTCCCAGCCCTGAACATTCTGTGGACTGTGTGTTAGGTCCATGCCCCCCACTGCCACAGGATCAGAGCATTTGCTGTTCCCTTACCTGGAAATCTCTGCTGTCCCCATTTTGCCATGGTAACTTGTTCTCATCCTTCAGCCTGCAGCTCCAGCATTACTTCTTCAGGGAGGCCAGATTATTTTATTAAAGTGTAACTACCTTGCTAAACTGAGGGTTCTGTGAGGGCTGCTACAGAGTTTGGTTTGTTTACCATTTTATCTTCAGTGTCTGGTCCAATACCTGGCACAGGATGAATAAATGTTTGAGTGAATGAAGGAAGGAAGGAATGCAACAAGACTATCCATTTATATTTAAGTTCCTTTCCTTAAGTATCCATTTGTAATTAACTGGCATAGTCTTCATTATTTCTTGGTCATTCGCTAAGCATAGCGTATTTTCTTTGCTTATTATTTTGTCCATTGTTATTAATTGCTAGCATTAATTTTAAGGTATTTACAAATTACAAAGTGTTCTATAAAAAATAAAATTAAGTTCCATGCTGGGTTTCTTTTTTTTTTTTTTTTTTTTTTTTTGCTGTACGTGGGCCTCTCACTGTTGTGGCCTCTCCCGTTGCGGAGCACAGGCTCCGGACGCGCAGGCTCAGCGGCCATGGCTCACGGGCCCAGACGCTCTGCGGCATGTGTCATCTTCCCGGACTGGGGCACGAACCCGTGTCCCCTGCATCAGCAGGCGGACTCTCAACCACTGAGCCACCAGGGAAGCCCCCATGCTGGGTTTTTTTCCACAGCCTGTCTGCTTAAATAAATAAGATTGTTTCAATATTAATGTATTTAATTTGTATTAAAATATTTTGACTGTGGAATTGAAGTGATTAGGGCACAGTTTATCAATAGACTGAACTGAGATAATCATGCATAATCCTAGTACTGTCAGGTTTTTTGCCCAGTCCTTTTCTTTTTTGCGTAAAGTAATCTATTTAAGCAATGAGGATCTCTGTGCTACTTGACTGTGTTTGATATATAAGTATATAATACCTTATTGGTGACCTTACTTGAAAACTACCTGCATATATTTTGTATATCTTAAGTACTACGTAAACATTGATATAGAAATTGACTTGAATTTTTACATTTGAAATACAGATGTTTAAAAACCAGACAGCTGTTTTGGAATTCATGTCTTGCAAACTGACTGAACTCAGTCAAAATTTATGCTATAAAAAATGAGAATCTGAGAGATTTCTGTGATCAAAAATCTTCACTATGAACTTGAAATAGTGATTTGCACTAACACAGTGCTTCACTGTGAGTGAGCTGTACCATGTTATGAACATTATGCTCTGCATTTGACTCTTTAGTTTTTACCATCAATTCCAGAAGGAAAGTTAAAGATTTGAAGTCATGAATAGTCCTGTCCTTGAGACCTCATTTATTTATCTCCCTGTTACTGGATGCTGACATTTGGCCAATCAGGTGGTTGCTCCGTGGCATCACTAAAAAGCAATTTCTTGCTCAAGGAGTCTGGGGCTTCCCATGTTGTACCTGGCAGAAGCTGGGTCCTGTGAGATTCAGGAACAGCCAGGCTCATCGGCAACCTGATGGGGTACCTGAAACCCTTCTAGAGTTCAGGTGGAAAGAAATGAGGGACACATCCCCAGGGAACTTTTAGACTGTCCCGTAGAACCATAGTGCGAAGTATATATATAATTTAAACTTTTCAAGGAGACACATTTTTTAAAAAGTAAAAAGAAACAGGTAAAATGAATTTTAACAATATATTCTATTTAACCCAGTATACCCCAAATATTATCATTTCAACATATAATCAATATAAAAATATTAATGAGATATTTTTGCATTCTTTTGTTTCACACTATGTCCTTGACATCCAGCATACGTTTTCCACTTACAGCACATCTCAATTTGGACTACACACATTTTAAGTTCACAGTAGCCACATGTAGCTAGTGGGTATTATACTGGACAGTGCAGTTCTAAGGAATTCCACAGAGGAAAGGGTATTGGGGTTGCCTTGAGGAAGCCAGGTCACCCTCTTGCACCCACTTGTGAATTTTGAGGTGGCAATATTGCTTCCATGGAAGACCTTTCCCAATATTAGGATGACACACAAATCTGTATACCCTCGGGAAATGTGACTCCTATTGTATGGAGTTTTTTGTTTGTTTGTTTTCTTGGTAATTTAGGAAGTTTTAGGAATATACTTTTCCTTTCTTCTTCGTTTCCTAAATAATGGAGGGACATTGCTCTGAGGTGGGAGGTTTAGATTGCTAATTTGTATAATTTTGATGCCAAGGGAGCCATATGCAAGGATGTGTCTGCTTCCCATTCTAATTTAGACATGGTTCATGATAGTCTTTGAATCACCTCCTCCCTGGTTTATAATTATTGGCTTTATCACATGGGCCTATGGCTTTCCAGCTGTGTTCTGTGACCACTTGTGCCCTAACACTTTTTGCAGATTTACATCTGAGGGTTGAGTGGGAAGTTTCAGAATACAGTAATGACCTGTTGATTAATAAGCCTTTATTCCTTGCCAAATGTTGGAGTATTTGTTTCTGCTTTTAAGGAGTCCTAACATATTGGTTCCAAAATATTTGGAATCTTGTGCCAAGTGTTGCCTTAAATATTTAGCATGCTGTTTTCTTTAAGCTTGAATATTTCAAGCCCAACTGAATGATACTGTGAAATTGTGTATCCTCACAATTGTTTCAGAGCCGAGCCCTTTATTCTTTGCCAAATTTCAGTTTACAGCTGCTCTTTCCCTGGCAAGATTTATTCGCTGTCTATAGATGTCTGAAATGCAAATACTGATTCAGTCTTAATAATAAGGACATGAATTGTGGCTCTATATTTGGGAAATGAGTAAGGAAACATTATAAGCAATTATTTTAATGTATTCTTCTGTTCCACTACAAATGACATTTCAAAATACATTTATGTAGCATTTAAGGTGATATTAAAAGGGAGAAAAGTTATGAGAGTTTTAAATAAATGTATAAGTAAAATCTGTTTTCTCTCCCCAAACTTATCTTAGTCAGTGCAAAGATAAATGTTTTTGAAGCATGATTTCAAACGTTTCCTATCACTATCTCATGTTATATTAATGTGTATTATTTTTCAAAGGTAACTTTGATTTTGAGATTAACTATGCACAATCTAAATATAAAATTAATATGGACTTTGTGATTTTTTTTTCCCCCAGCATAGATTTTTGAGGTCTTCTTTACAGATTATCATTTTTTGGTTTTGTTTCAGGTTTTGTTTGTTTCTTTTATTTATTTTTTATGTTTAAAATTTTTTTGGCCACGCGGCATGTGGGATCCTCCCGGACCGGGGCACGAACCCATGTCCCCTGCATCGGCAGGCGGACTCTCAACCACTGCGCCACCAGGGAAGCCCCTTGTTTGTTTCTTTTATTTATTTTTTATGTTTAAAATTTTTTTGGCCACGCGGCATGTGGGATCTTAGTTCCCTGACCAGGGATCGAATCTGTGCCCCCTGCATTGGAAGTGTAGAGTCTTAACCGCTGGGCCGCCGGGGAAGTCTCTGTTTCTTTTATATTTTAAGCAGGAGGACAAATTACATTATTATGTTCATGGTAATAGGTTCTCAAAATGCCTAATCTTGCACCATCAGGTTTCTTATCTGTGAGATGGAGATATTAGTACCTGCCTCATAATGTTGTTATGAAGATAAAATGAATTGATAATTGTATATCGCTAAGAATAATTCATGGAACATAGTAAGGGCTTTGTGTTTGTAAAATATATAAAAATGTCATCCTTTTAGGAAGGATTTTTCAAAGACTATCCTAAAGCTTACTTAGCTGAGATAATATTTCTATTACTATTCTATTCCCTCATTTCTTTGAGCTATGCTAATTAATATCCATTCTAGCCTTTGCCTAGCAATTCGTGTGTTATTTATGCTTCTGAGTGTGGTTTTCAATTACTGACTTTAAAAGTCTGCCTGTAGCTAGAGCCCCTAGATGAATATTCGATGACAGTAACCATTTCAAAACTCACTGCTGCATTTCAACTGAAAATAATCCTCCCACCTTCCCACGAGAACTTACTATATCATCATCTCCTGTCAAATTTATTTTTTCTTTCAATAGTTCTGACATTTTTGAGGCTCCCCAGTCAAAAGTGTCCAATAAAGCTTACTGGCTGCACTCTGGCATTTCCCGGGAAGCATTTGGTTTACTTTAAGGTGATTTATGCCGAACCGTAATTTACCAGCCAACTGGCGGTGCAACCATGCAGGCTTGGCTGGTGGCAACTCCCTGGCTCTCCTGAGAGGCTCTTTCACATTCAGAGGAAGGAACCGGATGTCGAGTTATCAGGATGGGGGAGACAGTGCTCGTTCATCCTTATGGCAACCTTACTCGGTTTCAAGAAGAGTCGCAGGCCAGAAATAGAGCTTGATGGCCCTTGCTCTCATTCTGGGAGTAACTTACGACTGGTGCAGCTCACTCATTTTAGTCCAGTGTCGGTTCTGAGATTCTAGAGTGCCGTGGAGATTTTCACGTATCTAAGCTGGAATTGTTCATAACTATCCACAAATTCCGTTTGCATTTGGTGTTTATAGCATTACTTCTCCATTATTATAGGAAGACCTGGGGTTTTGAAAGGATATGGGATGAACATTTTAGGCTGGGGTGGGGAGTGAAGGGATAAGTTTCACAACGGGTAAGTTTAGTAATTTCACAAAATAGAGCAGAAAATAGATTGCCCAGTCATTCATAAGTCTAATATGAAGATCACACAAGATATTGCAGGCTAATAAGATAGATATATTTTACTTTCAGCCTTAAATTTTTTCTTTACAATGGCATCTCTTTTGATGTTCTCCTGGTGGTGCATAATTTCCTAAGTTTAATAATAAGCCACTATGGTTTAATTAATGGCCTTTTACATGAAATGGTCACTGGTAGCCTTTTTTCCCCCTAACTAACATTTGCTCAGTTTCATTTTATTTATTAATGGAGTATTGTGTCTTGTGGGGAGACTGAGTAAATTCTTCTCTGGTGAGCCATGCAGTGGGTTCTGTGCTAGAGCAGTGCCTGGCAAGTTCTGAGCTTGTGCTAACCCCACACAGGTGGTACAAAGCTAGAAAAGGAATCAGAGAGCTAGGGAGGGGGTCCCAGAGTGGAAGGATTTGCACACATATTTACACACATCTAGACACACATCCAGAAAAAGCTTTGCACTCAGAGATGTATACATACTGAGGGGACAGGGGCCCAGAAGCAGAGGCTCACAGGCCTGCAGTCATGGGCCAATACACAGACACAGATGGACACACAACAAACACAAATTCTCAAAGAGAGGGACCAGTGGGAAGGAGAAAGAAATCCTGTTGGGGGGAGGAAGAGAGAGAATTAGAGAAAAAGAAAGCAAGAGGATGGTGGAGAAAAAGACAATGAGGACTATAGACACTGGAATCCACACTCCCTGAGTTGCTCTTGAAGGAGGGAGGGAGTCTGGGGGCGGCTGGGCTGACGAGAGGAACAACATTAACTGGATTGCTCTCTTCGCTCTCCTCCTCGCAGTATTCAAGAAATGCTGACAGGCCAGAGGCTCTGCCACTCAGAATCTCACACTGATAGCGTCCTGGCAGCGCTGAATCAGCAGAGAAGTGACGGCATCCTCTGCGATGTCACGCTGATTGCTGAGGAACAGAAATTCCACGCTCACAAGGCAGTCCTAGCAGCCTGCAGCGACTATTTCCGGGTAAGTCAAGGTAGTTTGTTTGTTTATTTGTTTCTCTTAAGATATTAATAAACAGAGGATGACAGTTTACCTGAACTGTCACACAGTCATCAGCCAATTAGATAATCGTCCCCAGAGTTGTGAATGTTGGGGGGTTTTCCTGGTCAGACTGAGATTGGGGCCCCATTGGGATCCTCCCTGGGCTGGACACCTGGATGTCCCTCCAGTGGAGAGCAGACCTCTCCTTTGCATCTGAGGTGAGGGGCGTTTGACACTCTACCACCAAAAGAAAGCGTGGCATTGTAGTGCATCATAATGGGGGTGCAGGCTGAGGACAGGATGTTTCTGGATTCAGGATCAGAAGGACAATCTGTAAGAATTTATTTCTTAAAAGGTCTCTAAATATATGTAGTGTTTCTAATTTTTTATTTTCTATGGAACTTCTCGTCCTGGAGCTTTCCAAGTCTCTGCTCCAGGGACAGAGATGGAATTGACCTAAAGGATATTTATGGGTGATGCACAGGTACCTGTTTAGCTGAAGACGTTGTCTTGTTAAGTAGAACTTTGGACTTTGATTTCCAGTGGCTAGTGATATGTGATGATGTGTTTGTTGTTTTTTGAAGGTGAGTGTATAGTATGGTTTTAGCTAAATTTAATTTAATTTAGTATTTCCTATGATTCAGGTCATGGACAAAGGACTTTATATACATATCTCATTTAATCCTCACAGCAATCCATTTTATAAACACATGCACATGCTATAAAAATCACCATTTTACATGTAAGGAAACTGAATCTCAAAGATTAGGTAATTTGAGGTAACTCAGAGCTTAAGTAATAAGTCACACAGTTCCGAAGTGGCAGATCTACAATTGAAATCCATGTCTGAGTCTTAAACAGCATTCCGTTCTACCCCTTATACAGATACAAGAAAGAAAATTGTGACAATTAATAACCAGATTTTTTTAAAGTATTAATTTCTGAATATACATGATTTCTTATTTAATTTTTTTCAATGTTATTTCAGTTAACTAGTGATTAGGTAAGAAATTCAAAACATAATAGTATATAATCTCTATATAAATTAGAATATAAATTTAATTGTGAATTAAAAAATCTTTTTCTTACCAAAGTCTCAAATGATACAGAAACCAAATCCAGCCTGGGGCGATTTTTTGGTTTGATTTGGAAATTTTCAATAGTCACCTTGTATTTTGATGTTTAAGAGACAATATCAACTGTACTCAATTGCTGACTAGCAGTTAAAGAGAATTTTCAAAGATGCCAAATCGTAAAAGAAAGATTAAAAAAAGTTTTAAATGTGATGAAACCTGGTAATGTAGAAGATAAAGAGGTAATCACAGGGCTTGCCTGGTGGCGCAGTGGTTGAGAGTCCGCCTGCCGATGCAGGGGACACGGGTTCGTGCCCCGGTCCGGGAAGATCCCACATGCCGCGGAGCGGCTGGGCCGGTGAGCCATGGCCGCTGAGCCTGCGCATCCGGAGCCTGTGATCCGCAACGGGAGAGGCCACAACAGTGAGAGGCCCGTGTACAGAAAAAAAAAAAAAAAAAAAAGAGGTAATTACTTAAAATATCTATCTAAAATTAAAAATAGGGATTTACATAATTCTAAACTGCAGAAATGAAGTGGAGTATCTGTAAAGTGACCTTCTAGTTTCATTAATATGGCGTACATTTTATACACTCTCACATTGTCAGGGATTAATCTTCCAGAAAGCTTATATTATTTGGAGGGCTTTTGAAACAACATACTTTGGGTTGTTATATATAACATGTGCACATTATAAAATACGAGTTTTTTCTTCTTGTGGACCATAATATAGACCTCTTGGTGCTTGGCTTCTCTCCTCCTAGGTCTCTGTGGGTTGGATTTTGAATTTAATTTGAGGTTTGATTTTGTGCATGTGTGTATATGAGAGAGAGAATGTGCAAGTGAATGCGTACATGTGAGCACTGAAGAGCATTTTACTTGATGCTGGCATTTAACGATGTTTGCAGCTATTCCAAGTTATTCACCTCTTTTACCACAATGCCCCTCATTCTCTGATAGGTCATGCACAGAGTGCCTCCTTTAAAATACTGGTGTTATAAAGCCTGTGGAGAAAGCTTTATTATTCCCATTCTGTAGATAAGGAAACTGAAGTGCAATATGTTTAAATAACTTGCCCAAGGACTGCCAGATATTAAGTAGGAGAGCTGATTTTCACACACCAGAGCACCTGTCTCCTTGAGTACCAAGTTGTGCTTTTTCCACTGAACCATGTGCCCTGCTGGATTCAAACGCAGTCCCTTCAATCTCATGACCTGCTTGTGAGGTGAAATTTCAGTGACTTGTGTATTGATTGTTCAGATGGAGAAACCAAGACAAAGTTGGAACTCTTGGCACTTATCTCTTTTCTAGGCATTGTGATAAGTGCTGAAGTTATAATATTTAACCAGACATAGACTGAACCCTATGGAGCTTGTAATATAGTCACTATACTGGATGTTGTTTTTGCCGTATACCCTGTATCTTTTGTTAGCTTTTGTCATAACAAACCACCCCAAAACTTAGAAGCTGGATGGTAGTTCCTCTGGTCTGCCAGTTTCTCTGATCTATGCTGGACTCATTCTTACGTCAGCGGTTAACTGGAGAGTTGCCTGGAGACCGGATGATCTGAGTTGGCTTTGTTTACCTGTCTGGTGATTGGTAGGCTTATGGCTGGAGTTGTAGGGGACACTGGGCATGTATTTCTCACAAACAGGCTAGCCTGGGCTTTTTCACATGACAGCTAAATTCTAAAAACAGAAAGAGGGCTATCTTCAATACACAGGTGCTTTTCAAGCTCCTGTTTGTGTCCTGTTTACTAATGTCCCATTGGTCAAGCAAGTCACGTGGCCAGGCTGAGTCAGTGTCAGTGAGGATACCAAAGGGCATGGATGCAGCCAGGGGAAGAATTTGTTGCCATTTTTGTAACCTACCACTGTCAAGAACTGTCAAAGATTTGTGATTTATCCAAGTTGGAAACCAGCAGGTTAGTCTATCACTGGTTCAGAGATGCTGCTAGAAGACATGAAACTCTTAAGTCACACAAAGTGGGTTGGATCATTGAGGATCACTGAGCTTAGGGAACCTGAATCTTTTATAATGCGTAGGTAACACGTCTGTCCTTTGCTCTGGAAGAAAACATTATTATACTGGACAGTAAGCATGCCTACCCTTTGCTCTGCAAAGAAACGTTCTATCTCTGAGTAAGCAGAACTGCTCTTTGCTCTGAAGGGAGATATCACTCTGTCATCAAGGCCATTTGCTATAGAAACACCCCTGAAATGAGAGTTCAGAACAAGTACAGTCAGTGCCTCACTCATAATACATGCAGAAGTGCAAGAGACCCATGCCTTAAACTAGAATTATGTCTGGCTTCCTTGTGTCTTACACTCTACCACACTGAAACACCTAGAAACGGTATCCTGTCTGAGTAATTTCTATATCTCTCACAACATTTATAATGTTGCCTCAGGCTTAGTAAGTATGAATGAAGAAATGTTTTCTAATTCTCAGAGAATTCCATGTGTATTTCAATTTTTTAACATCCTGCATATAAAATATGCAAATTATTCATGGATTTTTCTTTCTAGTGTGATCTGTTCAAATTAATTAGGTAGTCTGACCTAAATAGATGTTTGTACTCTGTATTCTGATATCTGGCAGATTATTTTGAAGCTAAAATAATCGTGGATGGCAAGAGTGAGAAGGCCCAAGTTTTGGTGTAAACTGTTCCTTTACATTGATCTGAGAGATGGTATCAGCTTTTCTTGCTTAACATATGAATAACGAACAGTTGAGCACAAAGTACTGTGGATTCCTGTGATCATCAGCATTTTAAATGAAAGGGTTAAAACACATTCTTCAGCCAAGTAATAATGATTTTTTTAAAAAAAATTAAATTTACGCTTAATATCAGCACAACATGGCGTTAGTCAAAAGCTATAGCTGTGTTAGACCAGGGGCTTCTTTTATAAGAGTAAAGCAGTGGTGGAAGGAAGAAAGGAAAGATCTGAGTTTGAATACAGTGGGAGGGACCATATCTCCCTGTTTGCTATTGTTTCCCACAGTCCCTGACAAATAGTGGATGCTATTCTAATTAATATCTGTTGGGTTATTCACCCTCTTCACTATTTATTCTTTGAGCATAGGCAAGTCATTTGACTTCTGTAAACCTATGTTTTCTCATCTGTAAATTGGTGATCATAAAGCATAACTCTCAGAATAGGTTGATTCAGAGATTAGATTGAGATAAGGTACATAATGCACTAGGTGCTATATCTGATACACATCACACCTTCAGTAAACATTATCTGTTTCTCTTCTTGGGCTAACTTGGGATCCCTGGTCATGCTCTGTCTGGCCCTTTGTGGGAAAAGAAGACTGCTCATCTTTAGGCTCACCTGGTTGCAGACTCCCTCACCTTTTGATGGGTCAGAATAGCATTTTGGATTCATCCTTTCCCATCTTGATATTTTCTGAATCTGACACCCCCTTCCTTCTTGCTTAGAACATTCTAGTAGCCACTTAACTTTCTCCTCCTCTGGTTGTCCCTTGACAAACCATCACGCAGATGACTGTGTGGTGAACTTTCACCCCCCCTGCTCAGGTCCCCCAGAGCTCCTCAAGGCCTTTCTGCCAGACCCCCGGAGTGTGCCTTCTTGCTGTGTCATTATCATTCATCCTCATCTGTGTTCTCCCATCTGTTCATTTGATCTTGCAGCCATAACTGTTCTCCAAACACTCTCTTCCACCTGAGGGCCTTTCCACCTCTCAGCCTTGCTAATGACCATTCCTTCTACCTTAACCTCCTACTCACCTCTTTGTCTACCTTGTCCATTTTCCAAGGTTTATCTCAGCCAACAAGTATGAAGTCCTCCACAAAGCCTTATCCTGTCTACCCTCTGCCACCTCTCTAAATTCATATGCAAGGTCCCTCTTTTCTGAAGCATTATAACTGTAGCTTGTCTCACCCATGGAATTAAAGATCAACAAAATGAAAGAGCAACCTACAGAATAGGAGAAGATATTTGCAAAGCGTATATCTGATAATGAATTAATATCCAAAATATGTAAGGAGCTCATAAAACTTAATAGCAAAAACCCACATACTGTGATTAAAAAATAGGCAAAGGATATTAACAGACATTTTCCCAAAGAAGATATACAACTGGCCAGCAGGCATATGGGCATGCTCAACATTACCATCAGGGAAAACCACAATGAGAAATCACCTCACACCTACTAGGATGGCTATTACCAAGACAAGAGATAAAAAATGTTGGTGAGGATGCAGAGAAAAGGGAACCCTTATACAATGTTGGTGGGAATGTGAATTGGTGTAGCCACTATGGAAAACATTATGGTTTCTCAAAAAATTAAAAATAGAACTACCATATGATCCAGCAATCCCATATCTGGGCATATAAAAAAGGAAATGAAATCAGGATCTTAAAGAGACATCTGTACTCCCATGCTCATTGCAGCAGTATTCATAATAGCTGAGATATGGAAACAACCCAAGTGTCTGTCCATGGATGAATGGATAAAGAATATGTGGGGTGTGTGTGTGTAACGGAATATTATTTACGCATGAGAAAGAAGGAAATCCTGCCATCTGCAACAACATGGATGAACCATGAGAACATTATGCTAAGTGAAATAAGTCAGACAGAGAAAGACAAATATTGTATGACCTTACTTACAGAAACAGAGAATAGAATGGTGGTTGCCAGGGGCTGGGGAGTAGTTGAAATGGGGAGATGTTGGCAAAGGGCATAAACTTCCAGTTAAAAGATGAGAAAGTTCTAGGGAATCTAACGTGCAGCAGGGTGACTGTAGTAGATAATACTGTATTGTAGACTTGAAAGTTTCTAAAAGAGTAGCTCTTAGAAGTTCTTAGTACATACATACAAGAAAAGATAACTGTAAAGTGACGGATGTGTAACTAATCTTATTGTGGTAATCATTTCACAATATATATGTGTATCAAGTCATCACATTGTATACCTTAAACTTACACAGTGTGTTGTGTTAATTATATCTCAATAAAGCTGGAAACTTTTTTTTTTTTTGGCGGTACGCGGGTCTCTCACTGTTGTGGCCTCTCCCGTTGCGGAGCACAGGCTCCGGACGCACAGGCTCAGTGGCCATGGTTCACGGGCCCAGCCGCTCCGCGGCATGTGGGATCTTCCCGGACCGGGGCACGAACCTGTGTCCCCTGCATTGGCAGGCGGACTCTCAACCACTGCACCACCAGGGAAGCCCCATGGAAACTTTTTTTAAAAAGGAATTCAAGATTGACACTGATGAATTGAAGATTATACCCTGATGTGTTATAAAATTGATGACTAATAAGAACCTGCTGTATAAAAAAAAAGGAATTGAAGATGTGTCATGTGTTGCAGTCCCTTTCACCAGTGACTTCTCTGAAAGTGACTGACTAGCTGAGGACTAGTGAAGTCCATCAAAGTACTGTTGAACAGAATTGAATGAGGAAGTATTAAACCAGAGGTAGCAGGAGGAATTAGAGGCCTTATGATCTGGAGTGTATGTGAGAAATGGGATGAGTCAGCCTCTTACCCTTTTCCCTGTGTTAGCCCTGGGCAGTGGGCCACCCTGTAGCTTCTGGAGGCTGTTGTTTACCATTTGCTATCTCCAGCTTCAATCTCCATGAATGCCTGTACTTTCTGACCAAGGAAGCAGATGTCTTGACTGTCTCACATAGCTTTGCATATGTGATGGCAAAGTGATTCAAATATGACATTTTGGAGAGTTAAATATTTGACCATCACTTTCCACTAGAGCCTGAGTGTGCTCTGCCTATGTAATTTTTAGTTTTGAGAAAAGAGGATAAAGCCCATGATAATAAAAAAAAATCTGTGTTCCCTGTATTTTTATAATCATACTCTCCAGTCACTATTTGATTAAAATGGCATTAAAGGCTATTAAATGAGTATATAATATATAATTACAAATAAATGTTTTTTTAAAAAATTCAGTAAGCATTTGTTACATACCTACTATTTTCTAGATGCAGAATGAATTTATAGTCTGGTAGGAGATACAGACAAGTGAACAAATAACTATAGTGTAGTGTAATTATATTAACAGTTTGGGTGGTGTCGGAGGTCTTGAACCTTGTTTTTATCCCTCTTCCTCTCTCTGGCACTCTCAATCAATAATAACTACCACTAATTGAGTATTTACTGTGCTACAGACACTCTAACCACTCTATGTGTATCAGTTCATTTCATTTTCTAAAGAAATCTGTAAGATGGATGGTATTATTATTAAGTATCACCATCATCATCTCCGTTTTAAAAATAGAGAAATGGAGACTTGATGTTAAATAATTCACATTAGGGGCATGGAAGCAGTCAAGTAAGAGCTGATGGAGGCCTGACCTGAGGCTGGAGAGACAGGATGTGTGTGAGGAGTGGTGAGGGGGAGGGAGATTGGGCGGGTAGTAGTAGGTAGAATACACAGGACGCTGCGTGGATGGTGAGGGAGAGGAATGAGTGAGGGGCTTCCCTGGTGGCGCAGTGGTTGAGAGTCTGCCTGCCAATGCAGGGGACACGGGTTCGAGCCCTGGTCTGGGAAGATCCCACATGTCGCGGAGCGACTGGGCCCGTGAGCCACAGCTACTGAGCCTGCGCGTCTGGAGCCTGTGCTCCACAACAAGAGAGGCCGTGATAGTGAGAGGCCCGCGCACTGTGATGAAGAGTGGCCCCCGCTTGCCGCAACTAGAGAAAGCCCTCTCACAGAAACGAAGACCCAACACAGCCAAAAATAAATAAATAAATAAACTCCTACCCCCAACATCTTATTAAAAAAAAAAAAAGAATGAGTGAGCTCCTGGCCGGTGGGAGCAAGTGGGTGCTCACCCTCACTGCAGACTGGAGGTGTGGATGGAGCTGGGAAAAGGGCAGCTGCAAGGCATCTTGAAGGAATCAGTACCATCGAGGGAGCAAGTGTGGAAGGCTCTTGAGGGGTGGAGCCAGTGCCTTTTTTTCTTTTCTGGTCCTCTGCATCCCCTGCGCCAAGTGCAGTGCCTGGCGGCCCACAGACCCTCAGTATTCATTCTCCCCTGCTGCATCTGGCTGGAACAATTTCCTGCTGTGTCACATGGGTGGGGCCTTCCCAATCTCCTCCTCAGAACACCCATTACATGTACTGTCTGTTTTACCCATTAGTTCATCTTATTTCTTAAGCAGGTTTCTTATAAAGACTTGAAGGTAGTAGGACTGCTGACAGTAAACATATACGTGAGATCATTGTTGGGTTCAGGCTGTCTCTTATTTGGTGGGTTTAGAGACTCTTCGTGAACATTTCTGATGTTCAGAAATCATATGTAAGACATACTGTGTTCATCACATTGAGGATATACAGCAACGTACCATCGACAGTTATTTGCTTCCAGCCGCCAAGCCTGCAGCCTCCTGCCTTTTTTCCCTGCCTGTTCCTGAGCCTTCATTGATTTTGTGAGCTCCCAATAAACTATATTTTTGCTTAAACAAATAAAATTAAGAATAAAAATAAATGTACATGAAATACTGTCAAATGCTATCTATGTAAATATTAAAGGACTTTGAATAGTCCGTTTTTGTCTTTTGTTCAGTCACCCCTGCCACCGCTTTCTTCTGGGAACCTTCTGAGCAGTTGCTGGGCTTGATGCTGTAATGAGGATTCACTCTTTTGATCCATAGGACTGTGGTCACAAGCTGATTAGTACAGTCCTCAAAAATTAACCATTAGCTGGGAGTGATTCAAAACTAACCTCCTTTTCAGAAAAAAAAAGAATAAAAATAATAGTAAAATAACCCTCAAATCCTTCAGTACATATAGTAATTAGTTTTAGTTTATCTTTTTGATGGTTACTGTGAGCGTAATAAATATCTACTACTGTCCTAAAAAGCAAAGCATTACTCTACAGTTATTTAAATTGGTACCTGAATACCGCTAAAATTAAATCCCGTGATGTTCAATATTTTCCATAGTCAGTTTTACACTGACCTGTCCTGTGACTGATTACTTTGCTTGAGGCCAAATGGATACTACTGAGTTCTGTGGTTATTGGGTGTTTATGCTGAAACAGCAGCCTTGTTAATTCTTGCAAATCTGCACACTGCTGTGTTCTTTCCTTTCCCCAGCTTCTGCATTTTGTGTATCAATCACAGAGGCACCAGAGTATCATTTTCATAGTGCATTTGACTTATGCATTATATGGTAAACTGATTATTGTTTTCCATCAAATGAATACTTGTTTTAACATTCAATGTTATCATATTTGTTTATAGAAATAATTAAAAAGTAGAGCAATGTCTGTTAGGAATTAAAAACTATGGCTAAAGGCTGAGGTTTTACCAGTATTGAAGCTATTGTCAGGAACCTGCGGGGTGGGGGTAGAACTCTTAAGGAAGTTTAAAAAGACCAATGGGCAGATTCTACTGGACAGATTACGAAGAATACCGGAAAGTGATTCAGATATATGATGCTTTTAAAATGTACATTTCATTTTTTGTTTGAGTTTTGATAGCAAAACCATCAAGGAAATAATTTATTTTCAGGTTGTAGTTATCTATTTTCACTATGTTTGATTGAATGCAGGAATGCAGAACTCCTGGCAATAGGAAAAGGCAAAAATCCAATATTAGGACCATTTTATCCCTGTCGTATTCTTTTTCTCATGATAAATTTAATTCACTGTATGCAACTATGAAATAACTAACCTTTAACATTTTTTATTTTTCATATTTTTAAACGTTTCCATTTTAATTTTCTTAGGTTTTGCTTAGTATTTAATATTTAATCTTATTTAATATTTTTAACACAGTAACTATTACTACTTCACAAATCAATGTGCTTCTTTATTACTGCTTAATGTGGTAAGGACAGATTAACTCTGTAGCTGACAATAGTGCCAAATGATGCACATAATTCACTACTTTCTCAATTCCATAGGTATTTACTGAGCATCTACTATATGCAGAAAAGTTTGTGCTTGATTTTGCAAGGGGTACAGAAAACATCAACACTCAGCTTCTGCACAAGAGGTGAAGGGTGAGACAGATCTTGGTAACATATGAGATTGCACATCAAGAGGGAAAAGAGAGAGCAGAAAAAAACGTCTGTGGTTAGGACCTAAAGGATGCCTTTAGTCAGGTGGCAGAAAGAGAATGAAAAGATGGCCAAGGGGACAAAAAAGGAAAAGTCAAAGATATATAAAGATAACTACCATGTACATTTTAATCAAAGTGTAAAATTAAAGGGTTTCAAGAGATCGGCATTTTCTGCAGAAGATCAAGGAGAATGCAAAAGAATTCACTGTTGTTGAAGAAGTTGGTCTCAGTAGTGTGGGAAAGGAAGCCAAAATCTAAGGGGTGATGTATAAAAATATTGATCAGAGCTACTCGAGGTCCATGGACCAGTGCCAGTCTGTGAAATGCTTGTTAACTATCCATGCTAATAATCTGCTGAATGTTAATCAGCTCCATCATGAAATACTGTGTTAGTTCAGCTGCCAGTTTTTCACAGGAAGCCTTTCTCAAGAAGCAAGTAGTGAGTTTGTGTTCTGGCAGGGACTTTATACCTTGTGTCTGATGGATAAGTAGCAATTTGAAGACAGCCTACTTTGAAGAGCAATGATACAGATAATAACAGTGTAGATATATACACCATTCCATTTTTATTTTTATTTTTTATCCAGCTTTATTGAGATGTTGTCATATAACATTGTAAAAGTTTAAAGTATATAACTGTGATGATTCGATATACCTATACATTGTGAAATGGTTGCCACAATAAGGCTAGTTAACACATCCATCACTTCACATAGTTACCTTATTGTGTGCGTGTGATAACTATTAATATCTACTCTCTTAGCAGCTTTTAAGTCTACAATAAAGTGTGGGTTAACTGTAGTCACCATGTTGTACATTAGATCCCCAGAACTTATTCATCTTATAACTGGAAGTTTATGCCATTTGGTCAATAGCTCATTCCCCCCAGTCCTCAGCCCCTGGCAACCAACATTCTATGATAGGTTTCTATGATTTTGAATTTTTAAGATTCCTCTTATGGGTTGGCCAAAAAGTTTGTTCAGTTTTCGCAGTTACAGAAAAACCCGAACGAACTTTTGGCCAGCCCAATGTAAGTGAGATATAGTATTTGTCTTTGTCTGATTTATTTCACTTAGCATTATGCTATCAAGGTTTATCCATGTCACAAATGGCAGGACTTCCTTCTCTCTCATGGGTGAATAATATTCCCTCGTGTATATGTACCACATCATCTTTATCCATTTATCTGTAGAAAGACATTTAGGTTGTTTCCATGCCTTGCCTATTGTAAATAATGCTGCAATGAACATGAGAGTTCAGCTATTTCTTCAAGATCCTGATTTTATTTTCTTCGAATATACACCCAAAAGCGGGATTGCTAGATCGTATTCTATTTTTAATTTTTTGAGGAATGTACTGTATTGTTTTCCATAGTGGCTGTACCAATTTACATTCCCACCAACAGTTTACAAGGTTTCCCTTTTCTCTGCATCCCCACCAGCACTTGTTATTTCTTGTCTTTTTGATAATAGCAATCTTAGCAGGTGTGAGGTGACTTATTGTGGTTTTGGTTTGCATTTCTCTGTTGATTAGTGATGTTGGACACATTTTCATGTACCTGTTGGCCATCTATATGTCTTCTTTGGGAAGATGTCTATTCAGATCTTCTACCCATTTTTAAATTCAGATTATTTTTTATTTTTGCTGTTGACTTGTATGAATTCTTTATTTAGTTTGCATATTAACCCCTTATCAGATATATGATTGCAGATATTTTCTCTCATTCTATATCTTGCTTTTTCATTTTGTTGATGGTTTCTTTTGCTATGCAGAAGCTTTTGAGTTTGATGTAGACCCACTTATTTATTTTGGATTTTGTTGCCTTTTGGTGTCAAATTTAAAAAAATTATCACCAAGATTGATGTCCAGGAGCTTACTGCCTATATTTTCTTTTAGGATGTTGACAGTTTTTGTCATGAAAGGATGTTGAATTTTGTTAAATGCTTTATCTGCATCAATTGAGATGATTATATATTTTTTTATCTTTCATTCTGTTAATGAGGTATATGTCACGTTTAATTTGCATATGGTGAACTATCCTTGCATCTCAGGTATAAATCCCACTTGATCATGGTGTATCATCCTTTTAATGTTCTGTTGAATTTGATTTGCTAATATTTTGTTAGGATTCTTGCGTCTATATTGATCAGGGATATTGGCCTGTATTTTTCTTTTCTTGTAGTGTACTTATTTGGCTTTGACGTCAGGGCAATAATTGCGTCATAAAATGAGTTTGGGAGTATTCGCTCCTCTTCAGGTTTTTGGAAGAGTTTGAGAAGAAATGGCATTAATTCTTTCTTACATGTTTGGTAGAATTCACCAGGGAAGCCATTTGGTCCTGGGCTTTTCTTGGTTGGAAGTTTTTTGATTACTGATTCAATCTCCTTGTTCATTATTGGTCAGCTCAAATTCTATTTCTTCATAATTCAGTCTTGGTAGGCTGTATTTATAGTAATTTATCCAGTTCTTCTAGCTTATACAATTTGTTGGTGTGTAATTGTTTATAGTAGTCTCTTATGATCCTATGATCCTTTGTATTTTGTGGTATCATTTATAATATCTCCTCTTTCATTTCTGATTACATGAACTATGGTACCTCCATACAATGGAATATTATTCAGTGATAAAAAGAAATGATTTATCAAGCCATGAAAAGACATGGAGGAACCTCAAATGCATATTACTAAGTGAAAGAAGCCAGTCTGAAAGGTACTTAACTATATGACTCCAACTATATGGCATTCTGGAAAACGCAAAACTATGGAGATAGTAAAAAGATCAGTCGTGCCAGGGCCTGTGGGGAGGGAAGGATATATAGATGAAGCATAGGTGATTTGGGGGGCAGTGAAACTGATCTGTGTGATACTATTATGGTAGATACATGTCATTATACATTTGTCAAATTCATAGTGTACCTTAAGGTAAGAGTACTTTAAGAGTGAAGCTTAATGTAAACTGCAGACTTTGGTTGATAATGGTGTCTCAATGTTGATTCATCAGTTTTGCCACACTGGTGAGGTATGTTGATGCGAAGGGGTTACGTGGAATTCTCTGTACTTTCTCCTGAGTTTTGCTGTGAAGCTGAAACTGGTCTAAAAAATAAAATGTATTAATTTTTTAATGAAAGAAAAAATACTACAGGTACCTCACTACTTTCTCATAATTGTTTTATTGTTTCCTGGAAAGATGACCTTCCGATTGTTTTTGTGATAAAGAAATTATAAGTAAAATCAAACACAGATATAGGAGAAGTATTCCAAACAATGGTGTTGGGAAGGCATGGAAGCTGTGAAATCAAACATTTTTTTTTTTTTTTTTTTTTTTTTTTTGCATTGAGTGAGCAATTAGATTGTGAAAATGAAACCTACCCCTTAGGGGAATAGTCAGCTTTAATATATAATAAGTCATGATTCTAAGAATAGCAGGAATGGATACGTTAAGATGGCGAGCAGCACTCTGGACATGATCTGACTTGTTCTTGCATTAAAGGGCGTTGCCATTCCTCTGCACAGTGTCCTGAGCACCTGTGTATGCAGGACGTTGTACTGACTCTGCTGCAAGAGAGTGGTGCAAATTCCAGTCTGAGTTCGACTTGGAAGGCAGAAGACTGATGCCCCAGCCAAAAGACAGGCAGCAAGAAAGAATTCTTTCTAACTCAGCCTTTTATTCTATTCAGGCCTTCAACTGATTGGATGAGACCCACCCTCACTGGGGAGGGCCATCTGCTTTATTCAGTCTGCCAATTCAAATGTTAATCTCTCCTGAAATGGAACCCTCATATACTGTTGGTGGGAATGTAAATTGATACAGCCACTATGGAAAACAGTGTGGAGGTTCCTTAAAATACTAAAAATAGAACTACCATATGACCCAACAATCCCACTCCTGGGCATATACCCAGAGTAAACCATAATTCAAAAAAACACATGCACCCCAATGTTCACAGCAGCACTATTTACAATAGACAGGACATGGAAGCAATGTAAATGTCCTTCAGCAGAGGAATGGATAAAGAAGATGTGGTACATAGGAAAAATACTCTTTGACATAAACCACAGCAAGATCATTTTTGACCCACCTCCTAGAGTAATGAAAATAAAAACAAAAATAAACAAATGGGACCTAGTTAAACTTAAAGGCTTTTGCACAGCAAAGGAAACCATAGACAAGACGAAAAGACAACTTTCAGAATGGGAGAAAATATTTACAAATGAAACAATGGACAAAGGATTAATCTCCGAAATATACAAACAGCTCATGGAGCTGAATATCAAAAAAACAAACAATCCAATTAAAAAATGGGCAGAAGACCTAAATAGACATTTCACCAAAGAAGACATACAGGTGGCCAAGAGACACATGAAAAGATGCAAATCAAAACTACAATGAGGTATCACCTCACACTGGCCAGAATGGCCATTATCAAAAAATCTGGAAACAGTAAATGCTGGAAAGGGTGTGGTGAAAAGGGAACCCTCCTGCACTGCCGGTGGGAATGTAAATTGATACAGCCACTATGGAGAA
Organism: Neophocaena asiaeorientalis asiaeorientalis; assembly: GCF_003031525.2. Taxonomy (NCBI): domain Eukaryota; kingdom Metazoa; phylum Chordata; class Mammalia; order Artiodactyla; family Phocoenidae; genus Neophocaena; species Neophocaena asiaeorientalis. The sequence continues at coordinate 3,381,199 of NW_020174704.1, read as the reverse complement.
CAGTATAGAGGTGCCTTAAAAAACTAAAAATAGAACTACCATATGACCCAGCAATCCCACTACTGGGCATATACCCTGAGGAAACCACAATTCAAAGAGACATGTAGGGCTTCCCTGGTGGTGCAGTGGTTGAGAGAATGCCTGCCGATGCAGGGGACACGGGTTTGTGCCCCGGCCCGGGAGGATCCCATACACCGCGGAGCAGCTGGGCCCATGAGTCATGGCCGCTGAGCCTGCGTGTCCAGAGCCTGTGCTCTGCAACGGGTAGACATAGAGAATGGACTTGAGGACACGGGGTGGGGAGGGGGAAGCTGGGGCGAAGTGAGAGTAGCAGCAGCATATATACACTACCGAATGTAAAATAGTTAGCTGGGAAGCAGCAGCATAGCACAGGGAGATCAGCTCTGTGCCTTGCGATGACTTAGAGGTATGGGATAGGGAGGGTGGGAGGGATGCTCAAGAGGGAGGGGATATGGGGATATATGTATGCATATGTCTGATTCACTTTGTTGTACAACAGAAACTAAGACAGTATTGTGAAGCAATTACACTCCAATAAAGATCTATAAAAAAGAAAGAAAATATTCCAACATGTCATATCTGTTTAATTGTATGTATAAACCTATGTATGCAATTGATTCATAAACAAACACATATTTGCTTTAAAAAAAAGATGTGGTACGTATATACAGTGGAATATTCTCAGCCATAAAAAGGAATGAAATTGGGTCATTTGTAGAGACATGGATGGACCTAGAGAGTGTCATACAGAGTGAAGTAAGTCAGAAATAGAAAAGCAAATATCGTATAATAATGCATATATGTGGAATCTAGAAAAATGGTATAGATGTTCTTATTTGCGAAGCAGAAATAGAGACACAGATGTAGAGAACAAAAGTATGGTTACCAAGGGGGAAAGGGCTGGGGTGGGAGGAATTGGGAGACTGGGATTGACACATATACATTATTGATACTATGTATAAAATAGACAACTGATGGGAACATACTGTATAGCACGGGGAACTCTACCTAATGCACTGTGGTGACCTAAATGGGAGGGAAGCCCAAAAGGGAGGGGATATCTGTATATGTATGGCTGATTCATTTTGTTGGGCAGTGGAGGCTAACACAACATTGTAAAGCAACCATACTCCAATAAAAATTAATTAGAAAATGTTAATCTCTCCCAAAACATCTTCACCACACATCCATTAATAATGCTTTACCAGATACCTGGGAACCCTGTGACCCAGTCAGGTTGACACTTATAATTAACTGTCACGGACACTGTCTCTGTCCTCAAAGAACTTACAATTCTTAGGAAAGGTAAAACATACACACATAATTATAATTCAAGGCAGAATAAGGCAGGAGCGTGTAATCTGAATCTCTCCCTTTTAGGGAGTCAGGTTTCTATACAGGTTCTATACAGACTTCCTCTGATACTGTGTCTCATGTGGCAGTCTGGCAGTCCTCTTTTGTAATTTCCTGCCTCCTAACTTTCTAGTCCCTTCTCCAATACCCTACCACTCTATACAAATTTAACTTATTTATTTGCTCTCTCATTCATTAATTCATTTCTTTAATCATTCATTCATTCAACAGTTATGTATGAAGTACCCACTAAGTGCTAGACATTGTTCTAGATTGTGAAGATGCAATAATATATAAAACAGACAAAATTCTTGCTCTTAGGACACTTCCATTCTAGTTGGCCAAGAATGACTGTAAACAGATAAGTATGGAGTTTGTCTAATGCGGGTAAAGGCTGTGGAGGACAACAGCAGGGTAAGGTAGGCAGTGCTTGTCCTAGTGGTGGTGAGAATTGCCTCTTTTTAATAGGGTGGTCTGGGGAGGCTCACTTATAAGGGAAGGAGCAGGCTATGCACGTGAGGCCAGGTCACGTGTGACCACCTTGCAAGCTGTTGTTAGGGTTTTGGTTATTACTTCAGTGAGGTGGGCAGTGCTGAGACAATTTTGACAGAGACGTAATGTCACCTGACCTGTGTTTTGAAAAGGTAACTCTCCAGTTTCTGTCAGGAGATGAGAGTGGATGCCAGGATTCTGAAAGGAGGCTCTTAGAGTAAGACAGGAGCAAGGCGATGGCTTACACTGGGGTAGTGGGGCTGGAGGTGCCATGGACTCTTGGATGCATTTTGAAGGGAGAAAGAGCCCAGGGAATTTGATGGGGAACTGGTGTTAGAGTATGAGAGAAAGAGAAGTGGCCAAGGCTGATTCCAAGGCATTTGCCTAAGGCACTGGAGGGGTGAGGTTGTCTTTACTATGATTAGGAAGATTGTGGAAAGACTAGTTTTGCAGTCATTAGGTTATGTTCACGACAAAGTGTAGGCTTTATCACATGTTTTCTAGTAGTTGTGCACGTATGGTCTCCCCCACCAGGTGGAGGCTTTCCTGAGGGGAAGGGTTTTGGTTGTTGTCATAGGACTTCTGCCTAGCGCAGTGCCTCACACATGGTTTGTGGTCACTGGACACTTGAGGAATGAATATATGGACTTTGCTGCAGGTAGATTACAGATTAAGTGCATTCTGGAGTCTGGTAGTGAAGATATGTAGAGTTGTGTTTTTATAGTGGCGGTGGTTTTTGTACAGATTTGCCATCAGTGGTCCTACTGGTTAGAAGTAGGGTATCATCTTGGTAATGAAATCATACAAAGATCTTCGGTCTCTGTGGAACTGAAACATCCAACAAATGGTATTTTTATGTACACAGCGTTGTGCCACACCAAGAGCTGGTCTGAAAACACCAGCTGGGAGCCTCCTCTAGCCTGATAGAGGCCAAGCATGCATACTTCAACAGCAAACAGTACAGTGGGGACAATAATAATAGTAATAATATTTACCAAACCACTCTCATTTGATTCTTAAAATAGCTGTTTAAGTAGGTGTTTTTATTCCTCGCTAAAGCACCATGCTCACTACAGGAGCTGACTGCATAGCTTTATATATTTGGGTGTTAGCTATCTGGGGGAAGAAATTGAATTTTTTTCAGTTTCCTATATTATCTAGCAAAGTGCTTTGAGCATAATAACACAGTGAATGTTTTTGCAGAATAAATAAATAATTTTGAAGGATGGAGAAAACATTGGTCTGTAGTTATCTGGGAGACTTTTTGGAATAGGAGGACCTTACTGACACAATAAAGTCCCAGGAGTGCTTTTCAGGCTGGAGAAGCATTAAGGTAGACCTGGAGGTGGAGGGCAAGCAGAAGAAATCATGTTAGCTTGTCTTGTTTTGTGGCAACCACTGTACCAATGAGTTAGTCTCGTTTGATTGTGACATCAACGAGTTGTGATAGCTATTCCCACTTACCTAGAAGAAAATTAAGACTGAAAAGGTTGGGGAAGTGTCCCAGAGTCCCACGGTTATTAAGTTGTGGAGCAGCAATGCAGAGCCGAGGCTGGCACTTCCGAAGCCCGTGTTTTATCATGTTGCTTCTACCATGTGGCACATGGCACCCTGTCCCCTTCCCTCCACTGGCAGATCGGAGGAGGGTCCTGCCAGGAGCTCCATTTCCGTCAGTTCCCTGGAAAGCACACCAGGGCTCAGGGAGCTAGCTGCCTGAACTCCTTGAGGCTGGTGTGCTCTCAATTCCTTGACACGACTCTGAGGTATCCCTGGTTGCCTATAATAATTACACTTTTTAAGGTTTCACATAAAAAACTTAATTTAAAAAAGATAAGTTGTACAGCTTAAGAGCAAGAAAGAGAATATATTTTGTACTCCAATAAGGAACTCACATTTTTGTAAGAGAATTAATTATAGAGGCAGTATAGTTTTAGACTGAGACCAGTCTGGTTTATAACAGCTTTCTTCCAATATTTTCTGGCTGTGTATGTCTTTGGGCAAGTGGCTTTATCTCTAACTTTCATTTTCTCCTCCAAGTGTAAAAGTAGGTAAATTGTCACTTACTTCATGGGGCTGATGGGGAAATTAAATGAGATAATAAATGTCAGGTGCAAACCAAAGGTCTGAAACATACCAGATGCTAAATTGGTGGTTTATTGGTTTTAGTGGTGGTTTTTATTTTCCAAGCAGAAGAGAGCAGAGTTTTGGTTTTTAAACCAAAATTCTGTTAGGAAGCAGCCTTGTTTTAAGGCTACTCAAGAAAGATAATTTTTGCCAATTTTGTCTGTTTCTTTGATTTTAATGTTTCTTTTATTTTGAAATTCTTTTTCCCAAGGCAATACTTTTGAGATACAAATCTTTAATCTTTTGAAATGCTCTAAGCTCTCCAGGCATCCCAGATTTTCTTCACTGTTACTTCTTTAGGATTTACCGGCCATGTAGTTGTTTTTGCTTTAATTTAAAATCCAGGATTATTGTAAACATAATTTTAAATGTTTGGAAAGTTGTTCATGGGATTGAAAAGAATGCAAGTGAGGTGTTCCTTTGCTTTATTTTTATGAAAGGGGAATTTGTGTGTGTGTTTTGTTGTTGGAGTGTGTTTACTGTTTTGAACTTTGTTTTCCACTTTGAATTCCCTGTTTGATAGAAGTAGCATGAGATCTTGCTGGATAGTAGAAAAGAAGGCTGTGTATATTTCATGCTCACACCTACCCAAAGTATCATATGATTTCATATTTAAGAGCAGTTTTAAAAGTGTGTAAGGGGCTTCTTGACTTTAATCCTAATGTCTTAAAAATGTATGCAGAGATTAGCTTTTTAGGGTAATTTGCATTCCTCATGAAAGAGCATTGATACCAATTTTTGGGGACTGAGGGGTATTGTCAGTCAGAGGGCCTCACACACAGGCTACTGTGTCTCCAGCCTGTGAGGACTTCTGTTCAGCCTCATACAGAAAAAGGCAAAATAAACAAACTGAGATGGCCCCAGCAAGTTACTGCTTTTTTTACCCTTTGACTTCGGGGTGAAAAAGGATTGGGGACTGTTTTTTTTTTAAAGTGAGCATTTAGAAAAATATAGGACACCTTAGGTCATGCACCTGGCTCACTGAAGATTATCAATAAATGAAAAATAGTAGAAGCAATGGTAGCAGCTGCAGAACAGGTAGCGAGATAAGGACAGTGATTGCAGAAGCAACTGTGGTAGGTTCTGGTACAGATGATGGAGCAAAGGAGGATGGTAGAAGAGAGTCAGGACTTGGACATATGTCTGTCCCTCCCTCATCCCCCTCACCCTTGCTGAATACTCAGCCCTAGGCTTTGCACATAATTAGTATAGCAAATATTTTTTGAAACATTTATGAACATCATTCACATCATCACAAAATATTTTATGAATTGAGTCCTATAAAATGCTTTGTTCCCCTAAATTATTTCTATTGATACATCATCATGTTATCTTAGATACAGAGGAATTTACTCCTTCTTTTCTCAATTTTGTGTGTGCATAAGTGAAGAAAGTACTACAAAAGTGCTTTATTAAAGAAAAAACATCTTGTCTATTATATTTGGTTCTAATATTGAAAAAAATCCAAATGACTTTAAACCTTGCCACCTAGGGAAGGAAATAGCAATTTTTTTTAGATCTAATAAAACTAACCTAGAAGAATAAAAGATACATTCCTCTGTATCTCTTATCTTTTTTTTCTTCTTCTAAGCAGCAAAGCAGTCACTAATTTCACCGAGTCTTTTGGGCAGCAAGTTAGAAATGTGGAGTAGCAAGGTTACTGTTCTTTACTGGAGATTTTCCAACAAGGCAAAGCAAATATTTGTGAATGTGTGAAAGTGTTCCTGGACCTTAATTCTTATATCTGGTATGTGCTACAGTCCCTTATAACAAGATTCTACTTCTAGTTGGTAAGGGAGAGATTCCCCATGGAGCATTATTATATCAGGGTGTGGGGCAGTGTTGGAGCACAGTGTGTTTATCATATTTGCCATGGTTTCATTGCTGGGTTGTTCATCTCTTGTTTAGCCAAGTCTACATTAAATTCCACTAGGTTAGCATTTGAGGTCTTATAATAGAATTTCTGGTTTTTGGAATGGTAGACATGTTCTTTGAATGCTGTAAGAGATGATTGCTGACAATAATATGAACCATATTTTCATATTGTAGCCAAAAGTCAGTTTCTAGAAGCTTCGTGATAAATCACCTAGAAAAAACAGTGAATTATGTCCTAATAGTTGGAAGGAGACAAGCTTTCTAATAGAGATGACAATTTTAATTACTCATCACAAAATACATGTGTGGTGGGAGCTAATCTCAAAGCTATAATAAAAAGGAGTGTGTGCTTTTTTATATAATGAATGAAAAATGTCACTTTAAAAAGGCAGTGAAGGGCTTCCCTGGTGACGCAGTGGTTGAGAGTCTGCCTGCCGATGCAGGGGACACGGATTCGTGCCCTGGTCCGGGAAGATCCCACATGCTGTGGAGTGGCTGGGCCTGTGAGCCATGGCCGCTGAGCCTGCATGTCCAGAGCCTGTGCTCCGCAACAGGAGAGGCCACAACAGTGAGAGAGGCCCGCGTACTGCAAAAAAAAAAAAAAAAAGGCAGTGAAGACTCTTAAATTATAAAAATGTTGAATTCCTTTGCCATAAACTTTAAAAACTCTATATAAATTCTTCTAAAACCCCAACTCACTGAAGTTTTGTTTTTCAGATCAATTTTTTATCTTGAATTAAAATTAAGCATCAGGATCATTGCAAATGAATCCTCTAGTTATTTAAATGTTAAAATAAACTTATTTGAAACTACTTAAGGGAAAAGAATATTAATAGTATTGGCCAGGAAATGAATATATTCCTTACTAAGGAAGTAATGATTTTTATTCAAACTGCAAAACCTAAACATTTATCTCTTTATGTCATTCAATTAACATCTCTATTTGTTTACTAGCCTTAGTAGAGTGTGTATTCACATTCCTTAAACTCATTTAATCCCCCAATAACTGTCAAATGTAGACATTTACAGCAACTTTACAGACAAGGAAATTGAGCTTGCTCAGTGTTGAATAATTAAAGTTTGAACAGCTGCTGCATGTCAGAGTCCAAATCCCAGCCTAGGTCCACATGCCTCCAAACTCCCTAAATTTTCCATGACACCAAGCTGTGTGGACCTCAGAAAATTTTCTGTTGGTCGCCATTAGATACGAGCATTGTGGTAGGCAGAATAATGGCCCCGAAGGTGTCCAGGTCCTAATCCCTGGAGCCTGGGAATGTTCCCCTGCATGGCAGAGGGACTCTGCCGATGTGATGAAGTTAAGGACCTTGAGGTGAGAGATTATCCTGGATCATACAGCTGGGCCTGCTGTAATCATGAGGGTCCCTAAAAGACGGAAGAGGGCGTCAGAAGAGTCAGAGTAGGAGATGTGACAACGGAAGCAAAGGTTGAGGTGATGTGATGGCTGTCTTTGACGAAAGGGGCCACGAGCCAAGGGATGTCACAGCCTCCAGAAGCTGGAAAAGTCAGGGAAACAGATTCTTCCTAGAGAGCCTCTGGGAGGAACACAGTCCTGCTGACACTTTCATTTTAGCTTGGTGAAACCCGTTTTGGACTTCTGACCTCCAGAACTGTAAGATAACAGATTTGTGTTGTTTTAAGCCACTAAGTTTGTGGTAATTTATCACAGCAACAGTAGGATACTGATATAAGCATCTTAACAATAGCTAGCTGAAGTGATTTTTCCCTTGATGTTTTTGTGAATTTTCAGGTGTGGTTTCGCTTACTATTATTGCTGTAGCCCTGATCTCATAGACGCTGCCTGATAATGTTGGGAAATGACACAATCATAGGTCTCAGATTTGAAGAACAATTAAACTATATATGGGACCACTGAATAAGAAGTAATTGTATTTCTTTATCTCAAAGCAAGATATCAGAAGAGTCAAATGGATTTGACATATTGGTATAGAAAACTTAATTATTATTATAGCTGCGGTTATTATTTTTTACTATTCCTCTTCAGCACCATAATTCAAAAGGAGCCCCTTTTTGATGTTTCAGCTTTGCCTTGTAATAACAAGAGACCACTGTGCCCTCGGATGGTGTGTGACCAGTGAGTTTTGTAACCTTATATAGAAGAAATCCTATGACTTGTGATTTTGTGAGAAAAGGATATCCCCTTTCCTTTAAATAAGTGAAGTATAGTAAGTGCTTTTAAAATAAACCTTGTGGGGAATAACGGTCCTGGTACTTTATGAGGAACAGATTTGTGAAATTGTGTGCCATAGTAGAAGATGCAAATTTCAGTAGTTAGGATATCAGAGCAGTTTGGTATCAGGAAAGCACACTGAGCTAGTGTTAGGCGAATTTGTTTTAGAATCTTGGAGATTAATCCTTTGTCAGTTGCTTCATTTGCAAATATTTTCTCCCATTCTGAGGGTTGTCTCTCTCTATTGTTAACTTGCCACATTATCTTAGGAAAATTACTTCACCATTTGTGCCTTAGTTTCTTTGTCTGTAAAATTGGGATAATATTACCTGCTCTGTTATGTCATTAAAAAAATGTGCTGAGATCATATAAATGTCAGTGATTAGAAAAGAATAAAAATAGCTACATCAATGCTGAGTAGTATTTTTGTTATTAATAAGGAAGTCCCTGATGTGCGCACGCACACACACACACACACACACACACACACCCCAAGTCTAGCAATGAAAGACCCAATAAGGCCTTTTGATTCCATGGAAGGATAAAGTAACATTTAGTAAATGGTGTAAGTGTTTATTAAGAAGTTATTCAATCTTTTGATATAAGCGCCACAAAAATCTTCAATCAGAATTTATGTTAATTTTTCAGTGTGCCCAGAGCTGAAATGTTTATCACCTACTGAGGCAAAGGAAGAAAACAGCAAACTATGGGAATTAAGCCAACTTTGCAACTTTCTGTGACTTATCGAGTTAGATTAATTTTCCCTTTTGTCACAATATTTGTCAAAATGGATAAAGCGTTAGTTTATAAGTTTGCTGTCATAAAGTTTAAAAGTGTGAAAAATTAAGTGCAGTGGTTTCTCACGTGGAGCTTTGTGTACCCCTCAGAGTGCAGATAAGCCCTGGGGATGTGGGGGAAACCTTACTGTCAGTAAATTTTTATATCAATTTAATTTCTGCTTTGGGGTTTGTTTTATAATGTGTGTAACAGATTGGCATATATCTACATAATTTACAAATATATAAATATTAAGGCTCCTGCTCAAACCATGTTTGTACAATCAAAAAGTTTGGAGAACTTAAAAGCTTTTGCACAGCAAAGGAAACTGTAAACAAAATGAAAAGACAAGCCTCAGAATGGGAGAAGATATTTGCAAATGAAGCAACTGACAAGGAATTAATCTCTAAAATATACAAATAGCTCATGCAGCTCAATATCAAAAAAAAAAACAACCCAATCAAAAAATGGGTGAAAGATCTAAATGGACATTTCTCCAAAGAAGATGTACAGATGGACAACAAATACCTGAAAAGATGCTCAACGTCACTAATTATTAGATAAATGCAAATCAAAACTACAATGAGGTATCACCTCACACCAGTCAGAATGGCCATCATCAAAAAATCTACAAACAATAAATGCTGCAGAGGATGTCGAGAAGCGGGAACCCTCCTGCACTGTTGGTGGAATGTAAATTGGTGGAGCCACTATGGAGAACAGTATGGAGGTTCCTTAACAAACTAAAAATAGAGCTACCATTTGATCCAGCAATCCCACTCCTGGGCCGTATATCCAGAGAAAACTATAATTTGAAAAGATACATGCATCCCAGTGTTCACTGCAGCAGTATCTACAATAGCCAGGACATGGAAGCAACCTAAATGTCCATCAACAGAGGAATGGATAAAGGATATATGGTATTATACATATACACAATGGAATATTACTCAGCCATAAAAAAAGAATGAAATGTTGCCATTTGCAGCAACATGGACGGACCTAGAGATTGTCGTACTAAGTGAAGTAAGTCAGACAGAGAACGACGAATATCATATGATATCACTTATATGTGGAACCTAAAAAAGGGTGCAAATGAACTTATCTACAAAACAGAAATAGAGTTACAGATGTAGGAAACAAACTTATGGTTACCAGGGGGTGGGGGAGGGGAGGGACAAATTGGGAGATTGGGATTGACATATACACACTACTATGTATAAAATGGATAACTAATAAGGACCTACTGTATAGCACGGGGAACTCTACTCAATACTCTGTAATTACCTATATGGGAAAATAATCTAAAAAAGAGTGGATATATGTATATATGTATAACTGATTCACTTTGTTGTACACCTGAAACTAATACAACATTGTAAATCAACTACACTCTAGTAAAAATTTTTTAAAAAAGGACACAAAAACGTTTGGAGAGTACTACAGTAGTGAAACAGAACACAGAATGTAATATTGAACGTTCTAGCTTTTTTGTGTACTAACTAGGATTGTAGTGATAAATGTATTCAAGGTTGCAGCTTTTTTAACACTGTCAGAAACTGAAAACTAGGTTAAAGGAAATGATTGGCAATTTAAGTAATTGGCAGTTAGGTTGAAAAGTTCCTCCACAACTGAGGAAAGAAACCTCCATTCTGTAGATAGCTAACTCAGTTCCACTTGAAAGCATTATCAGGGCAGAGATTTTTGTCTTTCTTATTCACTGCTAAACCTGCAACACTTCTAAGAGAGCATAGCATATAATAGGCACTCAACTAATAGTTATTGAGTGAGCATATGAATTTTTTGATATTATGTACCAAGAAGCAACATGCCATTTTGCTTATAGTTGCAGAATAGCCATAATAGCTATCATAAAAGAACCCAAGGTAGAGTTGTGGGGTTTTTTTTTAGTAACTTTATTTATTTTATTTATTTATTTTTGGCCACATTGGGTCTTTGTTGCTGCGCACAGGCTTCCTCTAGTTGTGGCGAGTGGGGGCTACTCTTCGTTGCAGTGCGCGGACTTCTCATCACAGTGGCTTCTCTTGCTGCGGACCATGGGTTCTAGGTGCGCAGGCTTCAGTAGTTGTGGCACACAGGCTCAGTAGTTGTGGCTTGCGGGCTCTAGAGCGCAGGCTCAGTAGTTGTGGCACACAGGCTTAGTTGCTCTGCAGCATGTGGGGTCTTCCTGGACCAGTGCTCGAACCCGTGTCCCCTGCATTGACAGGCAGATTCTTAACCACTGTGCCACAAAGGAAGTCCTAGAGTTGTTATTACATGAAAGTTCGACTCATTTTTCTCTCCTTTGTTTGAATAACTGTAAGTGGTGGGTACATCTGTTGGTCCACGGCACTCTCTTTGACTTTCTGCATTTTTTTTTTTCTAGTTTGCTGTCTGGCTGTTTCTGGATCTCTTTATGCATCTGTCTGTTTTACTTTGTATCACCATTCTCTCTTTTCTTCATTTTCCTTTTATCTTTTTTCACTGATCTTCCCCTTAAAAGTCTCTCCCTAAACAATAAATGCACACTTTGGCTTTATAGTGAGTAGACTTTGAAACACATGTTGATAATTTATCAGTTGGATAAATGGAACATTTTTAAAGATTTTTCTCAGACAAAACCCATGTTAAATTAACTTTTAATAAAGTTGGCTTTTGGATATTATTTTGGAATAGGAAAAATGTCTTTTCACCTTTACTCAGTTGACTGTCTTCACGTAAATGAGACAGTCTTAACACTTAATTCCCATAAAAATACTTACATTCATTTTTTCATCTTGGTACTTTTCATACAGTTAATTTAAACATTACAACTCTATCATGGTGGTTGGAGAATAGTTAAATTTTTAGTTAAGAGAAATGTATTCTTTTTAGATCATTATGTTTAGATTATTGTATATAATACAATTGGCTTTTTTTTAATGGTGAACTCACGTATGTTGCTATAGCAGTTTAGCAAAAAGGATTTAAAGTTAAATTAAAAGGCAGTGAAAACATATAGCAAAATAAACTGTAAACACTGATAAACGTTAACTGTCAAGAAGTAAGTAGGTGTGTTTGGGATTTAGGGGATTAACAAGCAAAGCCGTGTTGTGTCTAAAAGATTTTACTTGAGCTCAGAGACAGATGGCAAAGCTAATTCCAATGGGAGATTTCTGTATTCCCAGGGTTCTTATCCAAGGTTTAGGCCAACAGAGGGAATGCTCTCATCGTTGCGAGAGTAACTGGTATGCTTACCTATATGTAAAGGTGCTGGTAGCATCCCATTCTGGAGAAAGGCTGATGGAAGAGATAATGCCAAACACAAAACAGAAGGCTGAGACTCATGCAAGGATTAAGTGGGCAAAAGCATGAAGCATAGAGAAATGAATTGTGCTATGCTAAGGGGCCAGAGTTTTCTGTGTTTGAAGTAGTGATAGACAAACCAAATGATTCAGCAAGGTGTAGAAACCAGAATGTGGCAGAGAGCCAGCTAATACCCTTTCCTTCTGGAGTTGTTGCTTAGAAGTGTCTACTCAGTCAGGGACTTCATTTTCTAACACCCCTTGCTTCTAGGTGGGACCACGGGACTCGTTCTTACCAAAAGCGTATGGAGAAAAGGTATGAGTTGCTTACAGGGCAAAGTGGTTATGAGCAGGTGTGCCCGCTCCACAGTTGTCTTCTCTGTCTATAAGCCAAATTGAAAGGACTCAGAGGAGAGCAGAGCCCTAAGATAAAAGGACCCTGGGCCCTAGAAAAACACATACATAGTGGCTTACCTAGGGATACTCACACTGGCATGTGTCATGAGTGAGTGAAGCCATGGGAATTTGGGTTTTATCTGTTATAAAACTACCTAATGTCACATTACCTTAATTAATACAAAATTATCAACAAATTCAACAGATGGATGAAACTATGACAGTGTGGAAAATGGTTATTGATATAATCAGAAAGAGATTTTACATTAATTATAATTAATACCAAATGAAGAAAACTTCTTTCATTGCTACATATGTACAGAGGGAAAAAAGAAACAAAAAATGTGAAAAATTATAGCACAGCATAAGATGGCAGAAGTTAAACCAAATATTTTAGTAATGCTTAGTAATAAGAATATATGTGAGCTGTTCAAAGTAATTCATTGAAAGGAACAAACTCAGATTGATTAAAAATATAAATCTAAGTACATTTTGTTTGTAAAAAACATACCTCAGAAAAATATATTAGACACTAACAAAGTATTTATATTAATATGGCACAGGCTAGAATTCAAGAAGAACAGAATTAGAAGGGACAAAAAGTGATATTCTGTGCTGACCAAAGTAACAATCCATCAAGAAAGTAACAGTTATGAACCTATATCCACTTAATAAAACTTCAAAATATATTAGGAAAATTATAGGATCATAAGGATAAATCAACAAATCCTCAGTCATAGTGGGAGATTTTTAATACTCTTCTCTTTGAAACCGACAGACCATGTAGACTAAAAAATAATGAAAATGTAGCTAGAGGATCTGGATACACACATTCTCAACACATACGGAGTAGCTGTAAAAACTGTAAAGTAGGTCATAAGGAACTCATTACAAGCAGAAATCAGTAACAAAGTTAGTGACCTTACCCCCCATGTACTTGCAATTTTTTTCTTAAAAAGCACTCAATAATTCATGAGTTAAAAGGGAAATCAATGTCAAAATTGCAAAATATTTAAAACTGAATAGAAATTAAAGCATTGTTCTTAACATGAATTTGAAGAAGCACAATTATAGCCTTCTTTGCAGTTTGGGTTCCCTGGGAAGAAGACTTTGGAATCAACACCTGCAGAGGGAGATGGAGAAAGCAGGATTTAGGAGAAGTTGATCTTTGATGCCAGCCCACCAGCAGTCTCAGCTGACTCCACAGGGAACTCTGGAGCTAAAATGCCATTTAGTGTTGGGCCAAGGTGGCCAGGACTTTATATTCTTGCACTGTTCACTCATTGAATGTGGGCTACCCAGGAAGGGGCAGGACTTTGGACAAGGCACTCAGTAGCTGGGCAATCTCTGAAGAGGCTGGCAGCTAAAGTCTGTCTGCCCACAGTTCTCCCAGCAGCTGGGACCACAGATTCTTCATTAAAGAGGGATCTGGGGGCCACATCACAGTGTCCTTTCCAAGCCTATTTAAAAGTAGGGAAGATCTAGAATGATAAACTATGCTTTCAACTCCAAAAGCTGAAATTATAAAATAAACCCTAATAAAATAGCTGAAAGGAAATAAGGATAAAAGCAAGTATTCATGAAATAGCATACATATATATTTTTATATCAAATATTCTTAAACTATTTTTAGAGTATGAGTTATTTAGGTAAACTCTGGCCAACTTTAAGAATTGTACAAAAGGAAGAGGTGATATATAAAAATTGAAAAAATTTTAATATAAAATGAAAAAGGTGACATTTAGAGGTGAAGAAAGGAAAAATGATTATCAAAGAAACCATAAAGGGACTTCCCGTGTGGTGCAGTGGTTAAGAATCTGCCTGCCAATGCAGGGGACATGGGTTTGAGCCCCGGTCCAGGAAGATCCCACATGCTGCAGAGCAACTAAGCCCGTGCGCCACAACTACTGAGCCTACGCTCTAGATCCCATGCTCTGCAACAAGAGAAGCCACTGCAATGAGAAGCCTGCTCAGTGCAACGAAGAGTAGCCCCCGCTTGCTGCAACTAGAGGAAGCTCATGTGCAGCAAGGAAGACCCAATAAATAAATAAATAGATAGATAGATAGAAACCATAGAAACTTTATACTCATAAACACCAGAATGTTGGTGAATATATTTCTAGGAAAATATAAATTACCACAATTGAACCAAAAGAAAAGGGAAGAAAAAGAAATCGGGGTAGTAGTCAAAGTAGCTATGCACCTTCTCAGAAAGGCAATGGGCCAGATTTTTTACATGCCAGTACTGCTAACTCTTTATGTAACAGCTATTTCCCATAAACCTGTTCTAAAGTCTGGAAGACAATAGAAAGTTACACACCTAATTTTATAAGGCTAACATAATTCTGTTACCAAAGCACAGGGGCAGCAAAAGAAGTGAGAAGCTAATCTCATTTATAAGCACAGATACAAAAATTGTCAATAAAATACAGCCAAATCCAATGATCCATTTCCAGTCTTCTTTTTTTCTAACTCACAGCATCTCAATTCCTTCTTGTTCCTTGAAGCACTTTCTTCACTTGGCTTTTGGGTTTTTCAAGTTTTTATCCCACTTATTGGCTGCTACTTCTCAATATTCTTTGCTGGTTTTGCCTCAGCTCCCCAACTTCTTAAAATTGGAGTGGCCCAGACTCAGTCCTTACACTTCTTCTATGTCTACAGCGACTTTCATGATAATCTCATACTGTCTCATGGCTTTATATATATGTATATATATGCACACACACATATTTATAATACATATATATAATATAAAGTGATATATTAGTTAGGGTTCTCCATAGAAACAGAACCAATAGGATTTTATATATATAAAGAGATTTATTATAAGGAATTGACTTATGTAATTACAGAGGCTGACAAGTCCCAGGATCTATACAGTCAGCAAGCTACAGAACCAAGATGTAATTTCAGTCTGTAAGTTACAGGCTTGAGACCCAGGAAGAGCCAATGTTTCAGTTTGTGTCCAAAGGCAGGAAGAAGCCAGCATCTCAGTTTGAAGGCAGTCAGGCAGAGAGAATCCTCTCTTATTCAGCCTTTTGTTCTATTCAGATCTTCGACTGATTGTATGAGGCCCACCTGCGTTAGGGTGGGCAATCTGTTTTACTCTGTCAATTCAAATGTTAATCTCTTGCAGAAACACCTTCACAGAAACACACAGAATAATGTTTGACAAAATATCTGGGCTCCCTGTGACCCAATGAAGTTGACAGATAAACTTAATCATCACAGATAATGAACTCAAAATTTATATCTCCAGAATGGACCCTCCTCTAAAATCCATAACTTGTATATCCAATTGCTTGCTCAGCATCTCTTCTTGGATGTTTAAGAGGCATCACAAATCTGTGTCCAATCAAGCTCCCAATTTCTTCCCACAAACCTGCTTATTGCACAGTGTTCTCCGTTTCAGTTTAACAGTGTATAGTTAGTATAGGCCCCAAACTGCTGGGTAATTCATGACTCCTTTCTCTTGCATCCAAACTACCAGCAAGCTCCATGGCTCTACTTTCAAAATATATTCAGACTCCAACCACTTCTGCTCCTACCACCCTGGTGCAAGCCAGGATCATTTTGGCCTAGAGTTTTGCAGTATCCTCCTACATTATCTTCCTACTTTAATCCTTGAGCCCTTGGAGTCTATTTCAGTACTTCAGCCCCAGTGATCTTATTGAAAGCAAGTTGGATTATATCACTTCTGCTCAACACCCTCTGATGATTTCCACTTTCATTCAGAGTAAAAGCCAATGTCTTTTGGTCTACATGATTCTACCTCATTAGGCCTCCTTCCTATGACTCTTGCCCTTTCTCTCTCCACTCCCATCACACTGGCCTCTTTGCTGTTTCTCAGACATGCCTGGCATGCTGTCACCTCAGGGCCATTGCACAGCTGTTCCCTCTGCCTGCATTACTCTTCTCCTAGATAGTACGTAACTTGCTCCCTTACCCCTTCCAGATCTTTGCTCAAATATTACTTTCTTAGGAAGTAAGACTTTAACCTTATTTTTAAAGAAGACTATATTTATGTAGTACTTATGCAGCTATAAAATTGTAAAGACAAAAAGCCACCATTTAGTTTTTTTAAACTTTTGGAGTCATAGGTCCAGTCAGCAAAAGCTCTTTCACCTCTGGGATTTATTCAGCTGTGACAAGGATACCTGGGTCCACAGGTACAGTTGTAAATACAGAACTGAGCAGTGATACCTGTTTCAACTTTCACAAGTAAAAGTGATTTTCATGAAGACTGAATAATATTTTTGTTATTATCCATACAGATCTTCTGTATAATAGCTGGTGTGAAGGTGGGGAGCAGAAGGATGGCTCAGAGACACTAGGGCACTGACTCTATTTTCTTCTCACACTTGAGACTATGACATTGCTGATGCTGAAGTTGAGTTAAAAACTAGGAGAGTGATGGTTATACCAATTCCCCAACATAGAACTTCTTAGATTCTTAGTGGATATGTACTGCTGGAAAGGAAACTTAAATGCTGAATCCAAAAGACTTGTGGCCCAGCAGACATCTTGCTGTTTTCTTGGATCCAACTGGCCTAGTCCAACATATGCAGTATCACCTGAAGCCAATAGGGAATTAAGAGCCCAGGAAAACTGGACAGCTAGGTACTCATAAGTTTTAGAGTCCTTGGCTAATTAGTTGGGACTTAATGTGGTAGTGTTTGGTTGCTTCCCTTCAACTTGTAACTCCAAAAATACCAGAATCTGGTTCAGAAGAGGCACCTAAAGTGCTGCAATAGATTTTTCTTTTCTTAAGGCAGTTGTGACTTTAAAAACAATCTACAAACAAACATAGTTCCAAGGAACCATAGAAATAGACAAAAATTACCCACAGTTGAAAATGTGTTCAGTTTCTCACCTAAGTGATAATCATGTGTTGTCTGTGAGTAGATGTTGGCATTCTGCAACCTGTGTCTGCTGATTAGTCATTTAGTTAATATCAACCAAGAAGAGGCCTCATGAGCTACCTTTTAAATTTAGCCAGAAAAACATAGCATCATTAACGATGGCCTTGACATTCAGCAAAGCCAAATTAAGCAGTCAATCTGACATTTCATAGACAGTGTGTTAGGGAGCCTCACACCCGGTGGATGTTCGATAAGCTTTAATTGCCTGGCTGACAATGAACAGCTACACATCTGTCTGTTATAGAAGCTGTAGTTGTTGAATAACTAGGAGAAGGCTGCTTTTAGATATACTGTGGGATAGGAGTATGTGTGTGGGGTTTTGTTTTGTTTTTTAAATGAAAATGGATTCATAATTTCCTTTTGAAACTGAACACATTCATTATAAATAGTATTCCCTTTGTCAATTCAAGGCGAAGTACCAGTTAATAGTGGGAGTGATCAAACGTTATTTCCTTTTTAAATAGAAAACTGAGAGCCTCTAAACAATCTTTGTCACATCCTCTTTTAAAATGATTTGCATCAGTGCCAGAGAAATCATTAACGTTTCAGATTAGGTAACTATTAATTTCATTATTGTGCTGTTAGTGAACTGTGTTCCTTATAGTGAATGGAGAATGGTGAACTCTGATCTGCATTTTATTTCTTTATTTAAACTGGTTCACTTCTACTGAATATAAACACTATGAAGCTAGATAAATTCTTGTAATAATAATAGCTAATTTTTTATCATTTACTCTCTGCAGTCACTGTGCTAAGCTCTTTATGTGTATTTGTTTGTATTGAAAGATTTTTTTCGCTTTTTCTCCCATATCTTTTTTATGCTTTTAAATTTTAAATTATGACTTTTGACTTTTAAATTATGACTTTCATGCTGCTTTATTTAAAATCACAATTTCACTAATGCTTATTTAATCACAGTAATACAGTCAACCTTAGCTTCCTCGGAAAGAACAAGAACACATGTTTGAAGGATAATGAAGCTGATGAAAATTTTAAACCTTCGGAGATTGAGTATTGAGCAAAGACGGATGTTTTATAAAAGAGGGACAAAGTGGCTGATCATGTGAATCTGATGAATCATTGTAAAAAATTATTGGAATATATAGATATGCCCTGCTTCTGTTTATCATTGTTATAAAAAACTGATTCAGGGCTTTCCTGGTGGCGCAGTGGTTGAGAGTCCGCCTGCCGATGCAGGGGACGCGGATTCATGCCCCGGTCCGGGAAGATCCCACACGCCGCGGAGCGGCTGGTCCCGTGAGCCATGGCTGCTGAGCCTGCGCGTCCAGAGCCTGTGCTCCGCAACGGGAGAGGCCACAACAGTGAGAGGCCCGCGTACTGCAAAAAAAAAAACAAAACAAAAAAAACTGATTCAAAATGAGTTGTCCACTCTGGGATGGTCCAGCTGCTTGCTGAATCAGTTGCTTTTAATTAGCTCATCTGATGTTGATTGGGTTTGGGGCTTGCATGCCTGGATTCCTGAAGGGTTGAATTACCAGTATTCTTCTCATTTAGAGAGATGTGACTCTAAAGTCATATGAGAGATTTTCATATCAAATCATTCATATCACTTTAAAAATTATATATCTATGCATATATACATTTTCATAGGACTAAAAGAAGTTCCTCATCTGTTTACTTTTGAAAGGTATTTCAGCTCTTGTGGATTATCCTTAAACTCTTTTTTTCCCCATTTTGTAAGATGTAGAGACTTTTCATGTAGCCTGCATGGACAAAGCATCAGATGTGTTTGCGGAAGGAGTAAACGTGAGCATATGGGATGACCTGAACACTTCATATTAAACTGTCCTGTTCTGCCTTGGATCAGGAAGGTTCAAGTGAAGTGGTTGCTTAGCAACTAATGGAGTTAGAGGAAACCATGTGTTAGCCGGGCCTCTTGCCCTCCTGTGTGTGAACGCCTAACAGGGGGCGAGTGACTCCAATGTGTATTGCCTGACTCGCAGCTGTCAAACCAAAGTGATGAATAAAATGAAAGATTGAAAAGAGATGGCACAGCTGGACTGGGTGCCTGTGTTTATGTTAGCATGTTGAAGAAAAAGATATTAAGGGAGGACATTAAAAATGAAAGAGGAACTGTTGAAATTTGCGGTTAAAATTTTAAGATATACAGCATAGTGATACAGTATTTTTGCAGATTATTCTCCATTATAGGTTATTACAAGATAACGGCTATAATTCCCAGTGCTATATAGTATAGTTGCTTATCTATTTTATATATAGCAGTTTGTATCTGTTAATCCCATACCCCTAATTTGTCTCTTTCCCCTTCTCTCTCCCCTTTGGTAACCACCAGTTTGTTTTCTATATCTGTGAGTCTGTTTTACATATACATTCATTTGTATTATTTTTTAGATTCCACATATAAGTGATATCATACAGTATTTTTCTTTCTCTGACTGACTTATTTCACTAAGCATAATACTCTCTAGGTTCATCCGTGTTGCTACAAATGGCAGTATTTCATTCTTTTCAATGGCTGAGTAATATTGCATTGTATATATATACCACATCTTCTTAATCCAGTTGTCTGTTGATGGGCACTTGGGTTGCTTCCATGTCTTGACGGTTGTACCTAGTGCTGCTGTGAACATTGGGATGCATGTATCTTTTCGAATTAGTGTTTTCATTTTTTCCAGATATATATCCAGGAATGGAATTCCTGGATCATGTGGTAGTTCTATTTTTAGTTTTTTGAGGAAACTCCATACTGTCTTCCATAGTGTCTGCACCAGTTTACATTCTCATCAACCGTGTACAAGGGTTCCCTTTTCTCCATATCCTCACCAACATTTGTTGTTTGTAGACTTTTTGTTGATAGCCATTCTGGTAGGTGGGAGGGGATAGCTCGTTGTTTTAATTTGCATTTCTCTAATAATTAGCAATGTTGAACATCTTTTCATGTGCCTGTAGCCATCTGTATGTATTCTTTGGAGAAATGTCTATTCATGTCTTCTGCCCAATTTTTGATTGGGTTGCCTTGACATTCTTTTTTTAAAATTAATTAATTAATTAATAATATTATTATTTTTTTTGGCTGTGTTGGGTCTTCATTTCTGTGCGAGGGCTTTCTCTAGTTGCGGCGAGTGGGGGCCACTCTTCATTGCGGTGCACAGGCCTCTCCCTATCGCGGCCTCTCTTGTTGTGGAGCACAGGCTCCAGATGTGCAGGCTCAGTAGTTGTGGCTCACGGGCCTAGTTGCTCCGTGGCATGTGGGGTCTTCCCAGACCAGGGCTCGAACCCATGTCCCCTGCATTGGCAGGCAGATACTCAACCACTGCACCGCCAGGGAAGCCTTGCCTTGGCATTCTTTATGGCAAATTGAAAATCCTTAAAAGCTTTTACTTTTGATTCCATAGGAATGAATCTGAGGGATTTGTGTCAGTAGCACCTCTGAGGTGGCCACATGAAGTTCCTCTTCAGGAAAGTATAAGAAGGAGTTGGACCAGAGAAAGTCAACCAAAGTAGTGAGGAAAAGGAAGGTGACATGATGGATTTGTCTGAAGGCTCCTACCACTGCCACCACCTAAGAACATGGGATGATTTACTCTTTTTTTTTTTTGTGGTACGCGGGCCTCTCACTGTTGTGGCCTCTCCCGTTGCGGAGCATAGGCTCCGGACGCGCAGGCTCCACGGCCATGGCTCATGGGCCCAGCCGCTCCGTGGCATGTGGGATCTTCCCGGACGGGGGCACGAACCTGTGTCCCCTGCATCGGCAGGCGGACTCTCAACCACTGCGCCACCAGGGAAGCCCGATTTACTCTTTTAAAGGCCTTATTCTTGGGACTGTGGGTCTTTCTTTAAGCTGTAACCTCCCCTCCTTACCCCATGAATCTGGGGATCAGTCCTCGCTTGCTGGGATTTGGAGTCAGGTCTCCTGCCTGGACTGCAGAATTTCTAGCATTGGCTTTGAGTGCTAACATTTTATGACTCAGAGAATTTGGAGTAGATGCTTTTTCCAATAGGGAGACTTAAGAGCTGTTATCACATGTTGGAAAGACTATCAAGCAGAAAAGAGAGTGAATTTATTGACCCTCTACTAGGACCAAGAAGAGAAAGTTATCCAGAGAGTGATTCAATATTCTAAAGGCATTGTTAATACTTTGCATTCTCCAGTGAAGTATTGGGTGTCTCATCACTTCAAATATCCAGATAGGCAAGGAACGTTGCAGGGGTGGAGGACTGACTACAGCCATGCCTCTCAGACTCTGACGTGCATGTGGATCACTAGGGGCTCGTGTTAAAATGCAGCTTCCCATCCAGTAGGTGTGGGTGAACATGAAATTCTGCGTTTCTAATAAGTTCCCTGGTGATGCCAATGCTGTTGACCCAGGGGCCACACTCTGAGCAGCGAGGGGTCAGTTATCTCTAAAGTACCTTCCAGTTTTAAAATTCCACTTACAGAAAAAAGCTAGAGTTTTATTCATGATACTTCAAACACACCCTGTGCATCTCTGATAAGCTGTGTAAGTGCCTCTTCTGTGTCTTAGAGAATTCTCCCAGATCGCCTATCGTATTTTACTTATTTTATTATTTTTAATTTATTTTTTATACAGCAAGTTCTTTTTTTTTTTGTGGTACGCGGGCCTGTCACTGCTGTGGCCTCTCCCGTTGTGGAGCACAGGCTCCGGACGCGCAGGCTCAGCGGCCATGGCTCACGGGACCAGCCGCTCGGCGGCATGTGGGATCTTCCCGGACCGGGGCATGAACACGTGTCCCCTGCATCGGCAGGCGGCCTCTCAACCACTGCGCCACCAGGGAAGCCCAGCAAGTTCTTATTAGTTATCTATATTATACATATTAGTGTATATATGTCAATCCCAATCTCCCAATTCATTCTGCCAGCTCCCCCCAGCTTTCCCCCCTTGGTGTCCATATACATCTGTGTGTCTGTTTCTTCCTTGCAAACCAGTTCATCTGTACCATTTTTCTAGATTCCACATATATGCGTTAATATACGATATTTGTTTTTCTCTTTCTGACTTACTTCACTCTGTAGAATCTATATCACATCTGCTTGGTCACTCCTTCACGCGGACCCCAAATTCTGCCTTAGGACAGATGTCAAAATGCAGGAAATCCAGGTTTGGTCTTAGTCATTGTGCCCTTAGTAGATTTTGAAAGGCAAGATAGTGCCACTGGCTGCCATATGAGGATAGACCAAAAGGTCTCTCCATTGGAAAGGTTCATCCAACAGTAGCTTATCAAGTATATTCAATAAGGAAAAGGAAAAGTGCTATCCCTAAATATCTGAAAGATATTTAAAGATAAAATAATGGATTTCTTTACATGGTGGGTAGTGAAGTATTGAAATCCCATACCCATGGGATATAACTATAGACTAGAAAGTAAGAGAAGCACCAGAGGAATGAGGGATCTGAGAGGGTGACCCAACGCTAAAGCCAGATGTGTGGGTGTCATTTTCCAGAGGACCTAACAGGTGATAAAGATAAATACCGTACGTGGATAACCTGATTTCGTGCTGGGCAACAGTTTCTGGCCTTCATATGTCCTGTCCCTTTAGCTAAGAAAAGAACAACTTGATTTGTGTCCTTTTTCCATTCCATTCCATACTCCCCCAGAAGACCTAAGTAGTTTGAAATATGGCCACATCTAGGAGGAGGAGAATTCTAAGGAGAAATAGGATAGACCATAATCGCGCTGGTTTTGAAGGGCTCATTATCACTATGCAGTTAAATTTAAGAAGTAACTGTGCCAAGAGCGAAGCTGTGAAATACAGTTAGATTCTTTGAATAAACAGGCTACATGTTTGAAGATGTTGGGAAAACCAAAATGTTTCACAGTTTTTAGCATATAAGGTAGATTTTTCTTTATATGGTTAAGGTGAGGGGAAACTGGTATTTCAGAAATATTAATTTTTATGCCTAATTATATTTATAGTAATATAACCTTACTGTTTTTATTTGTCATGACATTTTATTCTCTGAGAGTATTACTATATTGTTTGAGGGAGAATTAAAACAGCTATAAATGTATAGAGGAAAAATACCCTTCAATCAAGCATCCCCACTCTTTCAGGCCATTAAGCACCTCAAATGGATTGGATTGCTTTTGCATTTGTGAGATAAAAAAGGTAAATAGTCCAGTTCAACTGTGGTCAGGACCCTTTTCTCTTTAATGTCAGGGAAATGGGCTATTGTGGTTAATTGAACAGTCTCATTAACTGAGATTTACTACCTATTTTATATGTGAGGTATAACCAAAATGCAATAAAGGATAATCACCATTAACACTAAATTGAGCAAAATGTAATCTTTGTTAATTCAGAGGTTAGCTTATATCTCTGTAATGCCTCATGGCCATTGTAGACATCACTAATTATATAACATATAAAAGGCATAGGGGATCAGGCTGGATCTGCCACAATCATTGCAAGTTGCTCTTTTCAATAACTTCCTAAAACATGTTTGTTTACTTTTACTTATCTCTCTCATAAAAGATAAGGGTTGAATGTGCCCCCAAACAATCCAGTTATTTCATCTGTAAAATCATTTGTGTTCCTAATCAAATGCGGATTCACGGTACATCTTGCCCATATCCAGTGCAACTCCAAAGCTATGTGTAGTTTACCAGGTAAAAAAGATCATATTTCACCACCTTTAAGTGCTTCACAAAGTCTGTCATCTGTCATTCTACTTACCTTGGAGGTTGTAGTAGAATTGCCATCGGTCAGTTTTGTGGCATAATATACCAACCTAAAATTGGTTGTAGCTCATCTTATGACTGCATGACAACTAATGTGACCCAAGGAAACTTAATTCATGTACTGTGATTTTAGGACTCAATTTGTGTCATTTCTGTATGAAGTACAGGAGGAGTGACACTATAAATCCACAACTCTCTCTGTGGTAGGCACTTAAAGTGGATTGCATCCTCACAAACTGGGTTTTCCATTAGAAAGATTTGTGGTGGTTGCAGTACATTATCAGCCAAAAGTAAGCTGTGATGACTGTAAATCTCAGCCTGGCCAAGGCTCTCCCAAAGACAAAACAGTGTGAACCAAGGAGTCTCTGCAGTGTTTTCCTGTTTCTAAGCAGAACCCTCCCATGCTTTGGCAGAATGTTGTGGCTTAATAGAGGACATTGCCATATGTTCTTACTTTTTTCTAAATGTCTAGCTTTGAACTCATTTGGTAGATATTCTTTCTGCTTAACTTTCATTACTTTTTAATCCCAGTGTCTAAAACACCTTATATCCAGAAAATTCTTTCTTATGTCGAATTATTTTTGTTTATGACAAAAACAATTTGTACATTGCAGCTGAATTTTTAAAGAGTTTCTCAGTTCATTCATTCATTCATTCATTGACCTGTATTTATGGCATGCATGCAGTGCTAGTGTCTAGGGGCTCCATGGTGAAGAAGACAAATATGGTACTCACTTTCATGCATATTACAGTTTACCTTTTCAATAAGTTTGATGCTAAAAGATAGCACCCTTGGTCTTACCACCTTTTCTGCTACCAAAGGAGTCTCTGTCCTTCCCCATGGTCTCTAGCAGGTCTCCAGACATTGTTTCACAAGCTTAGGCAGCCTAGGCAGCTCGTGTTTCGCTGTGTCAAATGGCTGGGGTTCTTCCTCACTTTGGTGGTATCCAATGAGGCTTTTCCTAATTGAGGTACCTTCTAAGTTTATTAAACTTAAAAGACATTGACCTTGATTTAATAGCTCCCTTTTTATCTTTTAATTAACCAGTTTTTCTAATTTTTAAGAATTATATGTTAAATTTGTAACATTAAATTTCTAAGACTCTATGATATGATATCAGATTGGAAGTTAGGTGTTTTTAGAAATAGGGGTGATGGTTTCTCTGATGGTGTCAGTCCTTAAAGTAGGGTGTAGGGGTATGTGGTGAACGTGAAGTCCTGCAGCCAGACATAGGAATTTTGAGTGAAAATCGTCAATAGGAAAGTCTTAGAAAGGAATGGATTTGGTCAGAGGGTGGTGGCGGGGCTGGGGGTTTGTTTCTTAGCTCTCATTCCAGTTGGGATCAAAGGGAGACATGGGAGAGTAGGACAATCAGCCTGGATTATTAGAATAAGAATTTCTGTTTATTAAACACCTTCTATGTACCAGGTATTACTCTTGACATTAAGCATAATTGTATCTAAACCTCAAGACAACCCTGTGAGGTTGGTATGATCCCCATGTACAGGTAAAGGGCCTGAGGTTCAGAAAAGTTCACAGATTAGCCAAAGGTCACGTGTTCAAGGTAAGTTGCCCACATGACAAAGTAGGTCATAGAACCAGGATTTGAATCATATGTGTCTTCCTCAGCAACCCTGAACATTAAAAATAAAACAAAGTTTCAAAAGACCGGTGTTAGAAATACACAGGTAACACATGTTCATGGTAATGATCCAAGTAATACTATATGTAAATGGTCTCTTCCTATCCTCTACAGTTCATACTCTATAACATAACCACAGTGACCAATTTGGTTTTGCTTTGTTGCTTATACAAACATGTACAAATATGTATGTACATTATTTAAGGGGTTGTATTCTTTCCCTAACTCTGCTAAGCCAGGTTTCAAGTTCAGTAGTTCACAAGTCTCTGGTTGAGGACAGATACCTGTTCTATGCCAGTTTTGCCATAGTTGCTTTTTAAAAAAAAATTTATTTTATAATGGACTTTAGTTGATTTACAATGTTGTGTTAGTTTCAGGTGTACAGCAAAGTGATTCAGTTATACATATATATATATATATATATATTCTTTTTCAAATTATTTTCACATTTATATTATTACAGAATATTGAGCAGAGTTCCCTGTGCTGTACAGTAGGTCCTTGTTGGTTATCTGTTTTAAATATAGTAGTGTGTACATGTCAATCCCAAAAGACCCTTATGAAAGCAGATTCAAAAAACTCCCTTGGCCGCGTGTTCTCTTATTTAACCTTTGCTCTCAGGAACTTTTTCCACTTCATTAACCCAGATAATTTTTTTGCGGTTTGAATCATTTCTGTCCTGCTCTGTATATGGGTTGATGGAGAGCAGCTGGTTACCATATCAGGTGCAATTACAACTTGGAAGACCTGAATAAAGAAGTTAATGTGGGGAATATTAAAAACTGAAACACTCATATAATAAAAAATGGACACTGAAAACAGCTGAAATTTCTTTCAGTTTCTTTTAAAAGCAGGTATACGAAATCTAGAATCAAATTTAGAATTAGACAGATTGAAAGTTTTTTGTGACCTGTGCTTTTTAATTTTGAAATTTCAGATCTTCTACAAATGCATAAGCAGAATCCACTTAACATTAAGTCAATTTCCTATTAGCATTTTTTATCTATAGCCATACTTGATTTAAAAAGCAAAACAAAGCAAAAACAAACAAACAAGACTCAGAACCGATACTTCTGATAAGTCAATCCTTTCAACCAGAGAATACATAAGAGAAACTTCATTCTATTTCATTGTTATTATAAAATATAAATTTTTCTAAGAGCTTGCCATGTATCAGGCACTGTATTTAGTACTTTATATGTAATATCATATAATCTTCCAAAAGTTCATGAAGTGGGTACAATCTTTAGCCCCATTTTTCAGATAAGAAAACTGAATCACAGAGAAGGTATGTGTTTTTCCTAGTCACTTGGCAGTGTTCAAACTCAGAATTGTTTGGTTACATGTTTGCTTCTAATCACTGTACTTCACTAAACCAAGGATTATGTAACTTCGAGTCTAGTGTTCTTAACCTTAACTGCCAGTGGCATCAGTGGGAAGTCAGATCAACTCACTAACCAAGTTGTCAAATTTACCATATTGGCCATTCACCTTTAACAGCTTCTAAAGGAATGTTAGATTTCATTGATTCATGATAAAGTGAATTTTTGAATTAAATATACTCTGAATGTCTGCTATTTAATATAGCAAATAGAATTGCATATGTTACATGTTACATACTCCCAGTGTCTTTAGGATACTTTGAATGTTATTTTTTAGTTTCTCAAATTATAAGCATTTAAAATATTCTTTACAAAATTTCTCAAATTTTGTATTTCTAACAGTTAAAAGGTTAACTAGAAGTTATAAAAGAGAATCTTATTCATTATGAAACTTACAACTCTACTGTGTGAGATAGAAATGAGGACCTCCAGAAAGAATAATGGACCATCAATTAAAACCACTTGTCCCATACATATTAATTTAAAATGTAAAGAATTTTGAGAATCAAAAATGAATTTATCAGAATAAAAAAATGCTAGAAGATGAATATTAATCCATTGGCAAAACAAAAAAATGACTTTTTAAAATTAAAAAGATTTGGTATGAACTTAAATCCTGTCACATAGAACAGTGAGGGTTGGTTGGTTTGTTCGTTTTGATTTTTGTTTTACTTCTAAGAAGTTAGCCAAACTGCAAAATCAGAAGAGACAATCCCTTCAAGACTTCTCTTATTCCTGACACCAATTGCAAGTTGGAGATTCCTAAAACTACTCTCATGTTCGGTAATTCGCTAGAAAGACTCACATTACTCACTGAAGGCTGTGTACTCACAGATCTGGCTTGTTACAGGGAAAGGATACAGATCATAATCAGCCAAGGGAAGAGACACAGAAGGTGGAGTCCAGAAGGGAACCAAATATGGGGCTTCTGGCCCTCTTCCGCCTGTGGAATCATTGTGTTACCCCCTCCTGACCACGCTCTGTGACAGTAAGCACAGAGGACTGCCAAGCAGGGAAGCTCACTCGTTTTTGGTGTCCAGAGTTTTTATTGGTGCTCAGTCACAGACTGCCTATGTGGCTGACCTTTCATCTCCAGCCTCTCTTGGGGGTCAGACTAATACCTTTAGTGTCTTGTCCCTCTATTTTTTTTTTTAACATCTTTATTGGAGTACAATTGCTTTACAATGGTGTGTTAGTTTCTGCTTTATAACAAAGTGAATCAGTTATACATATACATATGTCCCCATATCTCTTCCCTCTTGCGTCTCCCTCCCTCCCACCCTCCCTATCCCACCCCTCTAGGTGGTCACAAAGCACCGAGCTGATCTCCCTGTGCTATGCGGCTGCTTCCCACTAGGTCACAGCTGATACAGTGTGGACCAAAGCTCCTGTCATAAATCATGTCGTTAGACTGTCAGTGGCCAAAGCCCCAGGAAACAGGGATGTTCCTATCAGGCAGGATATTCCAAAGGCCTAGATTACCTTCCAGAAACCAAAGGCAAAGGCCAGACCTCCCTTTGGGTAAGGTTAATTCTTCACTACATAGATGTACACTTTTCTAAATAGTGTATTTCATAATGAGTGACCCAAAATTGAATATTATTTCTATTACCTGTTAAGTCAAACTTGTTAAAGGTGTACAAATTAGTGTGGTTTCTTTATTTTGCGGGGGGGAGCCCATTCATTTGTTTAACTTGGTAAGTTTTCAGTTTTTAAATTTTATTTCATTTTATTTTATTTATTTATTTTTGGCCACACTGCATGGCTTGCAGGATCTTAGTTCCCTGACCAGGGATTTAACCCGTACCCTCAGCAGTGAAAGCGAGGAGTCCTAACCACTGGACCACCAGGGAATTCCTGCATTTTTTAAATTTCAGCGTTTTCATTTGACAAACTGATTTTCAGTAAGTTGGCCATTTGGAGAATTGGTTTGGAGGCAAATTGAGTTTCACTGAATAACTTAGACAGTGGTTCTCAAATTCAGGTAAACATCAGAGTCTCTCGGATGGCCCATTACAACCCAGATTGCTGGGTCCCACTCTGAATTTCTGATTGTGTAGGTCTGGGCTGGAGCTCCATAAATCTATACTCTATAGAGTTCCCAGGAGATACTGATGTTGCTGACCCAGGGGCCACACTTTGAGAACCACTGGAATAGAGGGTGTGATCTATGGCACATGAGAAGGATGAGATGCGTCCTTGAGGTGAGGCAGAAAAAAGGGCAGAGAAGTCAGGAGGCAAGGCACTACTTTCCATGTCTTATGGCAAGAATGTTCGGGACTGCTACCCATATCAGGTTAGCTGTGGGACGCCAGGATCGAGAGAATGAGTTAAGGGAGAGAGCCTCAACACAAGTCACCCCAGAGAACAGCTGTGGGATTCAGCGCCGCTCTGTGTGTGAGGTGTGCAGAGTCATCTGTGTGTTACTGTAACTATTTGGACAGCAAAGTGATTTGCAGGGGCTTGAGTGAAGGAAGTTTTGCAGAAGCATTTCAAAAACCAAAATCAGTCTTTAACTTGTAAAACTTTTTTCTTTCCTAGTTTCTCTAGGACTTTGTCTTGTTCTCTTGCTTTTTAAGTCCCGTAACTGTCTTCCTTTCTGTCCCATCTCAGGCCATGTTCAGTCTTTGTATGGTGGAAAGTGGTGCTGACGAGGTGAATTTACACGGTGTGACCAGCCTCGGCTTAAAGCAAGCTCTGGAATTTGCATACACAGGACAGGTATGGTACCATACGTCATCTGAGAGGCTTAACATTTTAAGTGCACCTAAACAGAGGAGATTATTCATGAGATTTAGGGATTTTTCTTGTTATTCACTTTGAGGTTAAAAAAAGTTTTACATCTACTTAAGGTTACAGCTAAAATAATGGAAAGGTAAGTAAAATAATTTGATCTTAAATATTTTAATCTTAGCTCAGTTGCTTGCTGGTGTAATTTTAAAATATCCTGAAGAATTATTATGTGGGAAAGAGTTTGGAAGATAACTTGAATTCTCGTTGTCATCACTGAAGCTCAGTGACTCAATCATGGCTTTACTGGCTTAAAAACAAGAACGCTCCCCGCCCCCCGCCCCCCAAAAAAGAATCTAAAGCTGTAAAGAGCTCCGTCTAGCATCTTGACACCCTGTCCTCTACATACATTTCAGGATCAGGGCCTCAAGTAATAGATTAGAATGTGATGGTTTGAAAGCCAAAGTTGCTCATCATTAAAATTGTTATAGGATTTATAGGAATCTTCAGAGAACATTCGTTTTCTTTCTTTTTTAAAATGAAAGAATAATAGTGACAACTAGTAGAATACAAAAGCCATGTCAGTGTATGACTATCATAGCAAATCAAAACAAAACTTCATAAAGACAATATAAATCCAAATCTGAAGCTTCACGGTTCATATCTAATTTCATGTTAGTGTAACAGTTATTAGAATACACAAAACCCTTCCTTTTAGAATTATTTTTTAACTGAAATATAACTGACATGTAACATTCTATTAGTTTTAGGTGTACAACACAGTGATTTGAAATATGTATATATTGCAAAATGATTGCTATAATAAGTTAACATCCATCCCCACATATAGCTACAAATTTTCTGTGTCATGAGGACTTTTAAGATCTACTGTCTTAGTGCCTTTCAAAAATACAATACAGTATTGTTAACTATAGTTGCCACGCTATACATTACATCCCCAAGACTTATTTATCTTATAACTGAAAGTTTGTACCTTTCAGTTGTAATATAAATAACTTCACCCTTCACCCATTTTGCCCACCCTTCTCACCCGCTATTTTCATTTGAGAACTACTCAACTACATCAAACCAGATACCGACTAGAGGTTTATCTTCTTTTATAGAGTTTTGTTCTTTAATTCCATTTCATCCAGCTTATGTTCAGTGTCTGCTGAGCTAAAATAAGGGTTTCTTCTCTTGGCAGGCTCACATCCTGGTGGGAGAGAGTTATATACATAATTCCATGTCCTCACTGTGATGGGAGGTATAATAGAAGCAGAATATAAGACATAGTGGGAGCAAAAAGGAGGGTGTGGTTAACTGGGGCGATCAGTGCAAATCTTTACAGAGAACGTGGTATTTGGGTCTTGAAGAATGTTGGGAGTTCACCTTTTTACTAAATTTTTTTATTTAGAGGCTTATTAAAGTGTATGATATTATCCATTCTCTTTTCTATAGCTGGTAGAGTTTGAGATATGTTTCATAGGATAACTGAGGTAACTCTGGCAGCTGAAATGAAAATAGTGATAGAAAGGAAAAAAGTCATCCATCAAGTAGCAGGTACAAAGGAAAATAGAAGGGAGAGGGATCACAAATTCAGGGTCAGCCCAACCAAATATCATGCCTTAGGAAATTAACACAGACAGTTATTGTTCACAGAGTTGCCAAAACATATTCCTAGTGAGGTGAGTGAATAATGTGTTGTATGCTTTTTGGCTTACAGATGTGAAGAAAGACATCAGCTATAAATTGTGTCTCGTGTATATTTCTTTCTTCACACCTGAATTACAGCTATACCTGCATTTGCCCATCTCTAAAGTACGATTGATAACCTATAGCTCACCCTTCACTGGTGTACAATGGGGATGCAATAGTAAATATTGCTTTTTGATAAAGCTACCCAAATAAGTAGTTTCTATACTTAGATGCATTAACAACGAAATGGTTTAAGCTTAGAGGCTATAGACTGCAAAGCGTGTTTAAATCACTGGTAAACAAAAGAGCACAAAAATTGCTGTGAACGCTGAGGTAAAACGCACACTCAGATATAAGTGGCTGCCTTATTGTTGGCCTTGATTGTTTTGTGGTTTCTTTCACAATGGCTAAGTTTACATGTATATATGTATAAACGTCTGTATATGTAAACATATATATATATATAAATTTATATATATGTTTCCTTTCCCTGAAAGTCTCCTTTGCCTCACCTGTTCATCTCTCCCCCTCTCCCCTTGACAACTGCTAACTGATCTTTTTACTGTCTCTATAGTTTTGCCTTTTTCAAAATGTCATATACTTGGAATCATGTAGTATGTAGACTTTTTCTGGCTTCTTTTACTTAGCAATATGCATTTAAGGTTCCTCCATGTCTTTTGTGACTTGATAGATCATTTTTATTGCTGAGTACCTTCTATTGTGTGGATATATGAAGGGCATCTTGGTTGCTTCCAGTTTTTGGTGATTATGAATAAAGTTGCTCTTAATGATATATACACACACACACACACACACACACACATATATGTATATGTATATGAAGTGTCTGTGGCACAAAGGATCTATGAAACGTGAGCTGAAGATAGCATAACGGCATTAGGGGAGCTGACTTTCTGAAGGGTAAGGAGACGGCTTGGGAAGAAGGAAGAAGTTTGCAGAAAGACAGCCATATCCTATTGTCTGGGAGTCATATGCTCATATTTCACTTTTATGAGAAAAAGGAAACCAAATAAGAATACATTTTTATACACACACACACACTCACACATATATCCAATGTAAGTGCTTAAAAAAAACCTCTAGGGCAAGACGTAGAGTTGCATTTATTCTGCCCAGTGACCCACTCTTGACATGTGCCTCCACACAGGGGTGACAGCCCTGCAGCATATACAGCAGCAACTCATCTGTTCAGATTGTGCACAGCGGGGTAAAGAAGTGGGCTGCCATTTCATGGAGCACCCTCTGCAAGAACCGGGGCACTGCCCTAGGCACTTCACGTGTGCTGTGTAGCCTCATCTTCTGGACAGCTCTTAGGAATTCGGTGATCCTCTCTTAAAGATGACAGGCCCCGGAAGGTGCAGTGAATGACCAAGATCATTCTCCCAGGGCATGTCGACCCAGTGAGTCAAACCCAGTCCTCTTAATTTCAAATCCATTGTTTATTCTTGACCCCTTCTTAATGTTCTATGTCATTAAGAAAGGGTTAAGTCATATTTGTTATACTTTATTGAGGGAGGCAGGGAAGTGTTTGGACATTTTAGAGAGTGAACTCTTTTTTTTTTTTTTTTTTCCGATACGTGGGCCTCTCACTGCTGTGGCCTCTCCCGTTGCGGAGCACAGGCTCCGGACGCGCAGGCTCAGCAGCCATGGCTCACGGGCCCAGCTGCTCTGCGGCATGTGGGATCTTCCCGGACGGGGGCACGAACCCGTGTCCCCTGCATCGGCAGGTGGACTCTCAGCCACTGCGCCACCAGTGAAGCCCAAGAGTGAACTCTTTTTGATGGTTCTCTCAACCTGGGTGCTCTTCCAACACTCAGTTCACGAAGGCTTCGAGTTGCTACACTTGTACTCTGTATGTGATTATCCTTTGCTGCAGAGTGGAAGTTGATACAGTCTTTCTTGGACGACATCCATGGCAGTTTGGTTTCTTAAATGCCAAAATGACTATAATAAATCTGTTTTCCCTTTGAGACGTGAACATAGATGATGGCAAAAAGTGGAATTGTGGTATACTTGGGAAATGCAAAAAAGCTTTCTCTTACTCTGAAAATGAAATTAACAGTAAGCAGAGTTTAGAATATGGAAACGTGGATAAAAGTGTAGTTCTTCAATTTCTTAATTGTTATTTACTATTGCAGACATTCGCTGATATATGGTCTTTAGCCTTGATATATATGTAGATTTGTAAAAATCAGAGTTAACATTGTATTTATCTACCTATAGATATTTCTGCTGACAGTTGATTATACCTTTAGTCTGTTGTAGTAAGCATAGTATAAAATGTCAAGTATTTTAAGTGTCTGAAAATGATTGCTGCTTTGGGAAAGAAATTGGAAGTATAGAGTAGGTGTGATGAATGAGTGCCACTGTGTAACAAGGTGTGTGTGTGTGTTCCTCCTACACACTGTTCTAAAGCATAGCCTTCTTAAAATTGGTCGCAGATTCCATCCAGGAAATTTTAAAGAAAAATCAAATTTTCCTCCTAATGCTAATACATCCTCTGAAAATACATGCACTTTTCTTTTCTTATCAAGGAACACACACATTCTGCCTTCGCACTAATTAGAGGCGTGCGCTTCCTGTGGGCACACACTGCTTGGGGTACAGCCTGAGCAGAGCCCCACATGCATTGCAGCCCTCGTGGGCGACCTTGCACAGCCCTGTGCAGCGGAACTGGCCGTGGAGGGCAGAGGAGCCAGGCTTCTCTGCAGGCCCTGTTCTGGGCTGGCTCTGGGAGCTGGGTTCAAAGCAGAGGGTATGATGTAAACTGTCACTGGGCAGATCTGCCTTAGGGAGAAAAGGACAAAGTGAACCTAAGAAAACCAACTCTCACTTAACTCTGGTGAGCAAGAGGACCCTGTTACCACGGCCTCCCCAATCTCCTTGCTTTCCACCTCTGGCCAGGAATTCATTCGTGCTTCAGACCAGTCCTGAGTAGAAGAGACATGAAAAAGAAGGGGGAAAAAGGATTCTAATGGAGATGTTGCCTGAGGGGAGGAATCCCTGTCCAAACTGGACAAGAGGTCGGCCACCCAGGAGCAACAAGGGTTGCTGAGAAAACCAGCCAGAGTGAGGAGCACTTAACAGCAAGACCCTTTCATAGAGAGAAGAGCCCTTCTCAAAAGGTGGAAGGACACATGCAATCCCAAAGGTCTTGGATATACCTCTAGGAATTTGAGTAGCTAAGGACCCCAAATGAAAGCAAATAGGACTGAGAACCACAATGAAGTTCACTGTTTCAGCGCTCTGGTTGCCATGATGTCGGGGAAGATAGGCTGTATGCCAAGTACTGTGCTATATGCCTTCATATAGTAGAGCAAGGGGTTCAAGACAGCTAGCTTCCTCTTACTTTCCTGAGAACTCTCCACCTGTTTTGTCCCTTGCAGTCTGATGGAGAGATTCCAGAAATGCAGTAAAGAGAGAAACTATGCACTAAACGATAGTGAGATTTGTAGTCTCCTTTGAAATTTCCCAGGAGTACCCCTCCAGGTACTGAAAACCTTGTCAGACATGAACCAGCTACATCATATCTGAACAGATAAAAAGGATTCTTTGGTATCTGTTTTTCCCCTGCTTTTCTCTTCATATCCAATAACTCCAGCCCTTGGTTCCTTAATATCATGGAAGAATCCATCTCTGTGGGGACACACATCCTAATTACCTTCCTCTGATGCAGAGAATGCTTTAGTACAGTCTTCACAAGGATATTTTGTGTAACTATTAATATTTTGAAGTCTTTGGAAATCTGGAAAAGTATGATACTCTGTGAAGTGAAAAATACTTTTTTTTTTAGGTATAACTCTGCTCATGCAATTGGGAATTGAAAAGTAAAAGAAATTGCCGCTTATCATACACCATGATCAAGTGGGATTTATCTCAGGGATGCAAGGATTCTTCAATGTATGCAAATCAATCAATGTGATACACCATATTAACAAATTGAAGGAGAAAAACCATATGATCATCTCAATAGATGCAGAAAAAGCTTTCGACAAAATTCAACACTGATTTATGATAAAAACTCTCCAGAAAGTGGGCATAGAGGGAACCTACCTCAACATCATAAAGGCCATATACAACAAACCCAGAGCAAATGGTGAAATCATTCTCAATGGTGAAAAACTGAAAGCATTTTCTCTAAGATCAGGAACAAGACAAGGATGTCCACTCTCGCCACTATTATTCAACATAGTTTTGGAAGTCCTAGCCATGGCAATCAGAGAAGAAAAAGAAATAAAAGGAATACAAATCAGAAAAAAAGAAGTAGAACTGTCACTATTTGCAGATGACATGATACTATACATAGATAATCCTAAAGATGCCACCAGAAAACTACGAGAGCTAATCAGTGAATTTGGTAAAGTAGCAGTATACAAAATTAATGCACAGAAATCTCTTGCATCCTATATACACTAATGATGAAAGATCAGAAAGAGAAATTAAGGAAACAATCCCATTCACCATTGCAACAAAAAGAATAAAATACCTAGGAATAAACCCTCCTAAGGTGGTAAAATCTGTACTCAGAAAACTATGAGACACTGATGAAAGACATAAAAAATGACACAAACAGATGGAGAGATATACCATGTTCTTGGATTGGAACAATCAATATTGTGAAAATGACTATACCACCCAAAGCAATCTACAGATTCAGTCCACAGAACTAGAACAAACAATCTTAAAATTTGTATGGAGACACAAAAGACCCTGAATAGCCAAAGCAATCTTGAAGGAAAAAAAATGGAGCTGGAGGAATCAGACTCCCTGACTTCAGACTGTACTACAGTAATCAAGACAATATGGTACGGGCACAAAAACAGAAATGTAGATCACTAGAACAGGATAGAAAGCCCAGAGATAAACCCAAGCACCCATGGTCAACTAATCTATGACAAAGGAGGCAAGGATATACAACGGAGAAAAGACCGTCTCTTCAATAAGTGGTGCTGGGAAAACTACAAAGCTACATGTAAAAGAATGAAATTAGAACACTCCCTAACACCATACACAAAAATAAACTGGATTAAAATGGATTAAAGACCTCAATGTAAGGCCAGATAGACACTATAAAACTCTTAGAGGAAAATCAAGAGGCACGTGAAAAGCTGCTCAGCATCACTAATTATTAGGGAAATGAGGATCAAAACCACAATGAGGTATCACCTCACACCAGTTAGAATGGGCATCATCAGAAAATCTACAAACAACAAATGGTGGAGAGGTTGTGGAGAAAAGGGAACCTTCTTGCACTGTTGGTGGGAATGTAAATTGATATAGCCACTATGGAGAACAGTATGGAGGTTCCTTAAAAAACTAAAAAATAGAATTACCATATGACCCAGCAATCCCACTACTGGGCATATACCCAGCGGAAACCATAATCCAAAAACACATGTGCACCCCACATATATACACTAATATGTATAAAATGATAACTAATAAGAGCCTGCTGTATAAAAAATAAAAATTAAAATTAAAAAAATAAATAAATTTCCCCTTAATTTTCATGCTCTTGTATAGTAAAGGTTTTCCTCCTGATTCTCATTTGATTCCCTAATGTATTCACATGACTTTTTTTATAGCCCTAGTAAGGCAGACACTGTAGCATTAGATTTTGATGATCACTGAAACTGTTTATTCTCTACAACTAGAATACTTTTCTCCAGAGACCAGCATCAGGCCTGGCAGCAGAGTCACAGGAGTCTTACTTGAAACTGCCTTCTCATAAACCCATCCCTTCAGGGATAGATGTGTCACTCACTTTACATGAGAAAATGTCCCCATCAGATTTACTTATAAACATAGCCTGGTTGAACTAAATGGTAGCACATGGAAGAAACCTGGGAGGTATTTTTCTTAAATGCTTCTCTTGGGAGCAGCATTAAGACCATTCATGTGGTTTAAATATTTTAGCTGCAGAATCCTTTCTTCACCTGGCAGTACCTACAGAAGCCTGGCAAGTAAGAGGCCCCTGAGGCGCCCGCACTGTGCCCCAGGCTCCAGAGCACACAGTCTAAAATCCACATTCCAAGGAAGAATATTTTGAATTGTGCAGAAAGTGATTATTTTCTTCTTACGTTAATTCTTGTCAGAGCTGTGCCAGAGTCCGTAACTGGATTGTTGACATAGAAAGTGTGAGAAGAGTGAAATGAAGGGAAAAAGTTTGAACTCCATCAGTGAGTTTTCACTTTCTTGAATCTTTTGAAACTCTGTAGTATTGCCTTCGGAGGGAGTTTCTCTTTTATCAGTGGATTATTGAAACAAACAAGCAAGCAGATATGTCTGTTTATTGTTATGGGGTGAAGATGTTACAGGTTCCCATGCATCGTTTCCTGGAAAGTGTCAAACTTGACAGATAAGAACCAGATGCCAAATGAAATTTTTATGGCATCTCAAGATGTCAAGTAAAATGATAAATCCTTGACATGGTTTGGTGGCCCAAAGTGGTAAGGACAGGTTGGAGACTTAAACGTTTATTGTGAAAAACTGAGAAGTGAGATTTTAAAAGTCCGGATCCTGACTGATCCCTAGAAACTTACTTTTCTCAGCTGAAGACCCAAGAACAATGCCACTGGACCCGAAGCCTGTCTGTTCCTCATGGAGAGCAGAGATTCAGGCAAAGTGAAGTCATACGAGAGGCCCCCTACCTGTAAAGCAGGGTCAGTTCTGACATTCTGTACCTTGTGCCAGCCAGTTCTCCCTCATGAAATCCGTGTGTGCTGTCTTCTCAGAAAGGACTCAGGGTACAGTTTGTACTGCAGGCATTCAAAGCTATCTGCTCAGCATAACAATCTCTAAAACGTCTCTGTGTGAGGACGTATAACTGTGGCCACACTTCTGTGGTCAGCTTTCCCATTTGGTATAAAACTGATACTTTGATTTAAAAAAAAAAAGTGTTTCCTGGCTTTTCCTTAATAATTTGCAAGTTTGGGGTTTCTTAGTTGTCTGATAGTCACTCTGCAGAAACAGAACGGCCCTCTCACCCACCCAACGTTTGACTCAGATATTGAGATTGATAACACCACACGTGCACCAAGAAGATAGGAAAGGGTTTAGTACTCACATAGTGAGGTTTTCTGGGGATAAAAGGGTGGACCCCAGTAGGTCCAAAAATGACTTCAGAGAACAGTTAGGGGTGATTGATTGGCTTTGGTGTTTATTATGGTTGGGGGGTGGGGCTGGAGCGTTGTCCACGCGGGCGGGGGCTTGTGTGGTTTGAGCTTCCACCAGCATCAAGGGAGAGAGGACTCAGACTTTCTTGTATATTTTCTTCCAGGTGTGGGGCAAGCAGGGAAGAGGGAGTGGTGGGGCTTGAGAGCTGTCAGCAGTCACACATCAAAAATGGAGTCAGACTCCAGTGCGTTAGTCTAGCATTTTGCTTGAGTCATAGCCCACATTTCAAGCACAGACATTTTCCTTTGGCACACTGTGAAACTCAGTCACTTATTGAAAACAAAATGTGTTTGAACAATATGCTTACAGCATTTATAATCTTTCTTGGCATCAGTTCTGTGCTGAGGAACCCACTGTGGGCCAAGGTGCTTGAGCTCATGCGTACAGAACACTGTGGTAATAGATGACAAGGATGAGTGTGGCCCCTCTCTGTTTTAACCTTGTCTTTGTTCTATAAAACTCCATTTAAATGATCTGGATTTGTTGCCCTTGGGTCCTCCTCTCTCCTTCCCACACTTTCTACCTCCCACCTCCACCCTACTGCCAGGACAGGGAATTGAAAGAGAAGTATTCCCTGTATGCTCTTGATAATGGTTTTATTGTCATAAGTGGGGCAAGAAACAATCACTTCTTTTCTAGGTGATGTCCTCCAAAGTAGAAACAGATAATATACAGCAATTCAAAATAGTAGGTCCACCCCACTAAGCTAACTCAGGGTGTATTTTGCATTTCTGTGCATTTGTGTCTCTTTGTTTTGGCAGAAAGTTCCATTGCTAGATGTTTTTTATTTTATCCTGTCCATCTGAGTTTTTCCTTTGCTATGGTGGATGGGTAGCAACTCCTGTTTGGAATATTTCTAATCAGACATCATTACAATTGTGTTCTTTCTTGATCATTGGAGTTTCTAAGGGTTGGCTGTGCTCAGAATCATTCCCTAAGGAAATTCTGACCCTTCCTTTAGGTGTTCCATCAAATCATCTCTGAGTGGAGGGAGGTTAACAGTTTATTTAGTAGAGAATCTTGATTAGCTCCTTAGTTTTCATAAGAGAATGTCAGCCTATTGATGGCTTTTTAAAGGACGTGAACTTTTCCCCTTATTTAGCAAAAGAGAATGATTGCACGCCAGCCTCAGCCTGTTTGCTAGAAAACTCTCATTAAAAGTTCATTGGGAGGGCTTCTCTGGTGGCGCAGTGGTTGAGAGTCCGCCTGCCGATGCAGGGGACACGGGTTCGTGTCCCGGTC